>NC_081411.1:785878495-786207245 GCF_030272615.1 Cryptomeria japonica | reverse complement strand
TAACAACATAAAACACATAACCGATAAACAATGTGAATGAATCTTATTACAATCTAAAGAATTATACATGTACCATATGCTAGATATTAGTCCAGGATACAAACAATGCTTACAATGCAATTACAAGATCCACAAATCATCCTTATATCAAATCAGCTTCTAGTAATTAGTCGACCAGTTCTACCCTAACTCGGACCTCAGCCTTCCGGCCTCAATCCTACCTGATCAGAATCTCGTTGGTTCTACATCTTCCCTCAATCTCAAAACAAAGTCTTCAATATTCTCACTTCTCTTCATCAGCTTTAAATGATTCATAAGTTTTCATTTATACCATCTGCAAATAATTATAACTCAATCAAGTCGGCCTGAAGACCAACCAGTTTATGAAACATGCAACGGTAACATGTCGGCTCAAATCACTATGAACAATCTCCAAACAATGCACAAAACTCTGGGAAAACTAGCCAAGGCCCAAAGCAACACCTCAAGTGATCCGCAATTCATGAAGATCAACTGCAACCCGACACCATCTTCGCTCAACATACAGCCAGGCTAACCAGTAAGAACACATCAACTGGGACAATACCAAAATCCACACCTTACCGAAAACAAAGCCAAATGCTATGAAACTTGAACACAACAACAACCATGAACACAAAGGAATAAACCCAAAACCATAATGCTAAAAACTCAAAAAAGAAGAAATGCCATGCTCTCAAGCAATTACACTAAAAAATGCCCAACTAGTAAGAACTAGACTGGTGCTATTGCATCAATAGGGGAATGGCACCCTGGGCCTACTTGTTTTCAGTAGCATTTGATATTGCAACAGTTTTCAAATCCCAGAATCTAGTCTTCCAGTTGAAGCTTCCGATTTGCAGAATCAGGACAGTGGTGTGGCTCCTTGGTCCTGAATGTCATGGCTCAAATTTTTGACATAGATGCACCTCTGATTTTGCTTCCTAATTTGTACTTATTAGTAGTTTATCGATTGTTTTTTGTTCTGCATTTCTAGATTAGGGTTTTCTTTCTTACTTGCACTTTAGGTTAAATTGCATTTTGAATCATTCCTCTCCCTCATTTGCAGCAAAGCAATAGAAATCCTAAGAGGTAATCCATGACTCTCTCTTTCTCATAAGAAGTAGCTGAAGTGCATTACCTCCCTATGCTCTTTCGTATTCTGTGAGTGTGTATGAGAGTGGGATTAGGGTTTCCATAGTTATTCTCACTTTTCCCCCCTACACATTTTGGTGAACCCGACGCAAATCCAATTGCATTTTCATTATATTTCATTGTTAGATCTAGATTTGGTATATTTTCATTTTTCTTTATAAACATAAGATTTCAAAAAAAAAAAAAGTGAAAAATTCAAGAAAAAAAAAGAGATTTCTTTCTTGCATTGTGTGTTTGAATTTCATTCAATTTCCATTTCAAAATGTTAAATTTTTATTTGCAAGATGTTCATGTTTTTGATGGTGTATGTAATTTTGTTGATTATGAGTTTAGTAAGGATGAATTAGATGAAGCTCTAGATGAGTTTTTGAACCCTACGCCATCTAAACCCTCATTTTGCCAAAAACTAATCAACCTTGTTACTTTCCAATTTTGTGGTGATGAGAAAGATAAGTTGGATGGTTCCTCCCATGGATACATTCCTATCAACTCCTCCACTAAATATAATAACAAGATTGACCTTCACAATTCCCTTTATGAGGTCATGTTTTCTTTATTGGAAGATGCCCTTGATGACTTTATGTCTTTGCCTAAATCTCCAAATAAAAACAATACATCTAAAAGGTTAATCAAAATGATAAATATGAATGAACATAGTAAGCCTCTTTTTATGGTCCAAGGTGCTTATCCTTCCTCACATCTTTCTAATCAACCCCTTATCACAGTTTAAGGTGGATATAGTCAATGATTCCTTTAGCACTCCGATCAAACATATCATTTCTGTACAAGGAGGAAATCCCACTAAGAGTGCTATGCTAAACAATTAACTAAAGAGAGTTATAATGAGGTTGCCTATACATATAACACAAGAAATAATAGGCAACCTAATCTTCCTCCACTTATCACAACTTCTCTTCCCGATCCCTAACCTATTCTTCCTCAAGAACCTCGCATTTCACAAGCTCTTGGTAAGGAATATGATCTTGTTGAACAACTTAAAGCCACTCCTACCAAGATATCCCTTTGGGACTTGACTCAGACTTCTTCAACTCATCATGGATTGCTACAAGATACCTTGAAAATATTGAATGTCCCACCCACAGTGACATCTAATAATATGGCCTCCTTGATTAATTCTATCATAGCTCCTAAGGCTCAAATTGTGTGCACACAAGATGAGCTACCCACTAGTGAAATTCAACATTAATATGATCCCTTAATGATCATGGTTATTATAAATGATAGTGCAATAAGATGAACATTAGTGGACAATGGTTTTGGCCTCAATGTTTGTAGCATTAACTTGTTGCATAAGATCAATGTTGATACATCTCTTATTAAGCTCGATTCTCTCACTATCTGAGGCTTTGATAATGTTGCTAAATCTTTATTAGATATCACCACCTTGCCTATTAAGTTGGGTCCTATTTCTTTACCCACACCTATCCATGTCATGTCTAGAGAATTAGCATACAACTTGTTACTAGGGAGACCTTGGATTCATAGCATGCAAACTATCCCCTCTACATTACATAGGCAAGTTAAGTTTATTTACAACAAGACATATACCCTGCTAGGTGACACAAATCTATAGGCTTGCTTGCAGACATCAACTTCCAAATCCTCTTCAATTGGTTCTTCCCCAACTATCTTAGATGATTCCTCTAAATCTTCTCTTCATCAAACCCATCTCTCACATATGAATCGCTTCCCAGTACTTCCTCAAGTGGACCTAAAGTTCTTGAGGAAGAGTCTTCTCAACTTGATTTTACTTTTGAGGATACTTTCTCTCCTAAAAAGGTTCTTACAAAAGATGATTGGGGATCCGTTGATTTTAATCTAACCTTCGTAGGGGAATATAAAATTTCCCCTAGAGAACCTAAGGTTGAAAGAAAGGAAGAAGAAAAAGAACCTAAAAAGCAATCCACTATGTCTAGGCCTTTGAGTAATAACTTTGTAGCGGCTTCCCAGACTTCATCTCCTTTAGTTTCTGACCTAGAGGACTTTCACTTTTTGCTTTATGAAAATCCTCCTCTCTCAGAAATGGTTAACATTTATGGTCCTGATTTTTTCATCCTAGCTAGGTGTGGATATAATGGTAACGGATGTGGTGCTCAAGAACAAGGGATAAAGGTTCCGTTCGAAAATGACTTTCGTGATATGACATTTGGGCTTGGCTATGATCCTTTTAAGTGTATTAAAGCCTCTAAGAGACCATCTATTAGTGTTAATGTCATTTTTGCCTCTCTCAATGAAATATCTATAGTATATTGACTATGACTCTTCTAGTGTCCTCAATTTGGATGTTTTTCCTACTGATGATTCCTTAGCCTAATTCTTAGGAGCTTATGATAACCTTCCTCGTTATCACCATAACCATGGCTTTCCCTATTGTCTAAATGTGGAAGCTTACTTTGGGAAAGAAAAAAATAATGATGGGATAGTTAAAGAATTTCCTCAGTTAAAAGACACTCCTCAACAAAGAAACCTCCTAATAAGTGACACTATTGATATTAGGATAGATTCTTATGTTGAATATAAAATCATTAAGATAGGGAAATGTCTTGACCAAGAAGAGCAAAAACATATTTTGAGTTATTACTTGAATTTCCTAAAATTTTTGCGTGGATATACTCTGACATGCATGGCATTGATCGTAATATTGTCACTCATAACATTGTTCTAATTCCTAATGCTAAACCTGTGAAGAAAAAGATTCAAAAGATTCACCCTAAAGTGGCATTACTTGTTAAAGTTGAGATTGAAAATATATTGGATGTCGAATTCATTCATCCTATCTATTATTCACCATGGATTTCGAACATTGTGACTGTGACTAAGTCTGATAATAAGATTAGGATGTGTACAAACTATTGTGATCTAAACAAAGCCTCTTTAAAAGATGATTTCCCTCTCCCAAATATCTATATGATAGTGAATTCCATAGTAGGTCATGCCTTTTTATCCTTCATGGATAGTTTCTTTGGATATAATCAAATCTTCATTAATCCTCAAGATTAATACAAAACTGCTTTTACCACCCCTTGGGGCATGTTTTGTTGGGTTATGATGCCTTTTGGATTGACAAATGCAGGCCCAACCTATCAGTGTGCCATGACTCTCATCTTCCATGACTATATGCATAAGACCTTATAAGATTACATTGATGACATCTTAGCTAAATCCATCCTTCATACAAATCATGTCAAGATTGTTAATCAAGTCTTTGAGATAATTTGTAAGTATAACATGCACTTGAATCCCCGAAAAATGTGTTTTTGGTGTAGATAATGGAAAAATATTAGGGTTCATAGTTTTGCATCATGGAATTGAGGTGGATACAAAAAAGATAGATGCCATTCTTAACATGCGATCTCCTAAATATGTCTCCCAACTCAAAAGTTTGCAAGGAAAGATTCAAGCTATTTGTAGGTTTTTATTCAGCTTGTGGATCGTACATTTATTTTTAGTCAATTGTTTAAAAGAATATCCCCTTTTAGTGGAATGAGGATTGTCATCAAGCATTTGAAGACCTAAAAACTTATTTGGCCAATCCTCCTATTCTTCAATCTGCTGACCCTTCTAAACCCCTTTTTCTATACACAACTACTTCCCTTCATGCCCTTGAAGCCTTATTGGCACAAGGTGATAAGGATGGTATAGAATGTCTGGTTAATTATATAATTTATACTCTACTTGATTACAATGTTTGATATTTTGCGGTAGAAAGGCAGTGCCTTGCCTGGGTCTTTGCAACCCAAAAGTTAAGGCATTACCTTTTGAATGCTAAAGTCCATGTTATTATTAAATTCGATCCCCTCAAACATCTTTTTTCTAAAGATGACCTTTCAGGATGCACAACTAAGTGGGTTATGATGTAGACTGAGTTTGACCTTAATTTTGTCTCAGATAAGGCAATAAAGGGTCAAGTGTTGACTGACCACTTAGTTGAGGCTCCTTCACCCTTTTCCCTACCTAATCTAGAGTTCTTTCCTGATGAATACATTTTCTCTATTGAGATTGATGAGATTTAGGAATTATATTTTGATGGCTCTAGATGTCGTACAAGATTGGGGGCAAGGGTAGACTTAATTTCTACTAAAAAGAAGCCTATCCCCTTATCATATCGTCTCAATTTCTTATATACCAACAATATTGCTAAATATGAGGCTTTTATAGCTGGAATTGAAGTAGCCTTAGCATTAAATATTAAACATCTACATATCTATGGATATTCTCAACTAATCATAAGGCAAGTGATGAGATTTTATCAAGCTAAGAAAGACAAATTATCACAATATAGAGATCTAGCTATATCCTTGTTACAAAAAATTGATTCTTATACCATGGAGATTATTCCTCAAAAAGGTAATCGACATGCTAATGCAATATCATGTGTAGCCTCTCTTGTATCTTTAGAGGATACCTTGGTAGATCTTAAATTCACTATTCACAACCTCACTACACCGGCTATTGTTAATAATCCGAGTGATGTGGCATATTGTTGCATTATTGATTCTGATGAATGGTACTCACATATTGTGAGATATTTAAATGATGGTACCTTTCCTGACTCTGCAAATAAAAATATTTGGGCTAGGATTTGCAAATTAGCTGCTAGATACATCATCCTTTCTAATGTTCTTTATAGGAGGGGTTATAATAGTCTTCTCCTTAGATGTCTTAATAAGGTTGAGATCCCTATTTCTCTTGAGGAAGAACGTTTAGGTGCTTGCTAGGGGCATTTTGGGAGTAGATCCTTAGTTCAGATATTTCTCCAAATGGGATATAATTGGCAGACTATGGAAAAGATTATTTTATGTTTGTTAAAAAATGTCATCTATGTCAGCAACATAGTAATTTGATCCATGCTCCTGCCCAATAAATTCGATATCAATTAGCATCTTGGCCCTTTTCTACATGGGGTTTGGATCTCATTGGTAAAATATCTCCTCCTTCATCCCAAGGACATACTTTCATCATAACTAGAACTGATTACTTTACGAAGTGGGTGGAAGAAGTTCCCTTTGATCTACTACCGCTGAGGTAATTTATCAATTCATCCTAGAGAACATTATTTCCCGATTTGGAATACCTTCTGCCTTAGTTTTTGATAATGGAACGTCATTTAAAAATAAGGATGTGAAGAAGTTCCTCGAGAAATATCATATTCACCATAAATTTTCTACACCCTACTATCCTCAATCAAATGGTCAAGCCGAGTCTTCTAATAGGATAATTGAACAAATTCTTCGAAAGACTGTTAGAAAGCATGGTAAGGATTGGCATACTCAATTAACTTATTCTCTCTGGGCTTATCGGACGAGTGTACATGTTGCTATGAGTTGTACCCCTTATAATCTTGTTTATGGCACTGATGCCATTATGCCTTTGGAATTATAAATTCCTTCTTTGAGAGTTTCTCTTAGGGGTATAGTGGATGATGATTCCCATAAAGAATAAATACTTCAACAGCTTGAGATGCTCGATGAACGGCATATAAACGCTCTTCAACATATTCAAGCATATCATATAAAACTTTACAAAAAAGCTAAAATGATAAAATCATCCAGCGTTCCTTTTCAGTGTGCAATCTAGTGCTTTATAAAAATCAACGTAACGTGAATGCTTTACCCAAGGAGAAAGGAAAATTCAGCCCTAATTGGCTTGGACCATACATTGTTATCGAAGTCTATGGATCAGGTGCTTACAAGATAGAAGATGTGGAAGGTACACCTCTTAAGGAACCTATAAATGCTATGCACCTTCGTAGATACTATGCCTAGCCTCTATCTCTTTCTTTCTCTCCCTCTTTTCTTTCTTTCTATTTTATCTTCTCTCTCTTTGTACCTTTTCTTTCTTCAAAATTGGATAATGTGTTAGCATATCTTTGTTAAAGTATGTGGTATTAAATGATAATGTATTGTTTACTCTACATTACTTCGTTCTTGAAAAGCATGTTTCTTTACTTTCTTGTTTGTCTTGGATTCATTTATGTAAATTGTAACAAATTTACAGTTTATATGTGCTAGCATGTTATACAATTTATTATGTGTTAAGTAGGATTATATCATGCTGTGTTTAATTAGAGTTAATTAAATCACATTAGTCATATAGTTCTTAAACTTAACACATATCTCTTCTACATCGACAAAGTAGCATTTAATTAAATACTTAGTTATTTAATTAAAGGGCAAGTGCAAGGTAATGAGTCACAAATTCGTGGAAGTCCGCACGTTGGAAAACACACTCTTATAAATGGGGCCCATTTTCAAAAAATGGGGGCTCGTTTATGCTTCAGGCTCCCAAGCCAAAATGTAACAGGGGTGTGAAGCAAAAATAAATGGGTCCCCATTTTGTTTAATGCGGGCCTACTTTTAAACAAAACAAGGCCCTACTTTTTAAAAACGGGCCCCCGTTTCTAAATCCTTTTTTCACTTTTTTTTTCCACAAGCCGCCCTTGTTTGAAAATGGGGGCCCATTCTATGGAAGTTGATTCCACAACCCACCACTTGGCTTGGGATTGGGCCTAGGATAGGCCTGGGATGGCTACACCTAAGACATGGACCTACAAATTCAAATCTCCATGAATGAAAGCACAAACATGATCTTCTGAAATAATTTACATGCCTATAATTAGAGAATTTTTATATGAAATTAAAACCCATTTTAGATTATATTGTCTAGATTCTAAATATGTAAATTTATTTAAAAATTGATTATTTTAACTATTTTTCATTTAATTTATACTAAATTGGGTCCATAAACTTGAAACAGTAACTAATTTTGTTAATTTAATAATTTTTTTATTTTTATGAATTTTGAAAAAAAAATTATATGCCATCAATCTACACAAAATTATTTGCTATTTTAAAAAAAAAATTAGAAATGTTAAGCTTACATAAAATTATGTGGGCCGTACACGTCAAATTTTTAAAAACATAATTAAGGTCATTAGAAAATTAATTGAAAAAAAATATATATATTTAAAAAAAAAATACATAAAAATATGCTGATCAATATTCAGTGAGTTACAAACCATTTCCCCAAACAGTTTGAGAAAATAATTTTAATTGTGTCAAAAAAGTGTGGGTCGTACACATGCATGGTATGGTCCTGAAACATGCATTTTTAAAACATAGTTTTTAGAACTCCATTCCAAAAGTTATATGTTATTATGTGGGTATTAAAAGAAATTACATATTTGGAAAGTACACTTAGAGGGCTATCTTTTATAATACTAACTTTTTCCAAGATTCAATCTCCAAGTGTTTCAAATTTAAGCTCAAATGAGACAAAATCTGAAAATCAGGGAAAACACTTCCACTTTTTGGCAAAAAAGTGGACTCAGCTTCTTGCACTGACCCTAAATCACACATGTATCAATTTAATCATGAAGCATTGAGAAATCAATCACATGGAAATTAAATTAGACATACATGTTCATCACCAAATGGGTTAATTTTAATCTAATCAATGCATACATTGTTTAAGTATTAAAAACATGTTTGAGATATAACATGAGCATAAATACATACATATCCATGGGTGTCATAACATATACATCAATAAAATGTCTCCTAATAAAGAAGAGTCATCTCCTATCCCTAGGACTAGTAGCTAGAGGATGGTGACTAGATGTCCCCTCCTGATTTGGTTGTGGGGGTGGGCCCATGGTTGTGTATCATGATACAGAACGCGAGTGACTACACAAGGAGCTCCTATGATCCCTCTCCATCATAATCCCATAGTATGTGGTTTCCTCTATCTGAGATGCTACTAGATCACACTTTTTTTGTTGTAATATCTCTTGCAAAGATCTCTCTGTATCTCGCCAGACCTCTATCTCCATCTGAATGGGGGTGAAAAGGTCCTCATGTCATTCTATCCTTCCCTGTGATCTATGTTCTATCTACAAGGAACTAGGGATGTGTGTAGACATGATGAGGTTTGTCACTACATGCTGGATAAGGGAGCACCATTCCTGGATGCTAGCTGCAAAGAGAGAGGCAGAAGTTTTCATCAGTAACATTCTATTTCATCAAATCTAAGCAAATAAGATGCACAAAATAGATAATTATAAAACACCTTACCTGGATCTCCCTCTCACCAGTAGGTGTCGTGGAAAGGAACCACCTAAGACTAGGACCCATTAGGTTCTTTGTGCTTGTATTGTCTCTGCACAATAGGCATGGGTCGATGGGGACTGGAATCAAGACCCCATATAAGGCCTTCTTTGCCTATGATGGGAGGCTTAGTGGATCTAGTGCTATGGTGTCATCCCTGGAGTGATGAGGAACTGCACCTAACTCATCCTCCTCAACCTCCCCCTCAATCTCCTTGTCCTCCTCATCCTCCTCTTCCTCCTCCTCTTCATCATATCCATCTTGATCTCCCTCTCCTATATCAAGATCATCTCCATCACTACCCGCCTCCTATCGTCCTGCATCATTAGCCTGATCATCTGTGCCCTCCTCGTCGCTCGTTTGTCTCCATGGTCTGAAATTTTCTCTAGGATAGTCTGCTGGAAAGATGGCTTCAGGGTATGTCCTCCCCCACCATGTTTTGTACCACTAGTGTGCACCCACGTCATCTCTATAATTCATTGCGACAGCTAATTCCAATCCATCTGAATCTATGATGTCAATCTCATCGCTCATAGGCTTTGCAATAGATCTCGGCCTAGGAGTCACATTTGAGTGTCAGATGTAAACATGCACATCAGTAGGAACACACGGCTTGAACCCAAACTACCATCAGACTCGATCAAAGTAGAAGGGAACGACTATGTGACTATGTTGTCCCTCCAGTAGATGGTTCATCTGCATGCAAAATAACTACCTATGTACCCTTGTCCACATATACATCCTGAGGTAGGGTCTCCATATGATCATACCCACTGTCAATCTATCTAGACTTAATCTCCAATGCAGTAAATCCCGAAACCACCACTCATGGGTAAGTGGATAAGAAAATACCCTAGGCTTCTCTAGAACTAAGTTCGTAGGGACTCCAAAAGGCCTAGTCCATGTGATATGCTCAAACATCCACACTTGTAGTAGTGTGCAGGTCATCAGACTACACTCTATGTCCAAACACATACTCTCCAAGGTCATGATAGAGATGTGTAGGAATGTTCCTACCCCAAGAGTATACTCTCCAATGTCTCTCCATGGCCCTAATCATGTAGGTGAGACCTCCATGCATGTGGGTGCCACACCCATTTGGGTACATGGCTAATGAAATGGTAGCGATCATGAGCCGCCTCACTAGTGGAACCTTGCCGATAGGGTGTAGGAGCCAACTGACCATGATGTGGCCCCTCGTCTCACTGGGCATCACTCTCCCTACGTAGTAGACCTGCTCCCTCCTATACTCAATAGTAGAGCGATGGGCCTGATATCTAACAGTCTCTCCCCTGATGGGAAGGTGCTGAATATGGTATACATCCTCAAGGGTAACCATCATCTCCCCCACAGGTAGGAGGAATGTCAAGGTATCCGCATCCCACCTCTACATCAATGCCATCAGCATTGCAGGATGAAACTTGATGGCGGGCATAGTCATCATATACCATAAGCCTATAGCATGAAGCAACTCTCTCTCCTATGGTGTAAGCCTCAAAATCTAATTCCGAAGGCCCCAAAAGGTGTGACCAACAATGGCTCCCGAATGTATGGAAGAATCTGTAAATCAAAATATCAAATCATCAGTAATCAATTATCGATCATAATCATCCAACAAAAAACATCATCAATATATTCTATCTATTTAACCCCTGATCCCATGCACCCTTTGGCTGCCCTGAACAAGGATTAGGACACCCTGACTGGACTAGGGTGCCTAAGTGGGAGCATGGTTCCCTAGGAGGACCAGGGCACCCTCATGGGACTAGGGTGCCCATGGAAGACCATGGCACCCTAGGAGACCATGGTGCCTAAATAGGGAGCACGATCATGATCTTGGCAATGACATCATTCAACATCGAATTAAGTGCAAAGATGAAAAGTCAAAGACAAGTTCGTGACAAGTCAATTCACTTCATCCAAGGGTCGGTCGGCAAGTACAGACAAGCGTAGGATCTCCATCCACGTAGGTCACTTGGTCGACGTCGAGGCATGATGGCAAATAAGTGGGCTCCTCTGTAGTGAATAATACCGAAAAGTCAAAAAGTGACAAATGAAGGTGTCACTTTCATGTTTATGAGGTATGCACTTTTTCATTTTTATGATTTTAAGTTATAAACTCTAATTTCTGCACGTTTTATTCAATCTATCATATCTTGAGCTAGAGAGCTCCGATTTTCATCATCTACATTCATAAAATCCTTTGATGCTAGAGTTTCTATTGTTTCTTTTGAATTATTTGAAAATTATGTAAAATCAAGAAATTCCTTTTATGAAATTGATATTGCATAGATGTCAGTATTTACCATAGGAGTAGATGAAATGTTTGGGTATGCTTCATCATATCCATTTGATGAACTTGATACCAAAGTGCAAAGTGAATTAGATTCATATTCTATTGGCAGAAAGTTATTTTTACCAATTTGATCAAGAATTTCAACATTAAAGCCTATTGAAAATGATGTCAGATCATTATCTCAATCAAAATCTTCAAAGAAACTCCAAGTATTATCTAGTGGTAGTTGTTTCTCTTGTTTATGACCCATAAAATTTGATGCCACAGGCCTTGCTACCATGTGAGTGCCTTGGAATGTAGACCTTAAAATATTATGCTCCAGGTGAGAATTACTAGTGGCAACAAGGTTCATCAGAAGTCTTCCTATTCTTGCTTTGACCTCACAAGAGTTTAAGTATAAAGGTAACGCATGAGTATAAGAAGGGTTTTGTATCATGGTTTCTTTTCATATTCTCTTCCAAGGAGTATGTCAATGGTTTTAAATGTCATTGTCTGTCCATCCTGGTAGATGCTTCTCTATTTCAGATCACCTAAACAAAAGATCAATGTCAAAACAGTGTCCTAAAATTAACTAAGGATTTCAGACCACCAAGACAAAACATCTATGTCAAAACAGTTTCCTAGGATGCTAATGATAAAAATTAATAGAGGATTTATATATTATTATAAGAATGACTTAGTAATTCCCAAGCTTCTCATGGTAGAACAAAATAATTTCTTCTTCAGAAGAGGAAAACTTTCCTCGATTTATATTGGGTTGCAAATAGTTAATCGAGCATAGCCTACAACTCTTCCCACATCTTAGCAAGCCTACACCATATATAAAATGATAAGCTTGCAT
Source organism: Cryptomeria japonica (assembly GCF_030272615.1). Lineage (NCBI taxonomy): Eukaryota > Viridiplantae > Streptophyta > Pinopsida > Cupressales > Cupressaceae > Cryptomeria > Cryptomeria japonica. Next base: position 786,194,809 of record NC_081411.1, on the reverse strand, counting down.
CTTATGCATGTTTTAGAGAGAGAATGGAAAACATATATTAAAACTTATAAACAATTAGAATATATTTTAATATTGATTGTCTCTAGAGGACTTATTAATAGTCTTAATGTAGTTTACAAAATAATTAATTTTAAGTAATAATTAAATAGTTTTCAAATTTTCAATTTTCAATTATAATTATATTGTTTGATTGAAAATCCAATTTATTTAATGTTTCTAAATCACATAGAATAATAAAGTAATTTAAAATTTGGTCTTATGTGTCTAAATTTTTTAAGTTTGATTACTAAATATATAGTAACATAAATAATATTACATCAATTTTGAGTAAATATAAAAACTAATTTAGAATCTTATTTTCAATGATGAAAATATATTGTAGAAAATTAGGACATTGAAATCATGTAGTCATTATATAATGAGAAAATGTCACATGACTACATTTATTTCCTTTTTTTAACATTTCCTACTAAATTTTATATCTATTTTTTTCTTATCAAAACATATAATTAGAAAAATAAAGAGTTGTTGACTACAGCTAAATAAACAAAACAAATTTTATTTTTTATTGACCTTTCATCATTTTTTATTTTATTATATATTTGCATGCATCATAAGGAGCTTACCTTTAAAACGAAACCTTATCACGTGCATATATATCAGGGTTTTTAAATAACCAAAATATGACATGATAAATCATTTCTATATTGAGGTGAAATTATATGATTTGATTAATATGATATAGGTAACTAGTATAGGTTAGGAACAATGAAGGAAAGGGCAAGGAATTAATAAATTGTGTTTTGAATTCTTGTAGATCGCTTTACATAGGTTAATGAAAGAAAATTCCATCCACTACTTTGGTCTTTAGGATCAAAAAGTTTTTTTCTACATCACTATTGTATTATGTTACAACATCATAATCCTATGGATTCTTTCCTAATACTAAATCTGACACATTTAATAAAGAAAACAATAGTCACACCAAGGTCATGCGTGCTCAATACAATCTAAACCAAGTTTTCCAAAATTTATTATTGGATAGATTTTGCTAATGCTCTCATCCAATCTTAAAATATCACGAAGTATCTCAAGAGCTAATCTATTATAATTTAGACTAATATGTGTATTGTAATTGAGACATCTCCTACTAGAGATGTTTACTATTAGAGTTGGTGTCAAAAATCTTTGGAAGTTGATAGGTTTATGTACATTTTAGTCAAGTATTTTATAGAATAACTTATTTGTAGTAGCTCATCTTAGTTTTTTGTTCTAAAATTTTAATGAATGGGATGGTAGTGAAACTAAGTTTGAATCAAATGTAGGAGTTGCAAATTCCCTTAGTTTGTAAAGTATAAATCATATAATTATAAAAATATTGACATTGAAATAAGGTACATATAATATTTGATGAAAAATGCTAGGCATTTAAAGCAGCAATTTTAAGAAATAGAAATGAAATTAGGGGTGTTGATTGATAAAGTACAAATTACCTTTTATGCCACTAGTTTAAGGAAATTCCTTGTCATACATAGATAAATATTGAATTTTTTTTAATAACCAAACATATGACTTGATATATCACTTAGGAATTTAGGGGCATGAGATTATTTAGTTAATGTAATGCGTCTAGGCACTATGGAGTTAAAATCACATATAGAGTAGGTTGGGGTGTTTGTAAATGATATTTTAAATCCTATATAGATTAGTTTACATAGGGTAATAAGAGTAAATGTCCTTCACTATGTTAGTCTTGTGAGGGCTATGAGCTATATTATTTTCCATACTACATTGTATTGTATTGTGTTAGAGAATAATAATCCTAGGGCATCTCTTTAATTACAACTCTAATACAATTAACAATGAAAATAATAGTAACAACAAGATCTTGCGAACTCAATACAATTATACAATTTTTTTTCTAAAGGTAGTTAATCGATTTTTTTTGTAAAGACATAATTATACTTAAGAGAATAAATAATTATCTTTAAAACTAGTGTGGCAATGGGTTAAAGGTTCATATTAATAAGTTCTTTGACATCATTTTTTTCTACAAGATGACATGTTTGTAATAGCTCATCTAAATTTTTATGTTAAAAATTTAATGTATGGGACAAGAATCCAAAGTAATTTTGAGTGTTGGTGTATATATTTTAAATATAATTAAATTAATATGTCAAAAAATAAGTGGACATAAATAGTGTAAACCATAAAGTATGTACAAAGAATATTTGGTAAGTAGAGGTAAGTATTTTAAATATTTTAAGATATTAAAAAGAAGTGTCCTCTTAACCTACTGAATATAACAATGTATAAAATAAATTTATATTTTTAAATTATAACTATTTATTCATCTCTGCATTCACATGTTATGCCATTAATTTAAATAAATCCACAGTACAAAAATACACTTTAATATTTATATATAATTATATTAAAATAAAAAATAATAATAACTAATTTAATATATATACAAATCAATATTTTTAATTAAATATTCACAATTAATTTAAATATATTATTATTTTTATAACATATATTTAAAATATTATGAAACATTTTGATTTAATTTTTTTTATAATTAGTGGTATAAATGTAATACATAGCTTTGATCATCTAGCATATCACAACTTGCTATCTTGATCTTTTGTTGACAATTTTTACGCTTTCTCAAGTATTCATCAATTAACATTACACATCTTGTTAGCACAATCTTTGTTGTTGTTTACACTCCTTTAGATGTTGATCTCCAAGTATAGTGTGCCTTGCTAGTATGTTCATTTTTCACATACATGAATCATTCAACATAACACAACTTATTTTCTGGTGAAATTCATGCCATCTTTGTGGACCTCCAGCATAACAAAACTTGTTAGTTGTTGGATCATGGACACTATTCTCATCTCAAATGGTGTATAATCTTATCACTTTCAAGAATTCCACTTGTGCTTTTGAAATAACATTTTGAGAATGATATTTGTGGTTGAGATAACTTCTACATCAAGGTCTCTTCACCTAGCTGACTTGGAACCTTTTTATTTTTTTAGTTATTTATTTTCTACATGTTTGTATTAGTTTGAATGTTTTATATTGATTGATTTAGAATCTTAAACTTGGTGGATTCCACATGCCTCAACTTAGTTCCATCCTATCCCTAGTTTGTGTTTCACTTAGCTACTCTCTCCTCTTTCTACTTTATAATGAGTATGAGTGTAAGTTCATAATTTGACTAAAGTGTGGGATAAATGTAGTGTAGTAAATTGTATCCCTTAACAATTTTACACTCTATTTGTGACCTACTTTTGTATGTCCTTTTATTAGATCATTTTAAGTCTATTTGGGCCGTATCCTACCCTATAATTTTATTATTAATCTTACAATTTAAATATTACCAAATACTTAAATTAGGACTAATTCAAACACCATAAACCCTTACAGTCATACTTTTCTATCAAAGGCCCTATTTTGGTGGGACATGGGTATCCAACAACTGTGTCCTTCAAAAATTCCTCAATATTACAACCATTGCTAGTATCAACCTTCACAAGTTTAATTCTAGTCTCAATTTCTATACTTCACCATTTTATGTCACCCTAAACTCAAAAATATCATGTGAACCCTACAAAGAAGATCTTATATCTTTCATCAGGTTAAGTGGTTCTAAGAAGAAGCAATCAACATAGATTCTATATAATTAGAGAGTAGATTTGATCACAAGGAGCAACAAACTACAAGTATTCAACATTAAAGCATGATTTCATGGTTGTTTATGTTTTTTGATCATGTTATTGCATGAATATTTGAAGGACTCGTCTAAAGAGATTTGCATCATCACATTTCTATTTTTTAGGTATAATTATTTCATTTTAGCATTTCCATTATCATTTAGCCTCTATCATTCTAAGGAAAGCTCTCTTTTTCATCAATCATGACTATTATGGAGGGAGAACATCAACACGGGGTTTGACTTTAACAAGCCCTATACAAACAACCAATTTGTCCTATTTTCATGTCTGCATGTTTAGATCCAACATAAGAGAGTGTTATAAGAGTGTAGAGTAGATAGTGATAGTCAGTTCCAAATATTAAATAGGTAGAAACACCAAGACTAAGGTTCCTACCACCTACGACCCACACTTTTTGGTTGGATTTTTGGGAGATAGGCCCACTAGACCTCTTGATTGCATTTCACCTCTTTCTAATAGTTTGGACACCCCAAGACTAGAATATGTAGTACACCTAGCCTGCACTTTTAGCTCCAAATTATAGCTACATGTTATTTTCTATATATTATTTCTAGATCTAGCCCACTATGTTGTTATTTTGTTTATTAATTTACTTTTTTTTATTGAAAAATACCATTTGTCTATTGTTAAACCTAGAACGTAAACACATATCTCACAATCTATATCCATTGCAATAAAAGAATATAATTAAAGTGGACCTAGCTCTCCTCTTGAGAATGAAGATAGGCCTATCCTTATTCCTATTTTATTTAATGAAGCTTTGAGATCTTAGTTTGCAAACACACGCCTTGGATCTAATTTACTTACATATCGCTCTTCCATTATGAATTAGAATAAAATAAATGCTATAATAGATATATTCATTACAGATCTATGTTATATAAAATTTAGTGTGGTAATGGTTTTGAGGTTGAGATGAATAAGTTATTTTATATCAACAATTTCTAGTAAGATGAGATATTGCTAATAGCTCATTTAATTTTTTTATTCTAGAATTTAATGTATGGGAGAAGAAACTACACTTATTTTGAGTCAAATGTAGATATAGAAAATATCCATAATTATAGGTTAGAAAAAATAAGGGAACATAAACTGTGTAAACCACAAAATATGTGCAAAGAATATAAGGTAAGAAGAGGTAAGTATTTTAAATATTTTAATGTATAAAAAATAAGTGTTTTGTCAGCCTATTAAAAGTACTCATATATATAATTAGAAATGTTTGTTAGTAGTCTATAAAAGCACATGTTATGTCATTAATTTATTGAATAAAATCACCAAAGAAAAAGACAATAATATTTATATATATTTAGTATTAAATTAATAATCATAATAATTAATTTAATATATAAATTAATTAGTATTTTTAATTAAGTTTTCAAAAGTAATTTTAGTATATTTTTATTTTTAAAATATATCAAAAATACTGTAATGCATTATAATTTAATTTTTTTTTATAATTTATGATATTAATGGAATACATACTTTCATATTAAAATATATTTTTTTTCTTTTGAAGTAAGTATCTAAACTATTGAATAAATTTATATAACATTAAATATTTATAAATAATAATATAAGAATAATAGAATTTCAAAATAAAATTTTGAATAATAAGAACAAATGGAATCATATAAATTCTAAAAAAAATCTAAAAGTTTAATCCTTAACTTGTTTATATTAGGTTCCAAAAGACCTAGTCCCATAAAAAAATATTACCGAATTCTTTTTTTTTAATTTTAAAATTGGTATGTTGAATGAGCTTACGAATTTCCCTTAAATATATTTAAGGGAATAATATTAGTTAAAATATTTTGAATTTTAAATTAAAAAATTAAAATTATTTTTTTATATTAATATGTCAACTAACATACCTAACATTCTTAGGTCTTAAATATTATATAAAATCCATGAATATACCTAATTATAAAAGTCCCAATTTAAAAAAAAAATTAAATTAAATTTGTCTCAATAAACTTCCTCCATTAAACCATTGTGTAGGATAAAAACTAAAGTCTATAAGAGAAAACTACCTACAAGCTGAGGCAGCTTATGCCAATTGCCATGCTCATGCTTATTTATATAATCGATTAGTCTATGCTCCTCTTCTTCACTTCCTTCTCACTGCAAAAACCTGCACCTCGCATCATATCTCCCTACAAACTGAATTCATTTTTAAAATTAACTTTCTCATAATATTGTATAAAAAATAAATCGTACACAAGTCATAAATATAATTAAAATTCATTTAAGTTTGTATAACACAGCCTACCAGTAAGAAGGACGCGTCTATTCTGGTTCCAAAAAATGGTAAATGTTAACTGTAGATTTTTTCTGGTTCCAAAAAATGGTAAATTTTAACTGTAGATTTTTTATTTCACAACAGAAAATGCATAACAAGTCTTGTAGGTATTGACAGATTCATCTTTTTTGAAGCAGAATAGACATAATCCAGTAAGAATACTAACTAAAGACTTTCAAATCTTGTACACAGACAGAGAAAAACTATTTATCAGACAGCCCAAGGTTGAAATATCAACGCTTCCAATTTAAGCTCCTGTTTACCCTACACAGAGTTGCAATACATGACTTCAATTAATTGGAGATGTAAAAGATTTGATATGTGCTCGATCACTGTAAGAACAAACAAACATGTGCTTCCCCTCCCAAACCTATGGTGGGCTTCTGTTTAAGCACAAATTTAAGAGCAACTTTCAAAATGATCCACTTAAGCTGTAAATTTTCTCACGAAAAACATGGAATTTGTGGACAATGGATAAAAACACAAAAACAAAAAACGAGATTACAAGGAAATGATATGTAAAAAATGAGAACACTCACAAATAAGTTTTTGATTTGTCGCGAAAGATCCGCCATTTATAAAAGCTTTTAAGCGCATAAGCTATGCAGCCCAAGGTAACCCTAAAACCAACATTGAAATATCAAACTAACAATATAGTACAGAAGAATTAAATGAATATGCACCGTTTATTTATTTTCTTCGCTCCTTTTTCTATTGATATTTGGTGGGTAGTCTTATAGTTTATAGATAGTTGACTATCGTTAGTGTCCTCAACACAACTGGAATATTGGTTTCTTGGGTAGAAAGAAAAGAAAAATAAACTGCTAGGCAGTAAAGTAATACAAAATTCATTTTATGAGAATATTATCAGTTTCTACTGAGAAACATCTATCATGTTTCATGGAAAAAATCCAGTTTGCGTTTTATATTTCAGGAAAGTAGATGGTGCCATGTCAGCAAGCTCTCTCTTAATGTAGTAATATTATTAAGATCACCATTAATTCTGTGTGGGGAAGCTTCATTTAAGTTTTTGATTCGACGAAAAGATTGTAGTGCAGAAAACCCCATGTACCTTTCCTTTCATAGTCATGAAATTCTGTTTTTGTCCATTTTATGTCTTTCTAAGTATGTGGAATAAAATAAACTTCTCTTTCATTTTCACAATCGACTTGGCTTTCGCCTCTACAGTGATTTGTTTCTATATTAAGTAAAAAAATTGGGAAACAGGGCTCTTCAATGGGGACTCTAATTTTCAAAATGGACAAAAGTTAATCAGGCTGTGAAAAATGATTGGCAGTCGTGTCGCAACGGCAGTTACTTTTTAACACTGAAGTTTAGATTTTCAGAAAGCTCGTACTTAAAGTTTCATCATATTTTTATATAAAAATAAAATAAATAATTTAATCAATTAAAGTTAATAAAAGGATTTAAAATATTGGTAATTCTGAAAGAAATTTATGATACAAATGCATTTATTTGGACAAGTATGTGACATTATAAATCTCCATAACACTTTATATTTCATGTTACTGTCATTTTAAAGCCTTATTTTTTACCACGTCTAATATGTAAAGATTTATATGATGCAAGTTCAAGCATTTTACACCCACATGATGTAAAATTTTGCAACTGTAGCTACACAACACAAAATCGATCTAGCTAGAAAACAAAAGACAAACTTGCAAATCCAATGCACAAAAGATAAAATAGAGCAGCTAAGAAAGGAATTTGTATTAACCATATTATCAATTACATTAGAGAAAGAAAGGTTAACTGGTTGTTTGCTTAGTTATCTCATTGCACAGAGTGCATAGAGCATGCGAATATCATGCAATCACAAGTTTTCCATAAGTCACATGCTTAATGTAAGGAGGACCATGCATCGACAGTTATCTATAAATCATGGAGAGTAGAACTGCAGGTAAAGTTACGCTAACCACCCCCCCCCCTTAAGTCTAACTAAAGAGACAAGCCTAATGAAAAAGAATAAAAGAGGAAAGAGGGAAAACTCAATGGGAACAAAACCCCCCCTCAAAATTTACAGCAATTTTGCATTGCACGTATTATGTTGCAGTGTTCATCACCCAAGAAGGTCTCACAGAAAATGAAAATGAAAGTGAGTTGCATGGAAGAATCAAGTATCTCCCCACCATATGAAGACAATGGTAGATGCTTTAATGCTCGAAACTAGATGCAATATATGGTCCACGATCGTTGAACAACATTCCTCCCCTTAGGAAGAAATAAAACCAAAGATGTATGAATGGAGTCTCCCAAATCTTGAATGGAATATGTAGGAAGAAATCTTAGGATGTATGATGCCTCTGAAAACCAATGTAGATCATAGTCCAAAGACAACGATGATCCATCCAAATGTTGCTCAAATATCTCTAAGCCAATGCCAAAGTGTGACAAATATCGATAAGATAAATTAGGTACCATCGAAGATTCAGGTACAGTGACCATGGATGTATGGTGATAGCTAGACCAATAAGAATAAGTTACTACCACAATAGAAGCAAATATAGGCAAAGAGAGAGAAAGAGGGTCTGATGATGAGCCCATAACATCAAAAGAAGACCAATCAACTCCATAAGAGCTATCAAAAAAGACGATATGAAGATCCTCAATGGTGCCATTCAAATCGACAATGTGGGATTCTACAAACAAGAAAGCAATGTCTAGTAGAATCATATCTCGCTCATCAAGAGAATAAGAATTAACCTATTGATGAGAATTTGAGAGGGTATTCAAAGAAGCCAAGATCTCTGTCAAATTGGCAGGTGGAGGTAATGAAGGTACAACAATTGTCTTTGTAGGTGGAGAAGAAGAAACTTGATATTTTGATGCATTCCCCAAAAAGAGTTGAAAGGCATTATGTGAGAAATGAGGATGCCATTCATGCTCATATTGATTGCTTCCAGAATTCTTGCATGTGCAAGCCTTATACATATACATGATTCACTCCTTAATATATCTCCAAAAGTGTACAAAAACAAAACCTTCAATACAATGGTTATTCCAATCTAAAACAACTCAATCCTTAGTGCCTACAAATAAAAATGTTTAGATTCTTCTTCCAAGAAACTTACTCTGATACCATGTAAAATTTTGCAGTGTAGCTGCACAACAAAGAATAGATTTAGCTAGAAAAAAAAAGACAAATTTGCAGATCCAATGCAGAGAAGATAAAATAGAGTAGCTAAGAAAGGAATTTGTATTAACCATATTATCAGTTATATAATGCAAATGCATATTTATATAGAGAACTACCACATTATAAATGGAGGAAACAAAGTCATAACAACTACCACATGCTGAAATTATTGTGAAGGAGACGTAGAAAGAAAGGTTAACTGGTTGTTTGCTTAGTTAGCTTATTGAAAAGAGCGCATAGAGAATGCAAATATCATGCAATCACAAGTTTTCCATAAGTCACAGGCTTAATGTAAGGAGGACCATGCATCAATAGTTATCCGTAAATCACAGAGAGTAGAACTACACGTAAAATTGTGCTAACACATGCACCTTCCTTACAAGAAATTAACGTAAAATTAAAAATAAGAGAAGAATAAAACTCACTTCTCAATACTCTATTAGTGTCATACAAATGCTAAATATGTGTTCATAGAGAAGATGGATGGATTTGGTCAAGACTTCTACAAGCCTAGCTTTGCTTTATTTCCAATTGTCACATTTGGAAATGGTTGGAAGAATAGGAAATTCAAAGATTCAATGAGGATAAATGGAGAGTTGAGATTGATTTATAATTGATCATGGATAGGATAGAATAATAAGTTTTAAATTTAAAAAGGAGAAATTAAATTCTAGTTCATGTCATGAGGATTGACATTGATTAAAAATTGAATTAGATTTGGATGTACGGTGGTTGAAAAGGATTGGTTAACTTGTCTTTAATGTAGTAGTTCGTAATGATAGTTCCTATTGTATTTAGAAGAATGAAGAGTTATGGTAATAACATTTCATGTAGGAGTGTTTTGAGTAGTGGATGAACTTAGGAAATCCCACTAATTGATATGATTACGAAATTGGTTGAGACGTAAGTTGATGAAACTGATCCAAAAGTCGGATCTAGAATGTTTAATATTGTTATGTGACAATGAGCTTGTTTTGGCAACCTACAGGAGGTTTGTATCTTCTAAAGAACTAAGTATGATAACCTATAGTTTAAATGGTATGTCTACATAAGTATTATTGGCATCTTGAATTTTTGGAATCTTGGAGTGGTGGAAGGTAGTGTTTGGTTTACTAGTCTATTACTATGTTGTTGATAGAACATCTTTGTGTTCTAAAATGTTGTAACAGTTGATTTGAGTGTGGACTACTATAAATTAAGGGTGGCTACTCTCTATGAATATTTTGATCTTTGGCTCACTCCACGTGACAAGTTTCATTATGTGGAGATGAGTCTAAGTTATTGGGCTAGACCTATTGCATAGTTGATATGGTTGATGTATGAAAGAATTGGAGAATGTACATTTGTTGGTGATCGTTAGAGGAAAACATTTTGGACCTACTTAAGCTTTCTTGTGAAGTTTTTTGGAGCATTTTGTTGCATTGAGTTATGTATGGGCTAATCCTACTACATGTTTGATGAAATAAAATGTATGCCCAACTCATAACTGTAAATATAAATGAAACTCATATATATGAGTATCCTAGAATCACTTGTTTTGAAGTAGTGTAGAGTTATGATGTAATTCTAAGGATATAACTTCATACCAAACAAGAAAAACAATGCATCAGATGGGGAGTTCTTGATTTAAATGTACATATATTAGGAAAACTTATAAGAAGAGAGAGTAAGTATTTGAAGTTAGATCAAAGAGTAAGAAATATATAATGTCCTAATCTTATATTGTTGGACATTACTGAGAAGATTACTAGAATGTGTTGTTGTCATTAATGTCAACATATTCATGTGTGTTTTAGTGTTTTAGTCAGATTGAATGAGTTGGTTTGACTAGTGCGTTGCAGATGAGTTGTTGCAGATCAAAGGGCTTTAAGATAAGTATCTCTAGTTGATTCAGTTATAGTTCTAGAGGTTCACAAGGTGATTTGATAGAGTAATGAGATCCGCTATTGTGGTTGGTTTTTTAGTTGTTCGACATTGATCAGTGTTTTGGATTTTGCTCTGTATTTATCTATGCTACAATATCTTAGTTTGCAGATTTGGCAGTGTTTGGGACATTTTGGTGTGTCCTCAATTCAGATGGTTCGTGATTTGGAGGTCTACAAGGGTAAAAGCACAATGTTGTGTCACACTTTTCTAAAGGAACCGACCAACACAACTAAAATTGTTTAACTTTGACCACATAAAAGTGGCATTTCTAAATTGAATTTTGAAATGATGTAAATTTATCAAATGTAGAAATATGAATGAAATTTATGTTTGTTATTTTTAAAAAGATTTAGGAAAAAAATTGATATTTTTTTTATAAATTAAAAGACAGATTTTTCATTGCTAAAAAATGATGAAGATCAGGGGTTCTAGTCACCGTCACCAAAAAAAGTGAAAACGGACTTATTTTTTCTAGTTTTTTTTTTCCCAAATAGAGAACATATATATGCAGTGTTAAAAAAAAAATAAAAAATTAATGTATATTTTTCTCGTTATAATATTTCAAAGTCCAAAATAGTTAAATTTGACATATTTCATTGGCATCACCTTTTGACTACTAAATTTATCATTAACCAAAAATGAAAATACACTTTTCGAGAAGATTCTCTCATCTAGTGATTTTTTTTTTTATAATATCATTTAATATATATTTTTTAATTTCTAATCAGCCTCTTTTTAAATTTAAAAATCTACTTGCAATGTTTAACTAATAAAAAATATTAAAATTAATCAAAATACTAAAAAAATTATATTTCTAGATTTTTGACTTTGAGCTCTACAAAAGGATATTTTTTGATTTTTATAAAAAAATATTTTGATTAAAGAAAAGCTGAGTAAAAGTGAAAAGTTTTAGAAATACAGATTTTCACCTTTCTTGTGCCACATCACATGAAACGTAGGCTAGTCCGACCAGACTGAGTTCGATTGAACTCAGTCTGGCCGAACTAGCCTTATTTCAAACTATAAAAAAATTCAAATTTTGTTTTGAATGGACTCATTTGAACTAAGGGAGTTCGGTTGAGCTGAGTCTGGCCGGACTCCCAGCGCCATTTATGTTCCATGTAGGCACCACATGGTACCATGTGTCCCGAGGGTAGTCCAATCGTACTGAGCCCAACCGAACTACCCTTAGTTGGCCCAAAGTGTGAAATAGATCCATGCTTATACCCACAAGTGAATTTTTTAGTTTGACAGTTAGTTCAGTGAGTGTTATTGAAGTTCAGTATGATGACGATGAAGATTCTAGTAAGTGGTGTTATTGCACTTGTTGTTGTGGTAATTCATGGTGCTTGTGGATGTTTCTAGATTATTTCCTATCCGTGTTGATGGTCTGCATTGATCGTTGTGCTCGTTTGTTGATGATTTTCCTTGATCTAGTTGTGTTCTTCATTTTCTTGGCTGACATGACGATTTTAGCGTGTTGAAGATGTTCGAGGCATAATTCTTGGAGGTGTTTCATGTTCAAAGTATTGATTTAGGTCGATACTATGTCTTAGCTGACTTTTTTTTGGTCTGCATGTAATGTTGTAGCATATATGGTTATATTTTGTAATTTTTGATGTGTGTTGAGCTGACCTTGAAATATAGGTTGATGATATGTATAAATAAATGTAATATCATGTTGTGGATGTATCTATGAATGTGTGATATATGTGAATAAATTTTTGATCATTTGTCAGCAGAGAAGCAGTGCGAAGAAGTGTGAAAGATCAGAGTATGTGTTATGTGCTTAACTAGAACTCTAACTGGGCATGAGGAGATGCTATTATATTAGTTCATGATCTTCCAAATTTAATCAAAATGTTTCTGTAAGATAGTGAGTCTTCCCAAGAGTTGTAGCCCTCTTTGTTATGTGTTTTGATCAGTGAGACCTATACAGTGTGCCTAAATGCATGTGCATTCCCTATTATAATATTTCATATACATCTAATAGGGTATCATCATATTGTGGGTAGATGCCCTCCATGTTTTTTCCCTTAACCAGGTTTTCCACATCAAAAATGTTGGTGTTATGTGTGTTATTGATGTGGTGCTGACTTATGCTTTCACTATTAATTATCAGATATAAAATTGTGTTTTTGTTAAGGAGCATTTTTGAGAAAACAGATTCAACCCCCCTCTCAATTTTCTGCCTTGTTGCCAAAAATTAGTATTAGAGATAGAATATTGACCACTTGATGTGATCTGGGATGGGAACCTATACTTACAAGAAGGATAGTCTAAGATTTGATGGAACAAAATACTCTGTTTGGAAAAATTGGATGGAGTGTCACTTGAGATGCATCGCTGAAGATTATTAGAAGATTACTATGAATGTTTATAATGTTCCTCCGAATGGTCCTACAACTCTGGATGAGATAAAGGAAGTTGAATTCAATATTAGAGCTAAGGAAGCATTGTTGAGTGCCCTAGATGATTCTAAGATAACTAATGTTATGGATTTGTAGACTGCTCATGAGATCCAAAAGAAGCTAGAGACTTTGTATGAAGGTGACAACCATTTGAAATTTGCTAATTTGTAGAACCTAAATGGAAAGTATGAGATGCAAAGAATGGGCGAAGATGAGAATATTACCTCCTTTATGCAGAAAGTGAATGAGCTTATGTTGAACATTAGATGTGTTGGTGGTGTATTAGAAGAATTAGAAATTATAGCTAAAGTGTTGAGATCCTTTCCTCCTACTTACAAACATAAAATTTCTGCTATTAAGCAGATCTGTATAGTGACAAATGTGACTAGAGACATGCTGATAGGCAAGCTTGCTACCTTTGAGTAGAGCGAATTTGGTGAATCTCTTCCTAAGTCAAAATCTGCATTGAAAGATACTATATCCAAGAAGCAGAAATATGATTCGGGAGAAATTTCTACAAGGGTATCCATATATGAGAAGGAGATAACTTGAAGAAGAAGAAAGAGAGCTTGAGGAGCTTAAAGCCCTTATTGCCAGAAGATTGCCTAAAGGAGCTGGTAAGTATCAAGGGAAATTGCCTCTTAAATGTTTTTCTTGCAATAAGATAGGACATTTTGCTTCAAGGTGTCCAAAAAGAGTTCCTAAGTCCAAATCATACAAGCCTAAATATAAAAAGAAATGTTATTATTTGGTTGATGAAGGTGTGATAGATGATGAATCTCATAAGGGAAATCTAGGAGATGAATTGGTGTTTATTGCTATCAAGGAAGATAATCCGGTTCCTACTAATTCTACTAGCCGCATTAATGAGGAGAAAGCTTTGGATGCTAAAGTTGAAGAGAAAGATGATTGGGTTATTGACAGTGGCTACTCTCATCATATGACAAGTGATAAGAGTAAGTTTGTGAGTATGGAAAAGTATGATGGTGGTGTAGTAAGATTTGGTGATGACAAAGCTGGTATAATCCATGGTAGAGGTTCCATTTCTCTTGATGGTAAGCACAGTACTAGTGATGTCTTATATGTAGAAGGTCTAAAGCATAATAATTTGAGTATTGGATAGATGGTTGACAAGGGATATGATTTACAATTCAAGAATGACAAGTGTAAAATCTTAAGTGGTTTTGGAATTGAGATTGCATCAGGGACAAAGACCAAAGGTAATATCTTTCACTTGAATGCTGGTGGTAAAAGTTATTTTATTGCTCAAATTGATTAAAGTTGGTAAGGGAATAGAAGAATGTGTCATGTGAACTTTGATTGCATGTTTAAGATAAGTTCTACTCAACTAGTGAGAGATCATCCTAAGTTGGTAAAGCCTACTAATCGAGTATGTAAGGAATGTCAATTAGGAAAGCAGACAAGATTTACTTTCAAAAGAAAATAATATTGTTCTAATGTAAACGGGTCTTCCATTTAATAAATTAATGAGGAAGGTGAAGTTGTTAGGAGCAAAGATAGAGTTATTTTTAAGGGATATTCTTAGATGGAAGGAATTGACTTTGACGAGACTTTTGCTCCGGTGGAAATAATTGAAGCTATTAGATTATTTCTTGCTTATCCTTCTTACAAAGATTTCAAAGTTTATCATATGGATATCAAGTTATCCTTTCTTAATGGTGAGTTGGAAGAAGAAGTTTATATTGAGAAACTAGATGGATTTTAGTTGATAGATCAGGGAGATATGGTTTGTAGATTGAAGAAATCATTGTATGGACGCAAGCAAGCCCAAAGAGCTTGGTATGCTAGATTGGATAAGTATTTGATGAAGCTTGAATTCAATAAAGGTACCATTGATAGTAATCTATATTTCAATATTGATCATGATAACATTGTAATTGTTGAGGTATTTTTTGATGATATTATTTTTGGTGGAGATGATAGTTTCTGCAAGAAGTTTGTTGATGACATGCAAAACGAGTTTGAAATGTCTATGATTGGTGAGATGAAATTCATTTTGGGATTGCAAATTACTCTGTTGGATAATGGAATTTTTATATCTTAGTGCAAGTATGTGAAGGAATTTTTGAATAAGTTTAGTTTAGATTATTCAAAGCTAATTGGTACCCCTATGGTGATTGGATGTAAGCTGACAAACGATGATGATTCTTTGAAAGAAAATCAAACTAGCTATAGATCTATGATTGGTGGATTGCTATATTTGACTCAGACTAGACCTGATATTATGAATGCTATATGTCTTGCTTCTAGATTTCAAGTTGATCCTAAGGAATCTCATGTCATAGAATTTAAGAGAATTTTTAGATATTTGAAAGGGATAGTTGATTTTGGTTTGTGGTATCCTAAAGATGATGAATCTAATTTGAGTGCTTTTACTGATGCTGATTGGGTAGGTGATTTTGATGGCCAGAAGAGTACCATTGGTGCTACATTTTTCTCGGGAAAGATATTTATTTCATGGATGAGTAAGAAGTAGAATGCTATTTCTTTATCTACTACAAAGGCATAAAACATTGTTGTTGCTAGCAATTGTACTCAGGTAATATGGATGAAGCATATGTTGAAGAACATTAGAGTTGTTTATGATGAGGATACTACTATATACTAGACAATTCAAGTGCTATCAACATTTCTAAGAATTTGGTGTTGCATTCAGAGACTAAGCATATATATCAATCAAGTTTCATTTCTTCTGAGAGAAGGTGAATGAGAAGGAAGTTAGATTAGAGTTGTATCCACAAAGGAACAAATTGTGGATATATTCACTAAGTCTTTTCCTAAAGATACTTTTGAGTATCTCAAAGAGAAGCTAGGGGTGATTGCTCCTCTTGATGTGAACTAATACTCGTTAATTTGCATCAGTCGAGTGAATTTCATAGAGACATCTTGCGATACTGATTGATGAGTGGTGGCTACTACTCAAGGGGAGTAGTCAGTGTTGTTTGTTCAATTTTGATTTTCAGTTGTGGGGAGAGAGAGATTGGTCAAAGGTGGAGATTGTAGAGAGATTTGTGCAATATGTACTTTTAGCATTGATGTCAAAGGGGGAGAGGGAGCTATGTGGGAAAATTGAATTGATATTTGTGCATGATCTAAGGGGGAGCTGATTATTTCTCTTTGCATTGATTATTTTTCATATTCATATGTTGCCATCAACACCAAAGGGGGGGATCATTGGATATTATTGAGAAGTTTGCTGGAGTGTGTTGTTGTTATTGATGTCAACATATTCCAGTGTGTTGGAGATGATTTGTTGCAAATTAAAGGGTTTTGAGATAAGTATCTCTAGTTGATTCAACTATAGTTTGAGAGGTTCACATGGTGATTTGATCAAGTTATGAGATTCAATATTGCAGTTGGTTTTTTAGTTGTTTGGTATTGATCAGTGTTCTAGATTTTTCTCTGCATTGCAATATCTTGGCTTATGGATTTGGCACAATGTTTGGGATGTTCTCGTATGTCCTCAGTTTAGATGGTTCATGATTTGGAGGTCTGCAAGTGAATTTTTCAGTTTGACAGTCAATTTAGTGAGTATTCTTGAAGTTCAGTATGATGATGATGAAGATTCTAGTAAGTGGCATTGTTACGGTTGTTGCTGTGATAATTCATGATGCTTGTGGATGTTTCTAGATTGTGTCCTATCCATGTTGATGGTCTGCATTGATCATTGTGCTCATTATTGATGATTTTCCTTGATTCAATGGTGTTATTCATGTTCTTGGCCAACATGATGATTGTAGAGTGTTGTGGATGTCTGAGGCATAATTATTGGAGGTGTTTCATGTTCAAGGTGTTGATTTAGGTTCATACTATGTCTTAGAGAATATTGTTTCTATCCCCATGTAACGTAGTAGCATGTATGGTTATATTTTATAATTTGTGACGTGTGTTGATCCAACCTTGAAATATAAGCTTATGATATGTATAAATAAATGTAATATAATGCTGCAGATGTATCTGCAAATGTGTGTTGTATGTGAATAATGTTTTGATCATTCGGTAGCAGAGAAGTAGTGTGAAGAAGTGTGAAGGAGTGTGAAAGATCAGCGTATATATTATGTGCTTAACCCCAGAACTTTAACCAAGCATGAGGATATTCTCTTCTATTAGTGCATGATATTCTAGATGTAATTTGAATGTTTCCTGTAAGACAACGAGTCTTCCCAAAGGTTGTAGCCCTCTTTGTTATGTGTTTTGAGCAGTGAGCTCTAGGAAATGTGCCTAAATGCATGTGCATTCCCCATTATAATATTTCATATGCTTCTAATAGGGTATCATCATATTGTGGGTAGTTTCCCACTGTGGTTTATCCCTTAACTGGGTTTTCCATGTCAAAAATATCGGTGTTATGTGTGTTATTGATGTGGTGTTGATTTATACTTTTACTGATAATTATCATATTTGAAATTGTGTTTGTGTTAAGGAGAGTTTTAGAGAAAACTGATTCACCCCCCTCTTAGTTTTTTTCCTTGTTGCCAACATATATTTTATATTGTTGAGATCGATGTCCTATCTTCTAAGTTGCTGCTCAAACCTAGGCGTTTGAGATTGGTTTCTCTAGTGGATATGTTATCACAATACTTGACAGGGATTTGTGCCTCATGTAGGTTGATTCCTAATGTATCATGTACATGATATTTTATTTTTGAGGATAGATTTGGGCAATAGATACAAGTATTATCACCATGGTTTGCCCATCCTAGTTTTCCATGTAAATCTAGTGTTTTTTGTGTGCATATTTGTTCATTTACTTAGTTCTTCATTGAGTTACATATGATAGTTGACTTGATATTTGCAGGTATGGTACTCCCTTAGTATTGTGTTCCCTTCAATATGGGTTGTGATAGACTAAAAGTATGGAATATAAAAATCTCTTGATAACATAAAAATTTGTGCATTAACCTAAGTATGCTTTATTTTGAGCTCTTTCTTGTACCCAATTACATATATCTTAAATGAGATATGCAATTCTAAAAAAGAAATGCCCAATATTTTACTCATTGTGAATGTTAACACCTTGTACTATTTGTATTTCACATTATTTAATTACCTCTAGTTATAAATATAAATGACAAGTGCATTAACTAATGGTAGGATTCAGAAAAATAATATACATAGTTTCATTACATAGATTGATGGAGAATTCAATAACGAATATGTCAATAATATTTTTTATTATAAATGTAAATTGATAGCCTTATAAGGTGAATTAAGACAACCAATATTGAATACTATGGTTTATGTAGTTGTCATTGATGTGTGGGCTACCATTTTTCTACTCTTTCTTCAAATATTTTGTATAAATAAAGTTAGTTATATTTTCTCTCCTATGACAATAATTTTATTTGTGAGAACTTTCATTATTGCAATACATAATATTATTAAATATTACCAAACAATATTGAAGGCATTCACCCCTTGTTACATGATCAATTTCTTTGAAAAAATGGCAAACATGGATGTTTGTTGTCTTGATCTACCATTCAATGAATTTTAATGGTAGCTTTCTATGAAATAGAAATGTAGAATGATTTACAATATTTTAATGTATGTAGGCCCAATACCTTTCAATAGAAAATGCTTATCTCATCAACACGTTTTGAATAAAATAAATAGTTTTAAGTGGATATGGTATCTAATGTTTATGATTTTTATAGATAAAAAGGTCTTAATATCAAGCTTCAAGCCACTATGAAATAAACGAGACTGAAACCCATGGTTTAATATTTTTCTAAATCTAACATTGAATCAAAAACTTATCTCTATAGTTTAGATTTTTTTTTAATTTAAAATTAAAATACATTTATCTCTATACTTCTTAGAATATAAATTACTATGAAACATGTGCAACCACTAATAGCTATTGAAATTTACATTCTACTAAAAATGTTCAAATACATATACAAAACTATGAAATTGAGGGAATCAACAAATTTATCTTATTATATGAGATAGGAAATTACTGATTTAATAATATCTTTTTTGGATTGCGAGGGCCCATTGTGAACTCTAATTTACATTCTACTAAAAATGTTCAAATACATATACAAAACTATGAAATTGAGGGAATCAACAAATTTATCTTATTATATGAGATAGGAAATTACTGATTTAATAATATCTTTTTTGGATTGCAAGGGCCCATTGTGAACTCTAAATGAAGACTCTTAAATTCTTTAAAAAACTAAAGGCAAATAATAATAAATCTTATTAATGATTATAATATATTATATTAATCATTATACCATTCTACTCGAAATCCAAACTATCTAAACCTTTTCTTTTTTAAACTCAACCAATAGGTTCTTTAGATTAGTGAGGAAGCAATCTGCATTTCTTAGATTTCATGAAGCTTTTACAAACAAAAAGATATAGAACACACATGCCTTAGTTTATAAAATCCTTAAAATAAATGTGAGCCTATTAACGATAATGATTTAGTATATGCATGCCATGGTATACATGAAATATAAAAGCACACATAGAGGGATTGTTGTTTTAACTTATACTATTACATTTATTAGTAAAAGTAAATAGTTAAAAGCTTCTTAAGCTTTCTAAATGGATCCATTTTGTGCATGCTTAGTCATTTCTTTGGGATCATTTTTCAATTTACATTTATATATACAATTTTCTGCAATTTTATCATTGACTACAGTAATGATGATAAAGGCAATATTTTTTTTTCTTTTCTACTGATTTGATTTACATTGCAACTCTTGTTTTAATAGATACATATATACAAAAATGTAAACATGTTCATACATATGTGAATACATACATACACATACATATACACATATATACACACATACATATACATATATATGTATACAAATAAATATACATATACATATACATATACAACAATGTCTCAATTCTAGATATCAAAACCTAAAATGAAATAATATCATAGTTAAATTCAAATAAAGATCATATTCATAATTCACAAACAAAATGCCACCAATTACTTTGATGCATATCAAAATTCGAGGTGGATTCTACCAACAAACAACAACCAAAAAAAAAAAGAAGAAGAAGAAGCAGCATCATCCAGTTCTCCACAAGCAATCACTACACACTAATTACAATACATACCACTGAAAAATACATACGTAAAGCAAAAATAGAATTATTGTTCATGGTCACAATAACATTATGTATAGCTCAAATGAAAGAAACCTATCAGTGGTGTGTGGTAGTATACTCAATTTCTGTACATCTATTATTGGCTAGGTTTAGAATATGTCTCCAATAATCTTTGTCATCATCTGTATTCTTCAAATCCATGAATGCTGGAGTTTCTATTGTTTTCTTGGAGTTACTAGAAAATTCCGTAAAATCAAGCCATTTCTCTTGTGAAATTGATCTTGCATAGACGTTGGTATTTACCATAGGAATAGATGAAATGTCTGAGGCTGCTTCACGATAGACATTGGATGAACTTGATACCAAAGAAGGAAGAGAATCAGATTCATATTCTGTTGGTAGAAAGTTATTATTATCAATTTGATTAAGAATTTCAGCATTAAAGCCTGTTGAAAATGATGTCAGATCATTGTCTTGGATAAAACCTTCAAAGAAACTTTGAGCATTATCTTGTGGTAGTTGTTCCTCCTGGTTTTTACCCACAAAATTTGGTGATACTGGCCTTGATACCATGTCAGTGCTTTGGAATGCAGACCTTAAAAAATTAATGCCTGGGTTAGTATTGCCACTGGTAGGAAGGTTCATCAAAAGACTTCCTATTCTCTCTTCGATCTCGAGAAAGGAACAGAATAAAGATAATGCATGAGTAGAAGGATTTTGTATCATGGTTTCTTTTGATCTTCTCTTCATACGACTATTCCAGTAGTTTTTTATGTCATTGTCTGTTCGTCCTGGCAGATGCTTCGCTATTTCAGACCACCTAAACAAAAGATTAATGTTAAAACAGTTTCCTAAAATTGATAGAGGATTTGTATAGTTACTATAGGAATGACTCGGTAATTACTTGTTCCCAAGCTTATCATGGTAGAATAATATTATTTCTTCTTCAGAAGAGGAAAACTTTCCCCGCTTTATATTTGGTTGCAAATAGTTCATCCAACGTAGCCTGCAACTCTTCCCACATCTCAGAAGGCCTGCATCATATATAAAATGATAAGCTTGACAAAACATATATAAACTAACTTATAAACATTTACATTATATTGGAATATGCATTGCCTCTAGAGATCTTATTATAGTCTTACTGTAGTTTATAAAAATGATTAATTTTAGATTAATATTAAAAGTTATTTATGTAATAAATAAATATTTTTCAATTTTTAGTTACAATTATATATTTGTATTGAAAATTTAAGTTATTTAATCTTTCTAAATCACATAGCATAATAAAGTGTTAAAGTAATTTAAAAGTTGGTCTTATTTGTTTGAATATTTAAGTTTGATTACTAAACATGTAGTGATATATATAATATTACATCTGGTTTGAGTACAATAGTCACACCAAGGTCATGTGTGTTCAATACGATCTAAACCATGTTTTCCAAAATTTATTATTGTATAAATTTTGCTAATGCTATGATCAACCCTAAAAATATCACCAAGTATCAAAAAACTATTCCATTATAATTTAGACTAATGCGTCTATTGTAATTGAGACATCTCCAACTAGAGATGTTTACTATTATAGTTGTTTTAAAAAGACTTTCCAAATTGAGATGTTTATGTATTTTTTAGTCAATTTTTTTAATATAGAATGACTTATTTGTAGTAGCTCATTTAAGATTTTTGTGATAAAATTTTTATGAATGGGATGGTAGTGAAACTAGTTTTGAAACAAATGTAGGAGTTCAAAATTTCCTTCATTCATAAAGTGCAAATCATATTGTTATAACAAAATTGTAACAATGAAAAAAGGTATATATAATACTTGATGAAAAATTGTAGGTATTTAAACAAATAATTTTACTAAATAGAAATGAAATTGGGAGTATTTATTGATAAAGTACAAATGCATCTTTTATGCCACTAGTTTAAGGAAATTCATTGTCATTTAAATACATATTGATTTTTTTAAAAATAACCAAAATATGACTTGATATATCACTTAGGCATTTAGGGAAATGGAGATGATTTATTTAATGTGATACATCTAGACATTGTGGATTTAAAATCATATATAGACTAGGTTGTGGCATTCATAAATGATATTTAGAATTCTATATAGATACTTTACGTAATAAAATAAGAGGAAATGCCATTCACTATGTTAATCTTGTGAGGGTTATCAAGCTATATTGTTTTACACACTACATTGTCTTGAATTGTGTCAAATAATAATAATGAAAGGGAATCTTTTTAATTCTAACTTTAATACAATTAACAAAGAAAACAATAGTGAGACAAAGATCATGTGAATTCAATATAATTATACGAAATTTTCTAAAAATAATTAATGGACAACATTTTGTAAAGGCACAATCTTATTTAAAACAAAATATTATCTTTAAATCTCATCCATTATCTATATATATATATTACCGATCTAATTTTTATTAGAACTACTGTGGCAATGGTTTTGAATGCATAAAAAATTTCTACAAGATGAAATCTAAATTTTCTATGTTAATATTGTAATGTATGTAAACTAATTTTTAATTTTAATATAAATATTAGAATATCTTTAATTGATATGTTGGAAAGAATACGGGGACATAAAAAGTGTAAACCATAAAATATGTGTGAAGAATACATGGTAAGAAGAGGTAAGTATTTTAAATATTATAGTGTATTAGAAAGAATTCTTCTCTCAACCTATTAAAATGTAAAATAAATATATATTTTTAAATTAGAATTATTTATTAGTAATCTATGAATTCACATGTTATGTCATTATTTTATTGAATAAATTTATAAAATAGTATAATAATATTTATATATAATTAATATTAAAATAAAAAATATAGTAATTGATTAAATATACATACAAATTAATATTTTTAATTAAATGTTCAAAAGTGATTTTAATATATTATTGATTTTTTAAAATACATTAAAACTATTATAAGACATTTTGATTTAGAAATCTAATATTGTTGGTATTAATATAACACAACTTGTTAGCATGATCTTTGTTGTTGTTTATGTTCCTTGAGGCAGTGATTTCCTAAAATAGCGTGGCTTGCTAGTATGATTGTTTGTCACTTGGTAGTATTTACCAACATAACAAAACTTTTTGGCCAATGAAATTCATGTCATCTTTGTAGATCCCTAGCATAACACAACTTATTAGTTGTTGGACTATGGACCTTCTTCTCATCTCAAATGGTGTATGCTCTTGTCACTTCCAGGCATTGCATTTGTGATTTTGCAATAACATTTTGAGATGTATATTAGTGGTTGAGACAACCTATGCATTGAGGTCTTTTCATCTAGTTGACTTGGGATCTTTTATTCATTTAAGTTGTTTGTTTTCTACATGTGTATCTTGGTTTGAATTTTTTGTGTGGATTGATATGATCTTAAGCTTGGTGGATTGTATATATCTCAACTTAGTTCCATACTATCCCTATTTTGTCCTAATCTTAGCCACTCTCTCTCATCTCTCTACTTTATCATGAGTATGAGTGTAAGTTCATACTTTGTCTAAACTGGGGGCTAAATGTAGTGTAGTAAATTGTATCCCTTTAAAAGGCTAAATGTAGTGTAGTAAATTGTATCCCTTTAAAATTTCACACTCTATTTGGGAGCTATTTTAGTCTTTCCTGGGTGAACCCACAATAGTGGGTTACAATTTTTTGCCAACTTTGACACTGCAACATTCATTTTCAGAAAAAACTTCAGATTCAGACACCTATTACTTCTAAACCGTAAGAAATTTGTAGATGATGTGAACTAGTGATTTGTGTCATTTTGTATGTAGATTCTCATTTAAAAAAAAAAAATTGGAATCAATTTGCTTCCATTTTTCTATCTCCCTCAAAAACTAGTTTTTTTTCAAAAAACCATCATTTTTAAACAGTGATACTCACTCTATATAGCATAATTTTTTTTCTATAATTGATATGAATGTGATTCTTTCGAATTTGGTTTTGTAGCATCCATATCTATTGTTTGCAATTGGTTTTCTAACACTATATTTAATATTTTATATTTAATTAAGATTTGAAGTCGAGTTAACTATAATTTTAACATATGTCCATCTGATATTACAAAGCTTGTTGTATATGTAACGAAAATAATTTTTTTTTTTTTTGGAAAGAGGACTTCAGTACTTAATATTTTTCATAATTTTTTGGGTGACATTTACTATTTTTTCATAAGCATTGAACAAATAAGTTCATGTTCAGTGAAAACCCTACATTCATAAGAAATAAAATAAAAATAAATTAATGAAATTTAATATATTAAAAATTATACTATTTGGAAAACTTATAATAAGGGCTAAATACTTAAAAAATAAAACTTCTAAACGAATTCATTTGATGCCCTAAAAGCTAATGTAAAATTATTTTTTTAATCAGCATTTGATAGATGCAAAGGAGACTCCATTGCAAGTATGATTTATAAGTAGAGAGGTTCTATCCAATAAATTTTGATCTAAGAGCCTTTGATCTAACTCTCTTCAATTAATTACTCAAAATGGGACCTCTTAAAGCATAAATCATTATATTTTCTAAAAAATGTATAATTTCAACAAAAAATCAGGATGTATGAAAAAGTGGGAACCGACATTGTGAGTTCGCCCTTTTATTAGATCATTTTAAGCCTATTTGGCCCAATCCTAATCTGCAATTTAATTATTAGTCCCACAATTAAACTATCGTGGAGTACAAGTTAGGACTAGATCTAACATAAAAAACCATGACATTCATAGTTTTATTTTAGAGGTCCTATTTTGATGGCTAGTCATGGGTACCTAACAACTATGTCTTGCCAAAATTTCTCAAAACTGCAGCAATTGCTAGGGCTAGATTTCACAATTTGAATTCTCTCTCAATTTTTGTACTTGATCATTTTATGTCACCCTAATCGCAAAAATTTCTTGTAAACCCTATAAATTAAAAATATTATGTCTTTCATAAGATTAGAAGGTTCTACGAAGAAGCAATCAATCCACATTCTACATCGTCAAAGAGCACAATTTAGAATTAAAGAATGATTTCATGGTTGATTATGTTTTTTGATCTTGTTATTGTATGAACATTTGAAGGACGTTTATAATGAGCATTGCATCACCACCACTTCCATTAGTAAGGTATAATTATTTCATTTTAGCATTTCCATTATCATTTAGCCTTTTTTCATCTTAAGGACAAGCTCTTTTTTTCATCAATCATAGCTGTTATGGAGGTGGGAACATCAACACTAGGTTTGACTTCAACAAGCCCTCTACAAAACAACCATTTTCTCCTATTTTCATTTGTGCATGTTTAGATCCAACATGAAAGAGTGTTATCAGAGTGTAGAGTAGAAGGTGATAGTTAGTTAAAAAAATTAAACATGTGGAAACTCCAAGACTATGGTGCACAAAACTTGTGTCCTACACATGTTGGTTGGATTTTCAGGAGATAGGCATACAAGATCTCTTGATTGCATTTTCTGCCCCTTTCTAGTAGTTTGGACACCCTTAGACTAGGGTACCCGACACACCTAGCCTATATATTCAACCCCAGGATATAGCCTACCGTGTTGTTATTTTGTTCTATAAATTACTGTTTATGTTGAAACTTGTCATTTTTATATTGTTAAACCTAGATCTTAAAAACATATTTCACAATCTCAATCCATCAATTTTATGTAATGAAGATTTGAGATCTTAGCTTGAATCCATAGACCTAGGTTCTCATTTATATACATATCGCTCTTCCATTATAATATTGATTATAGTTCTACTTTTTATTAGAACTAGTGTGGTAATGATTTGGAAGTTGAGATGAACAAGTTCTTTTATATAGATGAATTATTGGTAATTGCTCATCTAACTTTTATGCTAAGAATTTAATATATGGAACAATTATCTAAACTTATTTTAAGTCAAATATACATATAGCAAATATCCTTCATTAATAGGTTAGAAAAAATAAGAGAACATAACCGGTGTAAACCATAAAATATGTGCAAAGAATGCATGGTAAGAAGAGGTAAGTATTTAAAAAAAATTTAATGTATAAATAAGAAGTATCCTCTCAGCCTATTAAAAATACTCACATATATAATTAGAAGTGTTTATTAGTAGTCTATAAAAGAACATGTTATGTCATTAATTTATTGAATAAAGTCATCAAAGAAAAATATGATAATATTTATATATAATTAATACTAAAATGTTGATCATAGTAATTAATTTAATATATAAATAAATTAGTATTTTTAATTAATTTTTTAAAAATAATTTGATTTGATTTTTTTTTAAAAATATATCAAAATAAACTATAAGACATTTTAATTTACTTTTTAGTAATTAATGGTATTAATGTAATACAAACATCAAAACTAAAATTAAAAAATATAATTTTGAAATAAATATAATATTAATATCGAAACTACTGAATAAATCTATATAATACTAATATTTATAAATAATAATATAAGAATGATAGAATTTTAAAATTAAATTTTTAATATTAAGAACAAATCTAATCATATAAATAGAAAAAAAAAATTGTCCATACATTGTTTAGATTAGATTAGTTCCAAAGGAACATATTGCATTCAAAATATTACAAAATTCTTTTTTAAATCTTATAATTGCTGTGTGGAAAGAGATTAGAAATTTCCCTTAAGAAATCTTTAATTTAATAATATTAATTAAAATATTTTGAATTTTAAATTAAAAAACAAAAACTATTTTTTTATATTAATATCTCAGCTAACACACCTAACATTCTTAGGTGTTAAATATTATATAAAATTCATGAATATACCTAATTATAAAAGACCTTTTAACAAAACCAGTTAAATTTGCCCCAAGAATTATCCTCCATTAAACCATTGTGTAAGATAAAAACTAAAGTCCGTAAGAGAAAACTACCTGCAAGATGAGGCAGCTTGTGCCAGTTACCATGCCCATGCTTATTTATATATTCGATAAGTTTATGGTCCTCTTCTTCACTCCATGGCCCTTTCTTCACTTCCTTCTCACTGCACAAACTTGCACCTCGCACCATATCTCCCTGCAAACTGATTTCATTTTTAAGATTAACTTTCTCATAATATTGACTAAAAATAAGCCGTACATAAATATAACTACAATTCATTAAGTTTGTATCAGAAGCTTACTGGTAAGAATACTGACTAAATGATTGAATTCTGTGCCCGTCAAAAGACACTCAAAGCTTCTACAAAGACAGAGAAGAACTTTTTATCAGACAACCCAAGATTGAAATATCGACGCTTCCAATTAAACCTCCTTTTTACTCTACACGAACTTGTAATACATAACTTCAATCAGTTCGAGATGTATAAGATATGATGTGTGATCACTATAAGAGTAAACAAAATATGCACTTTCCCCTCCAAAACATATGGTGGGCTTGTGTTTAAGAATATATTTAAGAGCAACTTTATGAATGAGCCGTTTTAGCTGTAAATTTTCTCACGAAAAACATGGAATATATGGATAATGGATAAAAACACAAAAGCAAAAAACGAGATTGCAAGAAAATGAGATTTAAACAATAAGAACACTCACAAATATGTTTCTGATTTATTGCGAGAGATCGGCCATTTATGAAAGCTTTAGAGCTCATAACCTATGCAGCCCACAGGAATAACAATATAATACAGAAGAATCAAATGAATATGCACCGTTTCTTTCTTTTTCTTCGCTCCTTTTTATGTTGATGTTTGGTGGGTAGTTTTATAGTTTATAGATAGTTCACTATCGTTAGCGTCCTCAACACAACTGGAATATTGGTTTCTTGGGTAGAAAGAAAAGAAAATAAAACTGTTAGTCAATAAAATAATACGATATTCATTTTATGAGAATAATATGAGTTTCTACTGAGAAATATCTGTCATGTTCCATGGAAGAAATCCAGTTTGCGTTTTATATTGATGGTGCCAGATCGCTCTTAATGTTGTAATGTTTATAAGATCGCCATGAATTCTGTGTCGGGGAAGCTTCATTTCAGTGTTTGCTTCCACGAAAAGAAAACTCCATGTACCTTTCCTTTCATAGTCATGAATTTGTGTTTTTGTCCATTTTATATGTCTATCTAAATATGTGGAATAAAATAAACTTCTATTTCATTTTCACAATTGACTTTGTTATCGTCTCCACATTGCTTTCTTTCTATGTATAGTAGATGTTACATTAAAAAAGAAGAAGAAAAATCGTAAACAAGGCTCTTCAATGGGGTCTCTTTAATTTTGAAAATGGTCAATTGTTAATTGAGTTGTGAGAAATGATTGACAGTTGTGTAGCAACGACTGTTACTTTTTAGCATTAAAGTTTAAATTGAAATGATTAGTAATATCTATAAATATTCACAAAGAATAATAGACTGAAAGATATGATCTATGAGATTCCTTATAGTTTCTTAATATAAATTAAGAGTAAAATAAATAAATTAATCAATTAACTCTAATTATAAAATTTAAAATACTGATAATTGTAAAAACAAATTATAATACAAATGCATTTATTTGGATAAGTATGTGATATTTGTTGTCTATTATTCCCTCTATTTATAAAATATTTCAAAGAAAAGAAATAAAATATAGGCATCTAATGAGATGGCAAGATGTCCTAGCTGGAACAATAAAAATAGAATTATTAAGTTGATTAGTCCCTCAAGATAGTAGGCAACTTGACAAGACTTATGTGCTCTCTCAAACATAAATCATATTTGAAGGGATAATTAATAGATGTGAGGGATGTGAAGAGATAGAAGGGAGAGAGAGGATGGAATGATAAAGTTGCAACATAAGAAAATCAAAAGTGGATTTAGTAAATCAATTTTTGTGATTAATGATTATGTAGATAATGAAATTATTATATGATGCTTGTTGTGGTTATGAATATTATGATGGTATGATGATGAATATTATTTTATGATGGAGAATATCATTGGTGGGCTTCCTTTAAAGGTTGTTTGTACACTCTTGCTAGGCTTTCTTCTTTGGAAGCTATGGGTTCTACCTAGAAGTGCCTTCCTTGTGCTCCTACAACCTCTTTGGTGGTTTTGGGCTAGGAAGTAGTTAATGGTGTTTCTTTTTTTTGAGAAAGGGTTTGAATTACAGGATTAACCATGTTTTGTTGATGCTTCCTAATTTGAAATAGTGGATCTCAATTCACTAGACTCCTATGGTAGAGGGTAAAAAAGAGAGTTACCCTTGTACTTGTGGTTTTGTTTGTTGTTCTTTTTACTCTCCGAAGGACAAAGAGATTGTTTTGGTTTTTTATTAAGATAAACGGATTTACAAGGACCCGAAACCCAAATCCATCCAAAAAATAATCAAAGTTAACCAGAGTCTAACGAGTTGCTAAATAGCGACATAAACAAGGGATGCACCTTAGAGAGTCAAACCACAAAAAACACCTACTAAAAATAACTAAGTAAAAGCTTTCATAAGTTCAACATTCTTATAGATCGCTCTATTATTGATCTCCTAGAGTTCTTCCATGATGAACCTTGAACTGCCTCTTTCCTATTTTTTACTGTTGGTCCTCAAAGAGGGCCTCGTAGATGCCTGCACATCCTATTTTTTCTTGTGCAGGTTAATGTTTGAGGATAGGTCGGATCTGGTCATATGAGCTTTCTATAAGGTGATTTCCTCATTCACTCTTTCCAGGCCTTTGGCACTATTATAAATTGTCTCCTTACTAACCTCCACTAAGCCCTTGAGTTTACCTGTTAAATCCTGGATTTGACTCTCCAACTTTTCACTCCTAGCCTCATGCTTAGTCTTCATGAACTTAATATCTTCCACAATTTTTTGGGACAGTTTTAGGAGTTTATCAGTTTTATCAAGTGTTGGATTCTTAGTGAAAGAGTCAACAATATCCTTGATCCCTTGCTTTAGGAAATTAATTTACCCAAAAACCCATCGAAAGCAATTCTCCTAATTAGAAAATGAATTGCCTAGGAGCTTGTTAGCATCCATATCATCACATTTAATCTCATTGGGGTCCACATTAAGGGGAATATCAGGTTTAATTTTATCTTCCCCTTTTCCTTGAATATCCCTCTTTATTCTGATCTTCTACTTTTTAAGATTTTGTAGGCCCAAATTTTGGGGATGAGAAATAGGAGATTTCATCTTTTTCACAGCCCATCTAGGTTGATTTTTCTTGCTACTGTTTGTGCTAGGTGTGGGATTTTGCAGGGGACCTTCATCCTCTGAGGGCTTATATTTTGAATCATCCGAAACATGGATGTCATTCCAGTCCATAGAAATTTTTCCCTCCACCTCACCAAACTCTGTGTCGGAAAAATAATTCAGCTCCTAGCTTGCTAAGGATTTAGGGTTTCTCAAAATAGGGGAGGGTTTAACCTCTTGAGCCTTAGCATACTCCATAATCAGGAGGATTAACCCCTCATGCAGAACTAGGTTTTCCTCATTCCCAAAATGCTTATGAATGGAATGCTCGAGAGATGACAACAAATAAAATGGAATGGAAATTAAAATGGAATGGAAATTATTTTATCATGCCTAAAGTGATTTAAAATAGTGAAATGATAGGAAAAAATACTAGCATAGCGACCATCAAGGGTTATGTACCTCATAATAAAATCTACCATGTCCATCCATAGCTTCAAAAGACCCTTTCGATTGTAGCCTCCATCCATGTTCTTCTTGACTCTGCTTCTTTCACTCTTTTTGTCATAGAAAATTGAGAGGGCTTCTTCCAAATTTTTTCTCTCCCTGTAGAATTTTTTACCTTCCATGCTAGGCCCAATAATCTCAGCAATTACGGGTTCATCAACCCTAAACATTTCCCCATACATGCTTAGAACCCCATTATTCTAGTTTGTAACGAACAAATTCATGAGTTTGTGGTTCTAGCCATGGAGTTTTTTAATAAATGGTTCCATACCCCCATCCACAACTTCCCTCCAGACCTCTTCATTTTTCTCCCAAATCTCACACGATGAGGACTCCATTCTATTCTTGTCTCCCCCCATAAGATTGATGACTCTTTAAATTTTTTGAGTAACACTAAAACCAAGCTATAGATAGATGATAACAAATCAAACCCATAGGAAAAATCTCAAAGGTCGCCGCTACTTCTTTCTACAAATACCTTTACACATTTGAAAAGTTGTCATACTTAATGCTCTATCGGAGAGAGATTTTCAGTGTCCTCCCTCGCCAATTCACAAAAATGAAATGGAAAGGATTCCCCTTCCCACCACCACTTTTCATCCTCTCTAGCTACACCGAGATTTGCCACATGGTCTACAGGCCTGCTACCCTCCATAAAAATGTATAAAATTTGAATTGCCTCAAATTTGACACTCATATCGAAACACTTCTGCATTGAATGATTAATCATCTAGCTAGGGGTAGTCTTTTTAATCAAACAGTTGATTTTATTTATCTAATCACTTTCCAGCTATACCTTTTTTAATCCTCAAAGAGATCATTTTAGTTGTGGATTATTGAAAAATGGGATTATCATACTAACTCTGTTTGTCCTTAGATGCCCTTTAAAGGAGTTCTTTGATTTTTCCCTATTTGGGTAAGATTTTTGTATATTTATTTTTAGTTCTGGTGTAAATAAGATTATGAGGATATTGGCAATTCTTTGAGAAGTTTCTTGAAGTTGTAAGGGAATAATATTATTTTTATTCATACCTCCTTCACCCAAATTATTTTTGATATTGATCTATTAAAGGAATTACCTAGTGATATTGTTCTTCAAGTGAATAAGTGTTCTTGGTCTCATAGGGTTGACTATTATAGCATCCCTTTTCATCGTTAGTGTTGTTGTGCTACTAGGAATTTGTTTTATCACTCGTGTTGCTCTCATTAAATACCTTCCTCAACTTGATGGAAGAATTGTTTTCCTAAAAGTATCAAAATGTTTATTGATGGTTTGGATGATGAGTCTATTGAAATGGTACCTCCCTCTCCTTCGACATCTACTAGTTCTGAGGTCTAGAAAGTTGCATCTTATTCTATTATTTTAGAGAATCCTCCTTGGTAAACTCCTCATGCACGTTGGTTCATGATTGATTGATACTCATATTGTAGTCTAGTAGACCTCTCCTTTGTTTCCTTGTCTCTTGATAATGGAGTCTTATTAGTTGATTTTGAAGATTCCTCTTTTCTGTCTCCTAAGGTTTTAGTTCTGGATGATGAGTCTTCTTGGATTGTAGTGTAGTGTAGGATGAAAGAAATTTGTAAGAAGGCGTCTCCTTCCTAGATGGTGTCCTTGGGTGTGAAGCTGTCTAGAATGGATTTAAGGATAGATTTAGCTTGATTTATTCTATTTTGGTGATGGTTCCTTTTTGTTCTATTATGTTTGTGCTAGTTTTTGGTTTGTTCTAGATGGACTATTGTCTTGTTCATCTTTTTATGTCATTGGTTAGGTCCTTTGTTATTTTTATTTGTTCCTACGTTTTGTAGTGGAGTCCATTTGGTTCCTATCAAAAACCCATCTTATCTCTCTAAAAAATATTTGTGATTGTAGGTACATTTCAGGAAATCATCAAGGAGATGCAATTTTTTTTAAGAGACTTATATGATATAGCATGAAGCAATATGTATTAGGGTATAATGAAAAGGTCACATTTTTGTTTTTGTTGAAAAGAATAATGTATAAAAATAGATACAAGAAACTATGAGAAAAGGAGGAAAAGGTAAAATAGAAAATTTAACATGATCTCCTAATTAAGATATCCCTAAGATACAACATGGTATAATAGATTAAGATGGTGTTTTTGGAGTATGTTGGAGGGATGAAATTCCAAATAAATAGAGTGATATTAAAATTATCAACAAGAAGAAAAGAAATCAGAAAATGAATGAGACATGCTAATGATGAAATCAAAGTATGCAGTAGAAAACAACTCACTTGGACTTGAAACAATGGACATGGGGACATAATTCAATCCTCCATTATAGAGGAATTATATTTATTCAAAATTATATTTTTCTTTGTCTCATCTTTTGCATACAAATTGGTCCCATTATATAACTAAAGGTGACCAAATACATAATACGCTAATTAGTTTCAACTATCTCTGATATTATTTCCCTAAATATCTCCTATACTCTATCCACAATATGTCCACAATTCTCTCAACAATATTCATCTTTAAAATCTGTCATATCCTAGATATCATCTAACTTCTCAACAATTCTCCTCAAGTTATATGTCAATGAGAAATAACTTTCTTATTTCTGAAATAAATCCCTATATAGACTAGAAAACTAATCTACTATCGTTAATTACATTAATTTGACTAAAATTAAATTAAGGGAATACACTCCCTTTAGTAAATGTGGCAAGACCTCCTAAGCCTTGTAAAAATACTCTTGCATTAGCTAACATGTTGTCCCTTGACATGGAAAGGAAGTAAAGTGTTATACAGGAATAATAATGATGATGATGATTTACTAATATGAACTAGGATGTTATCCCAATTATGAGGGAGGGGTTATGTATAGGAGGATAAGTTCTCGTTTACATTGGTGATATGAAGTTTGAAATTTATTTATTTGTCAATGGGATCATGTTCAAGTAGTATCTGCTTCATCATGCCAAATGGTACTGATATAGGGTACTCCAAGCATTCTCCTTGAAGAATAGATCAAATTGTGTCCTTGACATACACACTCTATTTTTATTCTAAAAAAATGGAGCCCCTTTTTGTTATTTGCTTTAATTTATTTTTAGACATTAATTAGTATTTTTATTTTAACTATATACATTTTTCCTCATGTTTATTTTGGAGTCTTCCCTTTTGTCAAAATTTTTGAGCTTATGATCCTAGCATAAATATAAATGAAAGTATGATCCTTTTGTAAAACAAACTTCTTAGGGCTGGTTATATCACCCTCATCAAACTCTCGAAGTTACTCATTTAAGAATGATTGCCAAAGCCTCTTGAAAAATATTAAACTAAGGATGTGATGTCGCTGTCACCTAACTCTTGACTTTGTATTAGTGGTAGCTTTGACACATGTATTGGTTCTAGTTTCTTCTCATTATGGCTTATTTACTTTCACTTTTCCTTTCATGTGTTTTGTAGCATTGGCTTTTGTGCTTTCTGTGCAAGTTTGAAGTGTCCTTGGATTTTTGATAAGTGTCCTTATTGTTTACTAGGTAAGGTCTCCTCACTTGAATATAAGTGGTGAGCTTGGTCCTATGTTTTTCTTATTTTTCCTTTCTTTTAGTTTGCTTGTATTGTGTGTTCAATGTTAGGGCACACATTTTTCTTGTTTAGTTTTTCTTCCATTTTCTTTCTCTTTGGTTTCTCAACTTTATGTATATTTTTAAGAATTTAGTTGTGCTCTAATACTATGAACCTTATTCCACTTTCAAAAATTTGAACTTGTTAAAATTCAATAGTGTTTTTTTGCCCTGTGATGATTAATAACATTAATTTCAAGAAAAGTTAATGATTTATAAATAATATTCAATATGCCATGACTTTACTACTATCCTATGAATTAGTTTCTCCAATCATTATATTTTCTTGAATATTTTTTAGTGTCACTTAAAATGCTAATTAAGCTATCTTTAACATAATAACCTAGAACTAAAGAAATTGAAATTATTATTATCTACTATACTATTAAACACCATAATATGCAAGACTTGTGATCTACTATGGACATGTTTCTATATAGAATATTAGAACCATCACTCTAGTATTCAATGAAAGCCTAAAAAGTCATTTTCATAGAACATTACAAATGATTCATTACGATAAGTGCATGATTTTGAATAAATCAATATTTACTACTATTAGTTTTTCCTTGTTGAAATAAATTTTTTTCCTACAAGTATAGTTATTTCAAACACTAACCTTATATTTTATTTGCATTATATAAAAGAAAATATTTTTTTAGAAGCAATTACAAATAATTAGTCGATAGGCTTATTTATGGTGGCCTTATTTAGTTCCTTGTGCCAGACTTTGTTTCCAGTAGAAAAAGGTAAAAACCATATTTTTTTGTGGTAACTTTACATTTTGTGCGTGCGTAAGTTTGTCTTTTCTGATGTCCCACCGTTCATGGTTTACGATATTAATGTTGTGGCTGAGAAATACATCCTCACCCAATTACCCATAGGAAATTGCACAATACTCAACTGTTCAAGTAACATTCACGCTAATACAATTCTTGTCCATACATTTATTTTCAAAAATAATTTATATTTTGACTTACATATTTCGTTTATAAAATTTGATGAAAAGTTAGAGGGAATGGTCGAAACAATTATTATAATATATATTCTTTCTTCAATTAAATAGTTGTCATAGTTCTAATAACTGCACACTTATTGTCATATTGACCCCCCACAAAAATACAAATATCATTATCACTACATAATTATAAGTATGCCAATAAATATTTAATTGAACACCAAGACATGTTCACAACTGAATGTGTAGTTGACCATAAAAAGTTAAAAAAAAAACAACTACTCTAGTACATTTCCAATTTTAATACAAATCAACTTGCACAAAATAAGGAACATTTTTATTTATAAAATAACTTCATGTCTACATTGACCACTCTATGCAAGTGGCTATAAAGTTCAAATCTACTGAAATTACATTTACATATGCACGGTTATTGGTGCATTACATGACATAATAATAATCAAATATTAGCTTTATAGATACTCAAGTGTACAAACTACCAAAAATCACTTCATAGCTTCATGCATTAAATAGATATGCCTTTGGTACTTGCATTTGGAACAACTGGTGTAAGGCTCCCCAATATCCAAGAATTTGCATAAAATGAATTAAAAAAATAAAAAATCGTTCAATCCATCGTAGAAAATAGACATTGCTTGCATTTGAAGTCTTAAAGGACTGAAGCATTCAGGGATTGCATATTAAATATGAAATGACCAATTGTTTCCCACTTATATTCAAATTCAAAAATCAACTACCACAAATGAATGCATTCATATTCCACATTTGAATTATTTTAGAAGACAAAATTTCCCATGTTACTTTCAGTACAATCCAATTCATTGCATATTCTTGAGCTCTGCAAATTCCCTCTACACATTCCTTATTGAAGAGCCCTCATTCATGTTGATACACAAAGATTTACTAAATTCATGTTTTTATTATACGTGATGCTTATTTCAAGTTAATGCAGTCAATGTTTAATGTTATAATTCTTTCAATATAAATTATACTATTTTCAGTAAACTAGCATTTCTTTCATATATTTCTTTCAATATCTCAGAATTGTATTTCATTACAAGTTTTCCATTCAATATAGTCGTTGTGAATAATATTAACAAGAATACAAATTATACTCTTTTTAGTCAAATTCAATTTATTTGTTATTTTTATGTAGCTCAATCAATGTATTTATTTCAAAGTTTTTCATTCAATGTACTCAGTGTAAATAATATTAGTAGGCATACAAATTATACTGTTTTCAATCATTTTTAATTTGTTCCATATATTTCTTTCAATATCTTAGTCAATGTCTTTCATTACAAGTTTTATATTCAATGTACTCGCTAT
Source organism: Cryptomeria japonica (assembly GCF_030272615.1). NCBI lineage: Eukaryota > Viridiplantae > Streptophyta > Pinopsida > Cupressales > Cupressaceae > Cryptomeria > Cryptomeria japonica. The sequence continues at coordinate 786,157,583 of NC_081411.1, read as the reverse complement.
AAATAATTTTAACAGGCATACAAATTATACTATTTCAGTAGACTAATTTTTAAAATTTTTATTTCAATAACTCAATCAATTTGTTTATTTCAAACTTTTTCATTCAATATATTCATTATAAATAATATCATCAGGCATACATGTTATATAGTTTTCAGACAACTTTAATTTTTCCTATTTATTACTTCCAATAAATCAGTCAATGTATTTCATTCAAAGTTTTTAGGGCACTGTACTCACTGTAAATAATGTTCACATGCATACAAATTTTGCTGTTCTCAATCAAATTTATTTTTTTAGGAGCTTCACATTTATATATAGAAACATCATTCATTTAATAATCATATGAGAAATCAATCTGCATCTAATAGAATGTCAACAATATCTAGTTTCTAATAACATCACGATTACATCTTTAACTGCTGCATCTCGTGCTTTTATTTTATGTATGTGTGTATGTTCAAAGTTGTTCAATGATGGATTTGTACTGATTGGTACCTGCATGCATTGTTTTGTTTTTTCATCATTTCTGTCAATGGAATAAAGGGTTTCATTTCAATGATGTCTCTTTGTTTTTAATGCCAAAATCATTACATATGGTGGGCTTCTATTTAAAGTAATATTGAAATTCTTTGTAACAATATTTTAACAAGATGTGTGCAAGACTTTGAGATTGAAACTATGCTATAAGTTGTATATTAATTTCATCCAAGATGTGGGAAATTAGATGCTTTTTGTAACATGTCGGGAATTTCCTAAGTTAATGGTTTCTTTATATTGTGGAAAAGCTACAATGTAAATTGAAGGATCCTAGGGGAATTATGAGGAGAATCTCAATTGTTGATTTATGTTTATTATGGCATACTATAAATTATTATTACTACTAAATTCAGTTTTTAATTCTTCAATTTGTACCCTCCAATATATTATTTAAAGTATATTTTACTATCCGTGTAACCATTGCACCTCCTTTGATGCAAGTTCTAGTTATTGTATTATCCCAATTGTATCACGCTCAATGATATCGGTCATATCCTAAAGTCCTCCATACGCCTCCTATTTGACTTTCTATATTTTTTGACCAAATTATCTTTACCAGAAATAAACTTAAAAAAACATTATGACTCAAGAATTTCTTTGTAAAATTGAAATTCATATTCAATCCTAATGAATTATGGCTTCTTATTTGGTAACATAAGGCCACTTCCAATCAAGCGACAATGTCAGTTCAAAGTGCTACGCTCCTTATATATTACACTTTGATTGATTTTTATTAAACCTTCATTGAAAAATGTTTTGCATCCGTGAGGTTATCCTATAGTAATTTTTTATTCTCAATGTATATAAGAATATATTTTACACCCATTTTGGAAACTAAGCAGCAAAGGATTTACTTTCATTATTCATATAAGCTTAATTATAAAATTCTATTTAGATTTTCATTTATTTTTGTTGAAACTATAATTTCTTCCAATTGCATAAAAATAACTATAGTTTTTTGTCTGAATTAGAAATAGGTGTTCTAAATTTAGATTTTGCATGAGTTTCTAATAATTGCATGCTAAGTTTTGTGACCTTTTGGAATTTGTCTAGGACCTCTATATAGAGAATAAGGAATTATGGTCTCTGATCATTAGATCAATTGACCCTTGATCAAGTGATCATGAAGTGTTTGTAATTAGTTTGAATGAATAAAGATTCATTGTGTTAACAATATTGTTGTAGCAATTAATTTAGTGATAAGAGATTTTCATTATCATTATGTTTTCCTAGATTTCAAGTGTTTGGAAGGTATATTAGTAAGCTTCATTACTTTCATGCCATGTTAGAGAATTTGTGATCCGAATGAATATTGCCAAGCTATGTTGAACATATCTTTTGCATTATTTCACTAATATAAGAAATTTATGAAAAATGTGGTAGCATAGACAAAGCAGTAAACTGTAAAAAAAAATGCCTTAAATAAATGTGGTCTCATGGTGATGGAATGCAATGATGGTGATTGAATGCCATGACAATGAAATTACTATAGATTGTCATGGCATTCCATCACCATGAGACCACATTTCTTTGAGGCATTTTTTCAAACAATTTGCTGCCTTGTCTATGTTATTGCTTTCTACTATGCTTTGATAGATTTTTTCCAAGCATCCATAGCTTGTTCAAAAGGACCTATTTAGGCTATTACGATTAGGAGAAAGGTAGTGAACCCTTTGATAAAATGCTTAAGACAAACATGTATTTAGTTGTATGTACCTTTTTCTAATCACTATATAAGTTAGTTTTACCTACCCCTAATTGTGTATTATGTAGTGTGATGAAATGATTGATTTTTTATATTTTTGAAGAATACTCTTTACCATTTATTTTAGTATTTGTATAGAGTATGATGACTTTATATTGTAACAAGAAATAAATATATTCATGTTGTCTACTATGTAATCTTTAGCATATGTATCATGTGGCTTATGTAAATCTGATTATGATTGACCTTCATATAAGATGTAAGCTAACACATGATAAATAAATTACGTATACAGGACCCAAAACCCCTTTGGCGAGGATCTTGCACAGTCTACATAAAGGCAAGGTGACAATTCTTCTCATGGATGGACAGGTATAAGTCAATACACCCTATAGAAACCCTTCATTATTTGTCTGCTTTCTCTTTTCACCCATCGTTGAGTGGGTTAATAATAAGCTAGGTTTTAGCAGCTATATTTTATCAAACCTTTGATATTTTTTCACCTAAGCCACCTTGACATCAACATTGTATAGATCATTCCACTTTGTCAGCCCTCCTATATGCTTTAAGTGACTAGGAAGACTATTTTTCTGAGTTTTTGAAACTCCAAAATTACCAGGAAAACAAACTTGCCTAGTTTTTGAAACCTCCACATTAGCAACAACTCTATTACAATTATGAGCACTTGAGGCCTGATTTGGGCTTATTCTAATTTCAATCTCAACCTCAACTCTAGGGGTGACTTCTTCATCAACATTCCCCTCAATGATGAATTTGGGGAAAAAGCATAAGCCATTGTTATCAATCCATGCAATAGACCTTTGAAAACCCACCCTCAAATCTATTTGCAACATTTGCAAAAAATAAACAAGATATGGTGAACCATCTATTACAACTTCTTGTTGTCTCTCTCCATGAAATCCTAAAATTTATTTCCTCTAACAATAACAATCGACCCTGTAATGACTATTTCTCTCATTTTATAGAGTGCAGGTACCACCAAATAGGTATTTGTCATATGTTTCTTACTTGAGTGAGGGCAATTCAGGAAGAGAAGAGGAAAGCGAGACATGTAGTAGGTCTAAAATAGGGAGATCAACTAGAGGTCAAAAGATTAGAAGAAAATTCTATAAACACATGAAATTTTTTCTTGCTGAAGCGGGTTCATGTTCTTATGATGAAGAGAGAATAGGAAACATCAAGGTGCCCTTGAGGTACAAACATCTACAAAAACAATGGGTACCCAAGGAACTTCCTCCAATAAACATTGATTTTTATGTTAATGAGAGGATATATCACATAGCAGCATCATCATTACATGGTTTGGGTCTATTTTCGATGGATGACATAAAGGTATGTTACAAAAAAGTTGTTGAATTGATGGAGTATGTTGGACCCTATTACATTTACAAAGATTGGATGCAGCTAGTTTGATATACACAAAGTATGCGTAGGTATGCATTGTCAGCAAATTATATATAGCTAAAAGATAATGATCAAAGTAAAAGAGTGGCTATGTACAATGATGGAAAGCCAAAAGAAACATGGAATATTCAAGAGTTTATAAATAGTACATGACCTGGGTCAAATAATAGGCAACCCAATTACATATTTGAGGCGCGTGAGGGAAACTGTGTATTCATATGTGAGATAAAATCAATAAGTGAAGGGGAAGAGTTGCTAATTGATTACAATTTGAATCACATAGATATAAACAAAGTTACTACCATGGGGGTGGTATGTACTATATACCATTTAAACCAACCTTCATTTAATAACTCCAATATACCATTTTATTATTAATTTTTTTTCGTAAGTCTATTGGTTTCATTTTGCTAATGTTTTTTTATATTTAATTTTTGTCGCAGTGTGACATTGATCATAGGGGGGAGGATCCGCCCCATAGTACAGATTGGGATACATCTTTGGGCACTTCTATCGAGAAGGTAAACCTCATTGTAATTGTACAAATTAGATACGAGAAAAATGTCATATTTTTATGTTCTTTTCTTTATGGTTTTGGATTAATTTTGATAATGTTACTAATATTCTTGTCACAATTGGATGTTTGGGGAAAGAGACCTGTAGTACCTAACATCATCGATACAGAGGTGGACTCACTATTATGTGATGATGATATTGCATATTCCACAAACCTTGCTGAAATGATAAGAAAGATGCAAAAACAAATTAATAAAGAAATCCTTAAATTGTTATTCATAGTCCCTCAAACTAATAAGATAAAAGAGGGTGAAAAAATTGACTGAGAGATTACAAAACTTGCAAGTTAGTTGTCATGATATCTTTAATTATAACATAAGTTCATTCATGGTTTATATTTTATACTCTTCTATGCCATGACCTAAAATATGTATGTGTTCTTTTTCCAGGATGTTTTGCATCCTCATGATGTTGCTAGTCATGATCAGGGTACTCCAAGTAGTTCAGGTGCTATCCATGTTTCTATGCACACACCATGTCATATTTTTACATGTTCTTGTCCTTCTGTTAATGTGTTATTGCTCATATATTTAATGTATTATTTAAGGTACTTCAGGTGTTGTCCATATTCCTGTGCATACACTACCTCATCCAACCCCATCATCCGCACCTATATTGTTGGCTACAATGTCAGCAACATGCAGCATGCGGGCATCGAGTAGTGTACCGACCTCTAGTTGCATCGAGCACAAGGCAGAGGGTGCAATAGGACATGTACCTGGGGATGAAAAGGCCACTAGCGGTGATATTTTAGCAACATTTCCTAGATCTTCCTGTATTACTAGTAAGGGAACATTGTCAGTCAAATTTGTGGCGACTAATGATTTCATTCCCTTCAAGAAAGAGAAGGTTCCAGGTACTTTAAAATTATTATTATTTATAGTCCAATTGTAATTTACTTATTGATCACTCTTTTTTGAATAATGATCCCATGATTTTTTTTGCAGGCAATGATGTTTTTTATAAAAATCTAAATGAATTACATTTGAACTCTTTGGGCCCAACATACATACATGGTGGAATGCCCAAAATCAACAATTAAAAGATAAACTCATAAACCATTTAGTTGTGTTGTTCAAAAATGACACATTCAACAAACACAAAGTCCTTCAGAAAGCTAGCACATATCTAAAGTATGTGAGGAACCAATATAGGACACATTTAGAGAAGAACATAAAGTATGAGCATCCCCTATGATTCTAGAGAGGGAGTGGAAGGACCTAGTTTCAAATGGAAAGGAGAAAACAAAAATGTGAAAAGGACATACACCACCAAGCGTAGGAAGGTATGTGATACTATAAACAATGTAATTATGCACTCATTACTCTTTATTTTTACATAATCTAACATATTTCAAGCTTTTCATAGGTTGCCAACACATCGAAGGCAACAAGGGCAAGACTAGAAAAACACGGGCAGCACAAACTTGGCTCTGGTGGTTACATGAAATTTACCACATGAATTATAAGTATCATTAAATGAAATATCATATTGAAATAATAAATTGCAAATATTCTATTTTTTAATCACACAATAAAAGCAAAATTCATGATACTATGCAAAAATGCAGGGCTCTAAATTCCATAGAGTGCCCACAGAAGATGACATGAAGATTGCCTTCCAGCAAGGCTATGGAGCCATGGATGAATGCCTAAGAGTCTTGAGTGGGAAAGCACAAGCTTCCATTGCATCTGTCACATAGGTAAATAACCTAAATGAAGATAATTTAAAATTGAATACTTGAGCAATAATCTATTCGATATTAGTTTCCACCATAAAGTGACTATATTTGTTTTAAATAAGTAAGCAATGACAACAATGTACATGACATTGGAATGCAACCTGGTGAGCATGGAGCACAAATTGCACATGATGAAGGTCATGATGTGCATCCCGATACTAGAGGTATTCATGTGCTATAATTTTTATTTTATGTCATTATTAATACAATTAAACATCTTTAATTGCAATTGGTATAGTAATTAATGTAACCTTTTCTGATTTTAATTTAGAGCATGTACAATGTGATGAACAAGTTGAGCATGATCAAGCTAGACAACATCAGGAACGTGGTGTGCCCCCATTAGGTAAAGAGGACCATTGTTATTTTTTTAAACAAATTTAATTGCAATTGGTGTATCAATTAATGTAACCTTTTATGTTTCAACTGTAGAGGATTTAGAGGGTGTTCAACATGTTGAGGATGAGGCTAGATGACATGATCAAGAAGATGGTGTGGCCCCATCAGGTAAAGAGCACACCTATAATGTTCTTTTATTTAATGAAATACTTGTAACAATAATAAAAAAACTTATCAATTTAACCCATTTCTTTGTTATTGTAGTGGACCCCCCTTTGCATAGGTGTCTACGTCGTGAGTACATGACTAGGCATATATTAAGATCACGAGTACAAGGCACAACAATTGAAAAGGTGAAAAATGATGTAGAAAATGATGCTTCACTTAGTCTTTACTTAGCTTCAAAAAAGAAAAGAAAAAAGAAATGATTGTAATCATATTATGTGTTAATGAATGAATTTTATGTGTTAATGAATGTTAATGAATGTTTTTGAATAAGGGAAAATGGGTTTTGATGGGCCCCTGAAACCCATTACAACCAAAAGATCAAAAGATATGTGTTAAAGTGCAACAAAACGTAAAAGACAACAACTTAGAAAAGGACAACTGACGATAAAAAATAGCCAACAAACTAGAGACAACTAACAAAAATAAACAGGTTCGACAGAGGGAGCCCCAAGTTAGGTTAAGTTCTGAAGCATCTCAGCTGCTTCCAGCTCTAGTTGTTCCATATTATTAGGCATCTTTCTGGTGCTCGCATACATTCTTCTTCCAAGCCTAGTCTCCTTATTCTTAGGGCTATCTTCCTTGGCTTCAATGATGCCTGTCGAAGCCTTATCCCAATGGTCATTCTCAAGCTTACTGATAAAAGCCTTCATACTAGCTGAGGTGGCCTTAAGGATCTTATGACTTTGCTCACCAATCTTTTTGAGCGTATTCTTGATTCCTTCAAGTCTTTTTTCAGTAACCCCTACTCTGTTCTCCATGTTAAGAAAGCTATTCCGATTAGAATTGATGATATCCTCTACATTACTAACATCTTTGGTGAGCTCACAATATGGAAGGGAGTTGAATTTACCTGATCCAATTGCTTCTAAAGTCTCAATTTTACCTGCTTTCTAGGCTTGCTTGATTTAAATGCTAGAAAATTTGTTTTTCATCCAGTGGAGAACCTTATTGAAGCTATCTGTGCCTTTATTAATGCAGAGGTCAATATCTAGGTGATGATCTTCCTGGGTCTTGTCTCTAGGAGGCTCTAAATTTACCTCAAGACCCATCTCCCTAACATTAGAGCTCTAAGATTCTTTCATGGCCATGTCCTTCCCCATCAGGCCCTTATCCTTAGAGTTAGTCATGAGAGGTGACCGATACTTGGTTCCCACATCCTTAATTTTAGGAGTTTTCCTTTTCTACTTCTAGCTCGAGAGGATTTGGACCTCCTTGCTTTTAATATCCATGTTGTTATTAGTCTCATTATCCTCTTCATACTAGCTATCCTCATCCTCCCCTCTCTGCTTCCTTTTGGCTGACCCTTTATTCTATAGCTCCTGCCCTATTTTTATTTTTTTCCTTCTCAACCTAGTAGTTTGGGGGTCATCCTCTGCCTCAGCTTCCATGTCATAGCCATCGCCTTCCTCATCCTCAGATTTGTCGAGATCCTCTTCCGATTCAAAAACCTCAACTATGTTCAAATGGATGGTAGTGTTCTTGATGTGATTATATAGAATCACCATCAAACCCTCATGCATTGTTGGAGTGGTATTGGGGTTAGATATTGCATCCTTGATCCCAACATTTAGGGTGCAAAAAAGATAATATGGAATGGAAATTTTCTCTTTATACCGAAAGTGGTTTAGAATGACAAAATGATAGCTGTAAACCCTAGTAAATCTACCATCAAGAGTGATAAATTCCATAATAGCAAGCAAAGCCCTTCGCCAAATTAGCTTAATTTTCTTTGGTGAGTAGTATGTATGGCTGCCCTTCACCAGTCTGGCTTTCTTCTCCTCATCCTTCGGAAATTTCTTCATAGTAGCATCTAAAATCTTCCTATCCCTATAGAACTTGATGTTGTCCATCGGAAGACCCCTAGCCTCAGTGATCATAGTTTCAGTCACCTTTAACTTCTTGCTTCTTATGGTCAATGTACGTTTATTCCATCCCTTCTTGAAAATTCTCATAATTTTGAGTTGTTTCTCCTGCATTCTCTCCATGAAATCAGTCATCTTGGTAGCTTGGAGTACCGCCCAGACCTGAGGATGGTTCCTCCATTTTTCAATAGTGGTAGCCTTAATTCTCTTACGGTTTCCCCCATAATGCTAATGATGTCTATCAACTATAAATTCCTGCAAATACCTTTCTTCACAATGAACTTACTATAAGAAACCACTAAACGTTTGTGGAAATTTCTAATACTTCTAATCGATAGGGAAAAATGCACCCATAAAGCATGCAAAGTGATCCTGCAATTATTACTGTACCTCCTTCTCGACTACATACAAAACTGACTCCTGCTGCCATGACCACCCCTATCACCTTGGGGAATGATTTCAAATCCGGCCTTTCTTACTATGAAATCTTTCATTAGTTAAGATATCACATGCCGTAGAAGGGAGCTCCCCCTCACAATTCCAGATCATGATTTTCTCTCTTTGTACTACCTCATTGGCAGCCCAATCAGCGCACCTATTGGCCTCTCTGTAAACATGGCATTTATCAAAGCCCTGAAGCAACTCCCTATCAGAATCAATGATGTTTTTAATTTTCCATGAGGCTTGGTGTTTACCAAGGAGACAATTAATAATTTTTTTAGAGTCTCCTTCCAACCATAGCATTTTGACACCCAGATTATGGGCCAATTTAATAGTTTGGAGGGTGTCCATGGCTTCTGCCGGATGATTAGTATGAATCCCCAAGGGATTGGAAACCACCCCAGTACAAAAGCCAGCACCATTTGGGATAACTCCACCACAACCAACAGGTCCCGGGTTTCCTTTAGCAGCACCATCAAAGTTGGCCTTAAACCAATAATTAGGGGGAAAAGACCAGGTACACATACTTCTTTTGATTTGGTTGATGTCGGTGCCCATGTAGGCTGGGATATTCCAACACTTGAGATCATCAAAGTCCTTATTATAAAAGAAATACTCACCCCTAGCCATCACATTCTCAACACAATTATATTTTATCTTGGCCCACACCACTTCACAGGTATTAATATCATTACTAAATATTATGTTATTCCTCTCTTTCCATATACCCCAAAGGATATGAGAAAAGGAAAACTTCCGTAGATTTCTTATGGTGGGGTTATTGGTAGTATAGTGCCATCTTTTGAAATAGGCTTGAATGTCCTTTGGGAAAACCCAATTCAACCCCCAAATTTGAAAAACCATCCCCCAGATAGGAAGGACAAAGGGACAATGTATAAACATATGGTTCACAGATTCCTCATTATTAAGACAAAGATAGCATCTGTTAGGGATACAAAGTCCCTCTTTCTCAAATTATCAGTAGTTAGAATCTTATTTTATAAAAGAATCCAAAAAAAGATATTGATTTCAGGAGTCAAACCTATAAACCATGCCTTAGCCCAGCAAGGAGTAGGGTCTTGGGATTGAGCCAACAAAAAGACAGTAGATGAGATTGAATAAGTTCCTGAAGAGGTCCCCCTCCACACCATGTGGTCTTCCCTTCTGGTATTTAAGATAGCATGGTTGATCATTAAGTTTTCCTACTTTAGGTTGGGATCTTTTGAGTTGAGGAACACCCACTTTTGATCTTTCCAGTAATCAACCACTTTAGCACCAAACTTCTCCTTACAATTAAGGATGAGAATTTGAGGGGTACTCTTATAAAGAGGGGCTCCTCCAATCCAAGCATCATTCCAAATATACACCTTCCTACCATCACCTATCACCCAAACATTGTTGAAACTAACAATACCTTAAGTTTGGATAATGCTATTCCAAATGAAAGAGCTACTTGGTGATGGGATGGGGTTTGGGATAGACTAGCCTAGTCTATGCTCTTGGATCCTTTCCTTGGATCACCAGGTGTTCTAATCACACCCTAGGGTCTCTAGGACTTCCCCTGCTTGTGGAATCCCCTGACCTTGCCCAATCCACCAACCAACAACTTGAAATACCACTCCTAAGGTCTCACCTACTCATTAGATTCAAAGAACCCTTACTTAGGCTAATAAGGGTTTGGCTTGTTCCACACCTTCTAAGGTCCTAGCAAGGATAGGACAGGTCTTGGACATGGTTATCCATGCATTCATGTGCCCCAAAGAGGTTTTCAACTTCCAAATCCTTACCAATTTCACTATTTTGTCTTTTACCTACAAAATAGGGCTACAAGGAATGTGCCCAATTAGGCCTCCTATCCGGACTTTTAGGGCTCCCTCTTGAAAATGATGCATATGCTTGTGAAACTTCCTAAAATACCTGCTATTCATTTGGCAAGGGCTCAAGGATTTTTATCTTTTTGGGCCTCCAAGTGTCCGTACACTGCCCCCAAGTGAATTTTGGGGTTTTTAAGGGTTTTGAAGAGGGTTTTTAGGCCTGCCAGGGTCACAATGTTGGTTTGTTGATTTCACCACCTTGTCTAGATTGGTGTAAGATCCTCCTTCAAATCAATGGTGCTCCACTCACCCCTCTACAACTCCTCTAAATGGTGCCTCCTCCTTTGTCCTTCCTTGCTCTCCTCGACCTCTGCAACTTCACCCCTTCCTAGCCGGGCACTATCTAGTCTCGCCTAGGAGTGGGTCTTTGGTTGGCTTCCCTGCACCTTCAAGGGCCCTGCTTTCTCTAAATTAATGTACAAGATCTGTACTCCTATTCCCCATGGTTTCATGGTGATTCCACAATGGCGAAAGGAGTTAACAACCCATTTTCTCAAAACAGTCCAAAACTAGACAACAAGAAGGTAATTTACAAAATATTTACAAACACACCACACTTGCAAAAAAAAAACTAATCTAAATTCTCAAAATGGAAGTAAATACACCATATAAGACTCTCAACACAGGTTTTCTCAAAAATTAATCCATTAATAATCTTTTCTTACTCCATTTGTGCCAACTGGTAACAAAATTGCAGTCACAGTCAAGCCACTTTCTTTGGGCTGTACAACAACTGACATCCAACCCCTTATCTTAGGGTTTGCAACTATTTATACTACCCTTTCCTCAGTTTGTGTGCCCATATTAGGGTTTTCCATGCTAAACTAAAGATCTTGACCTACTAGGTGGAAAAGTTGCTTGACAACTTTGAAAAGTTGTCATGCAACTTTTGCAACTTTTGAGCAACTTTCTCAATGTTGCTTTTCTTGACTCCTAGACCCATGTTGGGCTATCCTAAGGACACCACCATGCTAATAAGGACCCTAAACACCTCAAAGGAAAACATACCCTCTATTTTCAAGAAAACTCAACTTAAACTCATGAACCTAGGACCTAAACTAGGACCTAAACTAGGACCAATGAGTTCATGGCTCTTATTTTATTTACAATGGCTTCTTAAAGAAGCAAGAACACAATAAAAAGAAAATGGTGGGAGCCCTTTGAAGGGTTCTCCTACACCATAATCCCCCTCTGCAACAAACTAAGGAACTAGGGTAGTGAGGAGAGTCGGATTAATGCCAAGCTTCTTGAACTTGCTTTCTTCAACACAAGTAGCTTTAGACACAGGTTGATCTACCCACTTCACCAAGTGCTCCATGTAGACCTTGTGTCTAGTAGACTTCTTCACACTTGACTCCAAGATCTCCTTTGCTATAGGCTGCTTCACTTGGGGTAAGGCATTCACATCCAAGTCTTGCAGTACCTCGGCTTGATTCTCAATCTGCCCTACTATCTCACCCTTGTACATAATCAGATCAGCAACATTGAAGACTGGTGAAATGGCTAAATCTGAAGGAAGAGAAACCTTGTAGGCATTCTCACCATATTTTGATAGAATTCTACAAGGTCCTACCCTCTTCATTTGCGGTTTAGTAGGCTTACCACTTTGTATTCTAGCTTTGCTCAGATGGACCATCACATAGTCACCCACTTTGAACTGAACCTCTCTCCTTTTCTCATCCATTTTGGCCTTCCATTTTTTAGTGGATTCAAGGATGGGTTTCTTGATCTACTCTTGGACTTCCTTGATGGTTTGAGTGAAGTCCTTTGCTTGACCACTCTTCATCTCCATGGAACCTGTAGACACCTAAAAGTTGCACAATGAATTAAGTGAATTTTATTCATTTAATTATTCTTAATTCTTCCTATTAATTAAATTAAGATTTAATTAATATACCCTTTTTCTATCTAAGCCATTTAACTAAATACCCTCCCTCTAGCCATTTTAATTAAATTTACATTTAATTAAAGATATCAATTTATCCCCTTTCCCATTTTAATTAAATCTACATTTAATTAAAATCTCATTTGCATTTAAATAAATCTAAATTTATTTATAAATCCCCCCACTTGCAAAATCCTACAAATGCAAGTTGCAACCAAATTAAAATAAAGCAATTTATTTTAATTAATTCTATTTTCCCTCACCTACTTGCATTTTCCTACATCTCCCACTTGCATCCTAAAACCTATTTCTAATCCCTTCTAGACTCTTCTAATCACTTCTAATTAGCCTAACCCATCTTCTAAACTTTGTCACATCCCTAAACAAAGGGAAGTCACTTCTCAAACCCTTAAAGTCTTTGATAACCATTAAAGGCTTCAAATCTTCAACCACTTAATATCCCCAAAGTCTCTCAAACCGTTAATGGTTAATTCAACCCTCTTACATGGTTAGAGACTTTTTGCCTAACTTAACCTTCATCCAACCCAAGGGTCTCATCAAGCCTTTAATGCTTTGACCATGATTATCTCTTAATCATTTGCACAAGAGTTTATCCTTGGATTAACTCTTAATCCAATGGGTAATCTTAGCTTAAGCTTGACCCTTACCCTCTAGATAACCATGAGGTCTTCTCAGGCATTTAATGTCTCCAACCCCTTTTCTCAACCAATCTTATGTTGACATTTGTCACCATTTCATTGGTGCCAAATGCAAACATGGATTCCCAACTTTCAATCTTGGCCCTTGTTAAGATTATCCAATCTTGACCATCCATTGCCCTATTTTCCGTATAAATAGAGCCCATTCCTTCTTCAAAAAAAAAAGTCTTTGTGCATCAAACTTATAGTCTCATAATATTAAGCATATTATCTCTCTTTGATAGAATAGCATGTTAGATCATTTTGATAGCATTCCAATCTTAGATATATCATGTTAGCTTCATCTTAGTATCATTTTCATACTAGTTCAAGCTTCATATCAATATCTTGCATCCTATCATCATCTAGTTTCATATCTAAATCATCACTAGGATCTTGGTTGCATTCCATTTAGATCTTAGAATCATTTTAATCTCATTCTTTAGGTTGTCATCTTAAAGAATCAAGTGCTCTTCCAAGCTGAGAGCCACCTTGAATCTTGAAGATCCTTGGAGATAGAGGAGCATGGAATGATATTAAAGAGTTTAGATTCTTTTTAACTTGCTTTGTTTGGATTTCTAACCTCTAATGCAATGTTTCATGTGTGTGTTTGAATTGTTTTCTCCTCTTGTAGGTTGATACCACATTTTGGACATACATTTCTGGTGCCCACCGTGGGGCTAGACCCCATATATCAAATCGGTTTTTGAATTTAACCACTTTTGTAGGTCCACGGAAAATGAGGATCAGTGCGTGGGAAACATTCCCTGGTGCATCTGGTTAATAGTCTAGCGCATCCCGCTTACAGTTTAGTGCGTGGGGTCTATACTCTAGCGCGTGAAGTCCTTTCTTTAGTGCACAACTTCCACTAATCTTTTCCTGTAGGTATCAACGCAGGAGAAAAATAGAGTAGCGCATTTGAAAAATAGTTTGGCACGTCGGGTCTATTAGATAGCGCATCCAGCTCACTGTTTAGCGCATGCAGTCTATTCTATGGTGTGTAAAGTCTTTTCCTTAGTGCATCATATTTCTAACAGTTTTGTGTAGGTATCAACATGAGAGAAAAATAGATTAGCGCATCGGGAAAATAGCTTAGCGCATTGGGGGCACATAATAGCGTGTAGGTGCTTTTTCTTAGCGCATTGACATCATTTCTTAGCACATAGAGTTGGCAAAGCCAAAAATGTATGACAAAGTCAAAAATTAGGCTTGTGGGAGGCATAATTACTTATAGTTATATTCCATATATATTGTCAGGATGTTCGAGAGGGGTTTCAGACCTTTAGGAGTTGTAATGCAAAATCTAGTTTTTGGAAGATCTTCCAAATTTCAGACTTAGTCAAATTTCAGGGCATTTTAGGATCAGGATTGTAAAATTTGTAACCAAGATCAGAATTTAGGCTTGTGTAAGCCCACACTAACATTTGATCACTGACTATGTGCAGGTTCTAATCTTTTTTGTGCAGGGGAAGGAATTAGTTTAGAGGCTTTAAGTTTCTTTTTTTACTTTCTTTCAACAAAAGTTGGTTAAAAATAACTTACTCTCCTTTTGGAAAAAGTTAAAATAAACCTCATCATTTCATTTGGATGCATAAAATAAACTTCATGCCTTCCTTTTTGGTGTTTTAAAATAAAACTTCATCTTTTCTGTATTGCAAGGTAAAAAGAACAACAAACTTCATATTTGCTTTCTTGCAAGATTAGAGGAAAAACACTTCATTTTGGAAGCTGTAAAAAGAACCAACAATCTTTACTTTGGCAAAAGTTTTAAAAAGAACCTCACCATCCTTTGGTGTTTAAAAGGATTCACTTCATTTTGCAAAGTAAAAGAACCTCATCTTCATTTTGTGCAAGGCAAAGAGGGAAAGTTTTCCCCTATCGATATTAATTTTGTTGACCAAACATCATGATTTACTTTGTTGACCAGGCTTGTTTTACAAAAGTTTTGGAAATACACACTTTGCTATGAAAGGTTAAAAAGAACATCATGCTTTTTGGAGCAACATCTCCAAATAGAAGTTAGCAAATCATTGTCTTGAAGGCTAAAAAGAACAACTTGATTGCCTTGTCTCGAAAGTGGAAGGTATATGCTCTCCCCATAATTGGGTGACCAAAAAGCCAAACCACTCTTAAGCTTTTTGTACTTCAAGCATTTACATCCTTTAGCAGGCCTGCCTTCTCGAGGATTTGGAATCAACTCTTAAAGTCGTTTATGGCCGGTGTGAAGGGAATGACCTAAGTGGGGAATGACTTTGACGCCAAGAATTCCAACCCACTATAATCAAATGTGGAAAGTGATGAAAGTCCTTTTCAACGGTTGTGCGCAGCGATTAGCCTTCCCCCAGTATCCTTGCGATATGTAAAGCCTTTGTTCTAAAGGTTGGGAAGCCTCCTGAGGGAGTTTATCACTGACAGCCGAGCAGGAAGCCTGATTATGAACCATAGAATTAGAAACTTTGAACCGAGTCAGTTGCCAAACATTGGCAATATCATAGTGCAAGGGTGGGGAAGAATCCACCCCCAAGATTACTCACCATATATCTCCCAAGATAACTACTCAATTGTGAAGCAATTCACTTTGAGTTAATTTCTGACAAAAGGCAAAAAAATGGGCGCCCCCTAGGGGGTGACAAGGTTGTTTGAGCTGACGGAGTATCGAGACTAGTGGGCTATGATATTGTCAATGACCTTTGAATAAAGAGTCTATCTGATGTGTCTTTTTTTGTAGATCAAACCAGTGATAACATCGAGGATTTGAACACATCCTCAAAAGAATATACACTCAATTTTTAGCATTAGGATGACCATTGTCTTCATGTGTTCTATGTATTCTTGTCATAAATGTTAAAATATCTTGCAAAGTATCCAACAATCAAACTCAAAAGTTAGTTCAAACAAGGAAAAATCATAAAGTGGAGAAGATTTCCATATCCAACAAAAACATCTTTTAAGATGGTTATCAACATTTCAACTATCTTTAGGAAAGACTTTCATCCAACAAGATTAGGGGAATACCAAACCAAGTAATCAAGATTTTATCTATTCGACTTAGTAAGCTTGAGTATCCAAAAAGAAATCATCCATCAAAATCACAAGTGTTAAAAATTCCAAAAATCACAGAAAAACAACCAAGTCAAAATATATATGAGAGCAGTTTAGCGCGTGAGAGCAACTTCTTAGCACATGGGGAACATCTTTTAGAGCATTAGGCCTTCATCTTAGCGCATTAAGTCTTGACATTAGCGCTTCATAGAAATCCAATTCTAGCAGTTTCAAGTAGCACGTTTTGAAAATATTTTAGTGCATTGAAGCATCAGCATAGCACGTGGAAGCCAAACTTTAGCGCGTAGGGTTTAATAGTTAGCGCATTGGTGACCCATATTGGTGCATGACCTTTTTGAACCAAGGCAAAAGAAAAATAAACTAGTTAGTGCGTATCAGGGGGTAGCGTAGCGTGTGGAGTCTTTTCTCTAGCATGTTGAGAATTTTCTTTAGTGCATTTAGTCTCTAGCTTAGCGCATGGTCAAAACTCAGAAAACTAGAGAGCAAAACAAGCCTTTCTAGAAAAAAATTTCAAACTTCTTGAGTATCCTTTCAGGTCCAATATCAAACGCGATCACAAGAAATCAAATCAAAACACCAGAGAAATCATTTCCAAATCAAACAAGTTAGTCTTAGAACAAAAGTTGTCAAATCCAAGACTAGCTAAAGATAAGACTTTATCCTATCAAAATTAGGTATTATCATCACCTTGATCAAAAGGTCCATCATCTAAAGGATTCTATCAAAAAACATACCAAGTTTAAACCTTAAGTTTTCAAATCAAGTTTCCATATCGGGAGACTTTATCCATATCATTTGACACACTTTGTTGTGAGGGGGCATCTAAACCTTCATTTGATAAAAGTAGACTTAAGTTTCCAAATGAAGTATCTCAATCCAAACATCGAAGGAAACCATTGATCATTTGTGTATGACCACTCCTCATATTTTGAGATGAACAAGTCTTCATCACTAAACTAAGTTAAAGAAGAGACAACCTAGTCCTAAGACCCTTACCAAAAGGAGTAAATTTCTCTACATCAACCTATCAAAAATATCAACTTTGATCATTCATATGACCATTCATCATCAAACCGAGAAAAAGAAAACTCAGTCAAAGGAAATGAGTCCTAACATAAATCAAGATCAAGATATCATGGCTCTCCAATCTAATCCCATTTTTAATCAAGATCCCACCTATCAAGAATCTTATGATGATCCCCTAAAATTTTGGTATTCCATCCATGATGACTCTCTTTCATCTCAAGAGCAGAGTCCCATTCAACATCCATCTCCTAAGCAAGAGCATGATATCCCTTCCATCTCCTCCACTATTCTAATTCAAAATCAAGAGAAAAGCACAAAATCAAACGATCCTACTCCAAGTCAAGATCAAAATCAAGGAATCTCTTCATCCTCCAAATCTATCTTAGGTCCTTTCATTCCAAAGTCAGTCTCTTCATCCTCCAAATCTATCTTAGGTCCTTTCATTCCAAATTCAATCTCTTCATCCTCCAAATCTAGCTTAGGTCCTTTCATTCCAAAGTCAAACTCTTCTTCTTCTAAATCTATCTTAGGTCCTTTCTTTCCACAATTGAATTCTTCATCCCTTCCATCTATCTTGGGTCCTTACCTCCCTCCATCACTAATCCATCACCTCAAATGATCCATAAGAAAGATCAATGAGGAGCACATCTTTGAACTTCTTTCAACCCTCTATCTAAACATCTTTCCAAAATATTCTTCCATCATTTTCTTTATCTATTTTGGGTCCTTCTATCCCAAAATTCAATTTTCCTCCATCTCTTCATCACTTCTCAAGTACCAACACTCATCTTGAATACATTTCTATCTATCCTCGCACAAATCTTCAAACATTCTTTTCTATCCTTCCATCCCTTTCATTGAATCCTTTGCATAAATCCTTCATCTATGAAATAGGAATTTGTGTCATTTTGTCACATACTTGCCCATGCTTGAATCTCATGTTTAGTCCTTTTCTTAGATATCTATTCATGAAATGCTTCAGAATCCGAGGTTGTTCCTCTTTAACATTTTCTTCTGGTTGGGATACACACTCAATCCAGAAAAGAACCACTTATCATATCTTGGTACCGACATCTTTTGATTACTATATCTCATACACTTAATTGATTGCTCTAAATCATTGTGATCTCTTAAATTGAAGACATGGCTAGTGAAAAATCTAAAATCTTGCTTCAGGGCCATTGTAATTATCAGACCCATGTAAGTTTCATCACTTACAAGCCAATGCAAGAAAAATAAAGAGAAAAAAAATAAATATCAAAAGCATGAGCAAGAAAATGAATATCAAGAAAAGCAAAATGCAATGAAATGCAATATCAAAATGATTGGCTATGGGAACATGCAAGTAACTCCATCGGGGCTATGGACGCCTAGCTGGCAATGGAGCAATATTTGTGAGATTACAGCAATAACCTCATTGGGGCTATGGACGCTTACTGGCAACAAGGCTCTATCCAGGATGCTTTTGAAGTCAAGGTAACTCATGTAGCTAGCCATGCTGGATTCTGAAGATTACAATGATCATATGAGCTAGAATGAACCCACTTGCACACACATGGGTAATCAAAGAACTAAGTACCTTGATCCAATTTGGGATTCTTCTTCCCTTTTGAGTCTACTTCCTAGTTGCTAGAAATGTTCAGTTGAATTTTCCAAAGGTTCCAAGTGTGGGTTGGGTCTCTATCTTTGAAAAGTTCAGAAACACTTGTTCAGATGGTGCTAAATACTATGACAATCTTCAATATCACCTTTTTGCAAATGGAAACCTCTATGCTTGGGGGCAAATTTCATCCACTCTATTCTTCCTACCATATCTCCCATGTCCTCTAATCCATATCCCTTATCCTATCTATTCATATCTTCTATCATTCAATTCTTTCTACAATCTTGCTTCACTCTAATCCATATCCCTTATCCTATCTATTCATTTCTTCTATCATCCAATTCTTTCTACAATCTTGCTTCACTCTAATTCATATCTATCTATCCTATCTATTCATTGCTTCCATCATCCAGTGCTATCTATATCCTATCTCTATCCATATCCCCTTTTTCATCCTTGATCTTGATCAAAACTATGGACAACAAATCTATTTCCACCTCAATGGTTCAGTCATCCATTCATCCATTTCTTGTCTTGATATACATTGGGGCAACCAAATAAATCTTTCTTCTAATCCAAAAACTCAAAAAAAATAAAAATATCCAAAAAACTAAAAAAAAAATTAAAATATCCAAAAAACTCAAAAAAATCAAAATATCCAAAAAACTCAAAAAAAATCAAAATATCCAAAAACTGAAAATCAACAAAATAAAAAAAAATTAAAGCATGAACACATGGACCATCCATCAAATCAGATCAACAACAGGAAAACTCTCAAAGTCTGCAATCAAACTTATCACATGTCTTGTTAATCAATTCATTACTTGAAATCAACATCAACATCAAACATGTCTTATACAGGGATAGGTACACTCGAAACCAGATAGATCGGTCTTATACGGGGTACTCACTCTTTGAAACCAGACATTCCTATCAATCATCAAGTCTTGATAATCAATCCATCTATCAACATCAACATCAACATGTCTTATACAAGGACAGGTACACTCGAAACCAGACAGATCGGTCTTATACGGGGTACTCACTCTTTGAAACCAGACATTCTTATCAATCATCGACCAAATCATAACAATGACATCAATCAGTATGACTGTTGTATTTTATTCTAGTAAGCCTTATCTTTATCAATTGATGGAAATACATGTTTCACAAATCATATTGTACATATCATATCCACCCATCTGAGGCATCACCAGAAATTCACAAATGCTTATCAATCTTGGACATACTTAGTGTAGTCACTGTCCTTGGTTTATCCGAAACAATTATCCAAATAATATCCCACCATGGCTTGGTGATCAGTGTACATATCCATATCAAAGTAGTATCAACAACAAGGGGAAAAATCCTGACCTCACTTGGGGCATTTCACCTTCAATATTTTCAACATCAGACCAAAAATGTAGCAAGACAACAAGGATCAAAACAACTAACAAATGACAAATGACAATGCAAGAAGGCTAAACATCATAGACTTGAACTGATTTCAACTAAACAAAAATCTATTTGCAAGATGTTTTAATTGACAAGAATACATTCCAAATAGCATGCATGCTTACTTATGGTTGTTAATTTTTGCTTATCATATCTCCTAAGCACCTCTAGGATGTCTTATGACTAGAGAAGCAAGGAAGGAATGTGATGTTTTATTTATCTTCTATCTGTGAGTGAAGTCTTTTACCATGCAAATTTGTCCTATGAAGAAATTAGGTGGCATATCACTGAGGACATTTCTAATTTGTATGGGACAATGGTTAACTCTTGTATGTTTACGCAATCCACACTCTGGTCATCCTGGTTCAATTATACCTTGGTGCTTGTGCTATCTTGCAAAATCAAAAATCATGTAAATTTTTCTTAGGTCATTATGGTTCAATTATACCATTGCGCTTGTATAAATTTTCAACATATCCAAAAATCAATAAATGCTCAATGATGATACCTACAAAGAAAGCAAACAACATATGGTTTTATTGGATGACAAATGCAGAATGAGGATGCTCAAAAACAAATAGTTACATATCATTTTACAATTAGTTGCATATCATTTTACAATTAGTTGCATATCATTTTACAATTAGTTGCATATCATTTTAATCTTTCATTTATTTTCACATCATTATCATTATCATACATCTCATTTTCAAGATACATCTCACATCTCATAAATCAAAGCAATGCATCATCACATTTTTCTTATCATCAATCATACATTCACAACATAATCAAAATCAAAAGCATTATTATCTAAGCATCAAATCATCCTCATAAAATCTCAGATTGAAACATAATCCATATCATTCATCATTCATCATTGCATCCCCCACATGCATATCTATCGCACCATCATGGAATCTTTCTTCACTTTCATATCTTCTATCATTCTTCTAAACTATCTTCTATCATTCTTCCAAACTATCTTCTATCATGTCTTATATAGGATGTATCTTTCCTGAAACCAGATGTTTTGATCAGCTCTTATACACGATATATCATTCATGAAACTAGATGTTTTGATCAGCTCTTATACAAGATATATCATTCCTGAAACCAGATGTTTTGATCAGCTCTTATGCAGGATATATTGTTCCTAAAACCAGATGTTTTGATCAGCTCTTATACAGGATATATCGTTCCTGAAACCAGGTGTTTTGATCGGTCTTATACAGGATATATCGTTCCTGAAACTAGACACTCAATCATCCATGTCTTATACAGGCGGTATCATTCTTGAAACCAGACGCTCAATCATCCATATCTTATACAGGCAGTATCATTCCTAAAACCAGACACTCGATCATCCAGATCTTATACAGGCGGTATCATTCCTGAAACCAGATGCTCGATCATCCATGTCTTATATAGGAGGTGTCATACCTGAAACCAGACTTGATCTTAATCTCAATCCAATCAATCTAATCAATCTTATCAAACCCATGCATGCCCTCACTATCCACTCTTTTATCTTACAAACAACATTCTTCTTCTTTCGAGAGATCATTCATGCCTTGTGTGCATGAACGATCTCCCGAGGGGGCATTATCATATCAAATCTCAACATCAATTTCATATTGGCATCATATCGACTTTTCATATCAAATCAATTTTTCATATCCATAGCATCATATCGATTTTTCATATCAAATCAATTTTTCATATCCACAACATCATATCAATCAAATTTTGACATCATATCTAATAGATTTTCTTTGAATCAACATGTGATCACACGTTAACTCAAATAGGAGCAAAATGTAGACACCTAAAATTTGCACAATGAATTAAGTGAATTTTATTCATTTAATTATTCTTAATTCTTCCTATTAATTAAATTAAGATTTAATTAATATACCCTTTTTCTATCTAAGCCATTTAACTAAATACCCTCCCTCTAGCCATTTTAATTAAATTTACATTTAATTAAAGATATCAATTTATCCCCTTTCCCATTTTAATTAAATCTACATTTAATTAAAATCTCATTTGCATTTAAATAAATCTAAATTTATTTATAAATCCCCTTGCAAAATCCTACAAATGCAAGTTGCAACCAAATTAAAATAAAGCAATTTATTTTAATTAATTCTATTTTCCCTCACCCACTTGCATTTTCCTACATCTCCCACTTGCATCCTAAAACCTATTTCTAATCCCTTCTAGACTCTTCTAATCACTTCTAATTAGCCCAACCCATCTTCTAAACTTTGTCACATCCCTAAACAAAGGGAAGTCACTTCTCAAACCCTTAAAGTCTTTGATAACCATTAAAGGCTTCAAATCTTCAACCACTTAATATCCCCAAAGTCTCTCAAACCGTTAATGGTTAATTCAACCCTCTTACATGGTTAGAGACTTTTTGCCTAACTTAACCTTCATCCAACCCAAGGGTCTCAAATAGCCTTTAATGCTTTGACCATGATTATCTCTTAATCATTTGTAGGTTGATGAGAAGTCTTCATCTCCTTCATAGAGGTCCTTGAAACCTTCTATTCCTATGCTCTACAATTGTAACTCTTGAACTATCAACAACTTCCTGCTTAAAGCATCTGCCACCTTGTTGAGTTGCCCCTTTTTATGCTTGATGGTGAAGGTGAAGGATTGTAGGTATTCCATCCATTTCAAATGTCTATTGCTAAGCTTCTCTTGAGTGTTAATGTAACTCAAAGCCTGGTTGTCTATGAACACCACAAATTCCTTTGGGAGTAGGTAATGCCTCCATTTTTTGAGAGACTGAACTAGTGAATACCACTCTAGGTCATAGGTTGAGTACTTCTTCTTTGCTTCATTGAGCTTCTCACTAAAAAATGCCACAGGTCTTCCCTCTTGACTCAATACACCCCCTACTGCAATTCCACTTGCATCACACTCCAATGTGAATAGCTTGCCAAAAGTAGGTAGGAGTAGGATGGGTTTTGTGGCTACTTCTTGGTTCAATAATTGGAATGCTTTATCAGCCTGCTCAGCCCAATTGAACTTAGTTTTAAGGCCTCCTTTTATGGTGTCAAGGACTGGTGCACATATGCCACTGAAGTTCCTCACAAACTTCCTATAGAATTGAGCTAAACCATGGAAACTCCTAACTTCAGTCCATGTTCTAGGGGCAGGCCAATTCAAGATTGCCTCCACTTTGCTTGGATCCATCTTCAAGGTTCCCTTAGACACCACAAATCCTAAGTAGACTAGCTCTTGCTTCAAGAAGTCACACTTCTCTAGGTTGATTGATAACTTCTCTTCATAGAACCTCTCTAAGACTAACCTCAAATGCTCAAGGTGCTCCTCTTTGGTTCTGCTATAGATGAGAATGTCATCTAGGTACACCACCACAAACCTACCTGTGAAGTCCTTTAACACCTCATTCATCAACCTCATGAAGGTGCTTGGGGCATTGGTGAGTCCAAATGGCATCACAAGCCATTCATACAATCCCTCTGTGGTCTTGAAAGTGGTCTTCCATTCATCTCCCTCCTTAATTCTAATATGGTGATAACCACTTTTAAGGTCCAACTTGGTAAAATACATAGCACCTCCTAAACAGTCCATCAAATCTTTTATTCTAGGAATAGGAAACCTATACCTTATGGTGATCCTATTGATTGCCCTTGAATCAGTCCTTGTTCCAACAACTCCTGCACTTGCCTTGCCACCTCCTTTTTTTGGTCAGGTGTGAGCTTATATGTAGCTTCATTAGGTAAGGATGCACCAAGAACAAAGTCTTTTTGATGGCTTATGGACCTTCTTGGTGGGAGTGTTGCAGGTGCTCCATCACTCACTATGTCCTTATACTCTTGCAACATTTGCTTCACCTCCTTGGGTACCTCTACCTGCAACTTGTCTTCCTCCTCCCTTGGCTTCACAAAGATGGCACACCTCACTATTTCCTCCTCATGTAGCAAGGTGTAAGAACTCTTTACCAGTAGCTAATAAGACACTGGGTGTTCTTGAGGTTCCCTCTTCATTCTTTGTCAAAGACCGAATCTTAAAGGTTTTGCTATCCTTCTTGAAGGAAAGGGAGTTCTCCTCTCCATCATAGATCACCTTCCTATCATACTGCCAGGATCTACCTAGCAATAGGTGATAGGCATCCATGGGTAACACATCGCAAAGGATCTTATCCTTGTATCCTCCAATAGAAAAGTCTACCCAAGTCTATTCATTGACTAGCACACTCTGCTCTTGATTCAACCCTATCACCTTGTAAGGGTTAGTGTGGGGTATCCTTGTGAGTTTCAACTCTTTGGCTACCTCCTCTGATATTATGTTATTAGTTGACCCTGAATCAACTATCACCTTGCAAACTTTACCAAGGATCTTGCATCTCACCCTAAACAATGCTCTCCTATGCTTAGGTTCATTCTTAACTAGCTGTCTTATCAAGACCCTATTGAACATTAGATTTTCTCCAATCTTTGATTCAATATGGTCCACCTCAGGTGTCTTGCTGCTTGATGTGTCTTCATGTGCATAAGCAACCCTCTTTCCACTATTTGATGAGGTAGGCTTGTCAGGGCATCGATAGGCCGGGTGTCCCAATTGACCAGAATTATAACATTTCATACTTGCAAAGTAGGAGTTATCCCTGCCGGTACCTCTACCCCTACTTGGACCCCCTTGTGCACCTCTTCCTCTAGAATGGCCCCCTCTAAGATTGGTTTCACTACTATGTTCAGTCAACTTGAATTCTCCTTGGTTCCTTTGCTCATTTGCCTTGCTTTGGTAACCACCTCGGTGATTCATTTGTTCTCTACCTCTGCCTCTACCCCTGCTATTAGAGTCTCCTTTTCTTTTGTTCCTCTCTTCCACCTTGGCAACAAGATGATGACATTTTTGGATAGTGGTAGGAGTCCATAGGCTTATCTCCTCTTGAATGTTCCACTTTAGGTCGCTTAGATACCTAGCCACCTTGATAGATTCATCTTCTTGGACTTTGGATCTAAGACAATGCTTTTGAAATTCTTCAGTGTAGGAGGTCACATCAAGGTCTTTTTGTTTCAATCCCTATCTCTTCTTATGAAGTTGAACTTCATAATCCTCTAGTAAGTAGTTCTCCTTGATCTTACTCACCATGGCCTTCCAATTGGCAATAGGTAGCTTCCCCATGCGAACCCTCTCTTCTTGCAGATACTTCCACCATGTCAAGGCTGCTCCCCTTAGTCTTGATTTGGCAACCTTAACCTTTTGAGCTTCTGTCACCCCCTCACACTCAAAGTGGTTCTCTCCATACCCTCAATCCATTCCATGATAGTGTCAATGTCCATGCTTCCACTGAAATGTGGCAATCCTTCAAAAGCTTTAGTGTTCAAAGCCTTAATAGCCTTTACAAATGGTTCTTCATTGAACAAGGGGTCTGGTTTAGGTATAATGTCATCTATGTCTATAGTTTTCTTGCATTTATCCTTGGTGTCCTCAGATCCACCACTTCTTGCAGCTTGTCCCTTATCTCACTCATAGATTCTTCAAGGAGTCTATTCTTCTCCTTTTGCTCTTCTACCTCCCTAGCTAGCTCTACATTAGTGACCATTATGCTTTCCCCTACCGATTCACCAGAATACAGAGACATGCATGGTCCACCAAACCTTTAACTTGCTCTGATACCAATCTGATGGGATGGGGTCTGGGATAGACTAGCCTAGTCTATGCTCTTGGATCCTTTCCTTTGATCACTAGGTGTTCTAACCACACCCTAGGGTCTCTAGGACTTCCCCTACTTGTGGAATCCCCCGACCTTGCCCAATCCACCAACCAACAACTTGAAATACCACTCCTAAAGTCTCACCTACTCATGAGATTCAAAGAACCCTTACTTAGGCTAATAAGGGTTTGGCTTGTTCCACACCTTCTGAGGTCCTAGCAAGGATAGGACAGGTCTTGGACATGGTTATCAATGCATTAATGTGCCCCAAGAGGTTTTCAACTTCCAACTCCTTACCGATTTCACTATTTTGTCTTTTACCTACAAATAGGGCTACAATAAATGTGCCCAATTAGGCCTCCTATCCGGACTTTTAGGGCTCCCTCTTGCAAACAATGCATATGCTTGTGAAACTTCCCAAAAGACCTGCTATTCATTTGGAAAGGGCTCAAGGATTTTTCTAGTTTTGGGCCTCTAAGTGTCCGAACACTGCCCTAGGTGAATTTTGGGGTTTTTAAGGGTTTTGAAGAGGGTTTTTAGGCCTGCCAGGGTCATAGTGTTGGTTTGTTGATTTCACCACCTTGTCTGGATTGGTGGAAGCTCCTCCTTCAAACCAATGGTGCCTCCTCCTTTGTCCTTACTTGCTCTCCTATACCTCTGCAACTTCACCCCTTCCTAGCTGGGCACTGTCTAGTCTTGCCTAGGAGTGGGTCTTTGGTTGGCTTCCCTGCATCTTCAAGGGCCCTTCTTGCTTTGAAGTAATGTATAGGGTCTGTACTCCTATTCCCCATGGTTTCATGGTGATTCCATAATGGGGAAAGGAGTTAACAACCCATTTTCTCAAAATAGTCCAAAACTCGACAGTGAGAAGGTAATTTACAAAATATTTACAAACACACCACACTTGCAAAACAAAACCTAATCTAAATTCTCAAAATGGAAGTAAATACACCATATAAGACTCTTGACATAGGTTTTCTCAAAAATCAATCCATTAATAATCTTTTCTTACTCCATTTGTGCCGATTGGTAACAAAATTGCAGTCACAGTCAAGTCACTTTCTTTGGGTCGTACAACAACTGACATCCAACGCCTTATCTTATGGTTTGAAACTACTTATACTACCCTTTCCTCAGTCTATGTGCCCATATTAGGGTTGTCCACGCAAAATTAAAGATCTTGACCTACTAGGTGGAAAAGTTGCTTGACAACTTTGAAAAGTTGTCATGCAACTTTTGCAACTTTTGAGCAACTTTCTCAATGTTGCTTTTCTTGACTCCTAGACCCATATTGGGCTATCCTAAGGACACCACCATGCTTAGAAGGACCCTAAACACCTCAAAGGCACACATACCCTCTATTTTCAAGAAAACTCAACTTAGACTCATGAACCTAGGACCCAAACTAGGACCTAAACTAGGACCAATGAGCTCATGGCTCTTATTTTATTTACAATGGCTTCTTAAAGAAGCAAGAACACAATCAAAAGAAAATGGTGGGATCCCTTTGAGGGGTGCTCCTGCACCACTTGGTAATTGATCAGAGACAAGGAAATCTTTTATGGTGGGAACCTCCTATAAGTACTTAGCCTTCTAGATATCATTCCATTCTCGTTTTCCCTAATAGGTTCTACAGATTTTTATGGCAAGAAGAGTTTTGTTCAAGGTTATGACATTTTTTAAACCTAGACCCCCCTTCTTTTTGGGTTTACAAACATTATCCCATGCAATGAGAGCCAATCTCTTCTTCTCATTGACTCCAGACCAAAGAACGACTTTTTGAATTTTCTCAATAGCTTCAGTAAATTTTCCAGGGATTTTGAAGAGGCTTAAAGAATATACTGGAAGACTCTAGAGAGAAGATTTTAAAAGCTAGATTTTTCAAGCTTGACTAAGAAGGGTACATTTCCACCCAACCATCTTTCTACTGAATCTATCCACAAGACTATTCCAGAATAGCTCCAAAGGTTTCATACCCAAAGGGAGACCAAGGTAGATAGAAGGAGGCCTACCAATTTGGCACCCAAGGATTTAGGCCATCCTTGTCTATCTATCCTCCAAGGTGTTGAAGAAGAAAACAAAGATTTTCTCCCAATTGATAGTTTGACTTGAGGCTGAACTATAAGTATTGAGAAGGTTCTTCAAATTGGACACTTCTTTGATAGATTAAGTACCCATTAATATGGTATCATCTACAAATTGTTGATGGGTAGATGATCTAAAATTGGAAGAGGAGGAGATACCATAAAGAATCCCCAGAGAAATAGATTTACTAATAAATCTACCCATACATTTAGCCAAAATGATTAAGAGAATAGGGGATATGGGATCCCCCTGCTTGATGCCCATAGAAGTTTTGAAGAAGGGGGAAGGAACACCATTCACAAAAATAGAGAAAGAAGGGATCAAGATGAGTTGATCAATCATCTTAATAAACCTAGCACTCAAGCCAAAATCACCAAGCACCTTACCCAAGAAGCTCCAGTCAACACGGTCATAGGCTTTTAACAGATCCAACTTCATAAGAATGCCTTGTTTTTTCGAATCTACCAGTGAGTGATTGTTTTCATGGATAGAAATCATAGAGTCAAAGTTTTGTCTGCCAAGAACAAATCCACTCTGTTGGGGCGAAATGATCAAAGGAAGAATCCTTAGCAGTCTATCAGTCACCACCTTAGAGATGATTTTATAGAAAGAGTTGCATAAGCTTATCGGATGAAACTTATCCATAGAGTCAGCCCTTGGACATTTCAGGATCAGAACCTAGAAAGTAGCATTGAGTTCTTTTAAGATAATTCTAGCCCCAAAAAACTCCTGCACACCTTTAACCACATCACTTTTGAGGATGTCTTAAAACACTTGAAAGAAGAAAAACAAAAATCCATCCGGGCCCAGGACTTTATTACCATCAAAAGAAAAAACTCTTTTTTTAATTTTCTCCTCAGAAGGGATGGCCACCAAATCCTTGTTTAGAACCTCATTAATGATTGAAGGAATTTTCTCTAGGAGGGCTCTCTAGGAGTGACCATCCAGAGCACTATCTACCGAGAGAAGGGAGATGAAAAGGTTCTTGGCTCTCTTCCCAATCTCATTGTCTTTCCTCATTTCAATTCCCCCAATTCTTATCTTAGAGATTCTATTTGCAGCCTTGTGTTTCATATTAATCATATGGAAGAATCTGGTGTTTTTGTCCCCAACTTCAAGCCATAGAGATCTAGACCTTTGTTTCCATAATTCTTCTTCTCTTCTGATAATGTTATGGTACTTCACAAGCACTTCATTTTCCTCCCTAATTGATACTTCATTGTATCCATTAGTTTGAATATTATCTTGCATTTCCTTGAGTTCTAGCTGGGTTTTGGACTTGGCAGGAAATAGATCCCCAAAAACCTCCTTGTTCATTTTTTTATATTGTCTTTAATATTATTTAATTTTTTAGCCATTCTATGCATAATAGTACCTTTGACATCAATACACCACCACATCTCAATGACCTTCTTAAGGTTAGGGTGGTCTAGCCACATCCTTTCAAATCTAAATGGGAAGTTTCTTTTAACAATTGTACTATCAGCAACAAAAACCATAGGGAAGTGGTTAGAACTAATTCTAGAGATGGCTGATAGGGAGCACTAATAATGGTTAAACCACTCATTAGAAATAAGGGCCCTATCAAGTCTGGCTTGAATAACATCTTCCCCCATCCTCCAGTTCGTCAAGGTAAAATTATCCCCTTGGAGATCAATATCATGTAGACCCTGGTTGTTGATAAAGTTCAAAAGATCCATTCTACTATCTAACTGAGAAGGGACACCTCGAAACTTCTCATTGTCACGGAGAGGGGTGTTGCCCCCATAAGAATCCATATATCCTTCTTATAAAGAGCATGAATGGCTTCTAGCTTCTTCTAGAATTTACTTCTACCTAGTCTATTATGAGGGGCATAAATATTGATGAGGAGAAAAGAGGTGCCATCCCCTATGTGCTAAAACTTGATAAAATCCAAATTGCTATCCTGCTTGACAGGCTCCCCAGAAACTCACCTCAAGTTCCAGAAAATGGCAGTGCCCCTAGAAGCACCATTAGAGCTACCACCAAAAACTTCTCCATCCTTAAAAAGCTTTATCTTTTCTACTTTCTCTTTTGTCATTTTAGTTTCTTGGATAATAACAATGTCTGATTTTTGTTCTGTGACTAAATTTTTGAGAACATCTTGTTTATGTGGACTATTCAATCCACGAATATTCCATGAAATAATAATTATTTTCTAACAAGGGAACATACCTCATGGATGAGTACCATCTGGTATATTCTTGGTTGCCTCTTGATCTTTGATCTAGCTTTCTTTTCTCCTCCCAAGAGGAGAGGGGTAAAAACCCGTGTTGGCTTTGATCCAGTTTCTTGTCTTGACTGGATTAGTCTGAGGGGTAGATTTCAGCCATTTTTTTCCCCCTCCCTTTTGATCTGCTACTTCACTTGTTTGGCCATCTTCCTCTTAAGTATTCTGGGTGGTTATCTTCTAGTCAACATCTTCAACCTCAGCCCACTTAGCACTTATATTAAGCAGTGAAGTCATTGGTGACTACTAGAAGGTGGATTTCACCATCTCCACCGATTGTTGAGATTCTAATGACAAGATTCCTCCAAGGATCAAACAATTCTGGGCTTCCTCATTTTTAGCTCTAGGACCGTCTTCGGTGGCATTTTCCATTATGTGATTCAAATTTGCTTCTTTGTTGTCCTATAAAACCTACTATATTTCCCCATCTTGCAAGTTATCACTCCGTTGATCCTCTTTACCATCTTCAAACAAAGGTATTTTTGGTTTTTCCACATTAATATTCGCTTGTTGTTCTACCATCTCAGGGATGATGACACTTTGGGCCTCTTCAATCACTTTCTCTTTTTCAGAGCTCTCAAGATTTTTAACAGAGGTTTTTGTTATCCATTGCATTGCCTTTTCTTTCTTTTATTTCTCTTTAATAACCTAAAGAGGGCATTTCCTTATTGTATGGCTCAATTTTTTGCAATGAAAAGAAGCGAAAGGGACACTTTCATATTCCATTGGTTGGATCTATTTTCCCAATCTAGAGTTAATCTCAATGGATAGGGGCATATTTGTTCCTTGCATAACTCCCACACAGATCCTAGCAAAGTTAAGTGTTCTTCTAGCAGCTATGATAGGATCCATAGAAAGGAGTTCACCACAAGAACTAGCAATTCCTTTAAGGACATCTTCCACCTAGAACTCTAAGGGAAGGCCCGACAGTTTGACCCAAACTGGGGCTTGTACAAAAAAGGATTCATTTAGGTCCATCTTAGGTGTCCATTTTTGCAAAGCGAGCGTTGATTTACTGAACAACCAAGGGCCATCATAGAGCACCCTTAACATGTCTTCCTTACATGAGAAAGCCTTAGATAGAGCCCCCTTGGACATAGCAATAATCTCCACTTGACCTTTAAGCACCCATTTATGTTTACGCCCTAACAATATCAATATTTGGCCTTGGGCCCAAATATTCTCCAACCAGTGTCATTTTCATAAGGTTAATATTATGCTCAATAACAGGGTGTGGAATTTCAATAGTAAATCTACCTTTTTATGGGTCTAAGATGTTACGAACTGGAGGGAGCAAGGAATTTCCACTCAGTTTAACACCAAATAGAGAAGTCCAAGACTGATCGTTGTCCCTTCAAACAGGTCCCTGCCTTTGGAATGTCTCCAACACGTGATTCTCTATTTTCTCCATCAGGATCGATAGGCTTGTTGCTTTCTTGTGGGTCCCCATCCACCGAGTCCTTTCCATTCCACTTAGAGGAATCTTGGAAGTCTCGAGAATTGTCCTTTCCTTTCTCCCCTTGGTTTGCCTGTCCATTGCAAGGTTTCCCACTCTGCCCTTAATTCAAATCTCCCTTCTCCCGCTCCCACTCCCACATGATATTGTTCTCTGCAAACTATGACATGTGTAGAGTCATGTGTTAATGAATGTTATGTGTTAATGAATTTTAATGAATGCTATGTGTTAATGAATGTTATGTGATAATGAATGAATTTTATATGTTAATGGGGAATTTAGAGTGATGTTACGGGAGGGAGTGGCCAAATGAGCTTCCACCTTAATGTGGTTGGCCCTATTAAGTACAAAATATTAAACTATTCTTGAAACAAAGAGAAGCTCAATAAGGTAGCACATTTTCAATATTTCATATGCTCCATTGTTAATCTTATTGATTAATATATATTGAATCTTAATTGCAGGGTCCAACAAAGCCAAGATGAACAACAACACAACAAGTTACTTGGTGGAGACCATCATAGGTAAGGTCCTTGATTAAGATTTTTGATTTTGGTTTCAGGTTTTTGTTTGCATATCAGCTTGTTGATTATCAAGCTTAATTCAACATATAATTAGTTTGAAACTAATAAAAATTGCATCAAATAACAAATATATTTGCTAGCATTCACCAATTATATATCCTTCATCCTAATGCTAAGTATAATCTTCATATACCATTCATCCTTCCATCAAGTATTGACACCCTTATCTCATCTTCTTGTACATCATCTTGTGTGAGATATCCTTCTACCCTAGGTTCCATTTCTTTGGTTATCTCTTCCTTAGTCATTTCAAGAACTCATTCCTCATTATTAGTTATATCAATGGTCTAAGATTTTTTGCTTAGTGGTATCCTTTGGAGTGGTTGGTCTTCTTGTCTTCTTTAGAAGATTTAATAATCATCTATTTTGAACATTTTCTTAATCTCTTATGGGCCATTGGAATGTCTTCAAGTGCTTCCTTAGTTCTTCTTTTTCCTTAGAGGACCTTGTCCTTTGATGGATTAAAGAAGGAGTTGTAGTAGTAATAGTAACAAGTTTCTTCTTTGTAAGCTTCTCCTTGATAAATGAATTGATCTTCTGAGCTCCTTGCTAAAAGAGAAAAGGAGTCATTCTCTCATCATTGTCTCTGTTAATGCATCAACTCTTGGACTAATCCTTTTGGGTTTGACTGAGACCATAGACACTTTGAGGCCTTTTCTTACTATCCTATGTCAGAGCTAATGCATCTTGAACTATGCATATATTGTTCATACTGATATGATCTCCTTGTTTAGTATCTTTGAACTTGCTTCATAACTATGTAGAGATTATTTGTGACCTTTGCATTGGTTGAAGTCCTTTTGAGATTTGTTTCTATCCCTAGCTAGTTTCTTTTCTCACCAAATTAATAGGAGAAACTTCTTTTTTGACTCCTCAACCTACTCACTAGGCTTCAATAGCCCAAATTCACTCAAGCCTTCTCAAGCCCTTGTCCAGCCACTCACATACATTCTTCCACTCATAACTAACCTTCTTGAACTATTAACCATACTCCTCAACTCTAAGACAATCATCAACACCATCTTGGCTACTCAACTAGGACTGTCCAACTAGCATCTCATTCCTTCTCTTGTAGTAACTCATAACATGTAACAACTCTTCCTCAAACCATCAGAATCAAGAGAGGGACTATCAAAACTCTCCTTTAAGGTGCTCAATAACCCATACAACCTACACTTTGATAGGTTTGAGGCATCCTCTTAACTACTCCCATCAATGGAGTATCCAATGGCTCTAACTTAAGTGTTCATCCAAGCATCTACCTCTCCTACTACCACAAACTCAAAACTTCCTTGCCTCACCTAGGAGTCGCTTTCTCCTCTCACCCTAGTCTCTTGGAAACCACAACCAGGTTCTATCCTAACCTGTTACAACAACTTCTCTACAATTAGGTGGATCCACACCTACAACCAAACACAACACAAACCACAAAATAAATTGTCCAACCTAGACCTTTTGCTGGGATCAATAAGTTAACGCACTTTTCAATATTTCATTATACTACACTGTTAATCTTATTGAATAATGTGTATTGAATCTTAATTGCAGGGTCCAACAGAGAAAACATGAACAACAACACCACAAGTTTCTTGGATCAGCTTCTTAAACACAGAGTTATAGATTCCCATGAACATCAAACCTTAAAGGAAAAGATGAGAGAAAATATGAGTACACTAAGGAGTCTATACTATGAGAATTGGATGTGTTCGTGTCTTTGGGGAATCCAATGCTTCATAGTATAGAATTGTTAGCCTATTCATCTTTTCTTTTGAGGTTTGACGTTCATGGGAATCAACCTCTCTCTATCTTCCTGTCTTTAGGGCATCCAATGTTTCAAGTCCCGATCTTTCAGACTAAGAGCAATACTTGACATCATCAGATCGGTTGAGAACTTCAGTATTTTGTCTTCAACAAAATTTCTAGAAGAATGTATCTATGAGCGGTGTGGCTATATTTGAAGCCAAGTAATTTGGCTAAATTACCTAAATTATCGACCAAATTAAGTTTATATTCTTATAATTTGTCTGGTTAAATTTGTTACTTTCTACCACATAAGCTAACATGTAATTCTTGATAAATGTTGGTTACATATTAGGTGAAGAACAATTTAGGTATGCTTACTCTTCAAAGACTCATTGATGGCTGACTTTGAGTATGTCTTACATGGAAAGAACTCACCATTTCTATTTCATTTTGTTACCAGGGGATAAATCCATTGATGTTCATTTTTTTTTTAAGATGGATTAATACAACCTATGTGGGAAGGTATAAATCTATATATTTTTCAATTTTTCTTTCCTCTCTTTAATTTTCAATAGCTATTATAACCTCTTGATGTCATATTGTTGGACAATTTTCCATGGGTAGGATAACATGATTTTTTGAGATAGGGTTAGATATACTAACTCTATATACTGATGTAATTTTATTTTATAATCATGATCCATAATTATAGATCGACTTCTTACACATAGAGTTATAGATTCCCATGAACATCAAACCTTAAAATAAAAGATG
This sequence comes from Cryptomeria japonica, assembly GCF_030272615.1. Classification (NCBI taxonomy): domain Eukaryota; kingdom Viridiplantae; phylum Streptophyta; class Pinopsida; order Cupressales; family Cupressaceae; genus Cryptomeria; species Cryptomeria japonica. The sequence continues at coordinate 786,122,534 of NC_081411.1, read as the reverse complement.
AGTAGACTAACGAGTCTATACTATGAAGCATTGGATGTGTTTGTGTCTTAATTGGGGCATCCAATGCTTCATAATATAGACTTGTTAGTCTATCCAGATTTTCTTTCTTCCTATCTTTGGGGCATCTGATGCTTCACTTCCTAATATTTTAGATTAAGAGAAATACTTGACATTATCAGATCGATTGAGAACTTCATTTATTTGTCTTCAACATAATTGCGAGAACAAGGTATCTACATGAGAAATGTGGATATATTTCAAGCCAAGTAATTTGACTAAATTCCCTAAATTATTGACTAAATTAAGTTTATATTCTTGTATTTTGTTTGGTTAAATTTTTCACTTTTTACCACATAAGCTAACACATACGTAATTGTTGATAAATGTTGGTTATAGATTAGGTGAGGAATGCTTCAGGTATGCTTACCCTTCAAAGACTGATTGATGGTGGACTTTGATTATGGTTTACATAGAAATAACTATTGTGGGGTTGAGTTGCAGAGGATGAGGTAAAATTTGATGGGGAGGATGATGCAAATGGTAGAGAGAGTTGTTGGGGACCCTTGGTAGCCAGACCTATTTCTACAGGTGGGTTTAGTGGTAGATCCTAAACCCTTGAGAGCAGCAGTGACCAAAGGTAGGGTTTTTGGGGGTTGGAGTTGCAGGGGATGAGGTAAGATTTGATGGGGAGGAAGATGAAGATGTGAGAGAGAGCTATTGGGGGCCCTTGGTGGCTAGACCCATTGCCATATGTCGGTTTAGGGGTAGAGTATTTTTCTAACTCCCATTGAAGCTACTAAGTGGAGAGATGTTGATAGAGTAACTACTCTATTCTTTACTGTGCCTTTGTGGCTTTCCCTTACTAGGATCCTCCCCCTTGCTAGGTGCCTTGTGGTGGTTCATTGGTGGCATTTTCCCCCAGATTGGGGTGTTAGGGCTTGCTTTCCTACTACATGGGCTCTGGTTCTAGAGTCCCTATCTTGTAGTGTGTTAGTGCTTGTTGTTGGTTGGTGGCTCTTAGTGTTGATTAGATCGACCATGTTTGGGGATACCCTTCTTGGTGAGTGTTGTTTGCTTGCTCTCATAATTCCTAGTTTGATTGGAAAAGTCTTTATTGATGCATCATATGGATTTTTTTTCCTACTTGTTTTAGTGTTGGTCGGGTGTTTGGTTTGAGCTATTCTACATGGTTGTTTGTATGTTTCTGATGGCCTTCCTCAAGCCCACTATTTTGGGTTATGAGGTCTCAAATCTCTCTATGCCTTTTTCCCTTTTGTGCCTTGAAGATCCTAGGGTCTTGATTTGTATCTAGGTGGTTTCTTCCACTCCCCTTCTACGAGTAGGGGTTTTGAATCATATGCCTTCTATTGATGGAGGGATTTTGTGGGGTGATATGCCTTTTTATATGGATGGTGATGTTTCTTTCAGACATGGTTTTCTACTGACAAATGAGGGTAGGATTTGGTTGCATGATGGGGCCTAGTTATCTTATGGGATATTAACTAGAGTGGGCTCTACATCCCTCATACCTACTTTTGTAGTGGATTTTGGCTTCCTTTGTTTGGTGTTGTCTTGTAGGGTATATGGGCATTACCCTTTCTCCCTCAATCCTATAGTGTGTTCTTTTTGGGGGATACCCTTTGGGTCTCAATTATGAAAGATGGTGTGGGGTCTTCTTGGTGTTGAGTTTTTGAAAAGGGTCTATGGGCCCTCTTCTTCGGGGACATTCATTCCTAGTGCCATTTCTACAAGAAAACATATTGAGGTGGTTCATGATGCTTTTTTAGCAAGGTTCTCTTCCCACCAAAGGTTTAGGGATGCCTTAAAAAACCCTTCAAGCTTCTCGATGCTATCCCTTTCTTTTGCAATAATCTCTTCTCTGGTTTAATGGTTTTTTCTCTCTTTTGAATGGGTTGGTGATATTGAGATCATGAGGTTTTTAAATACCTCTAGTTCTTTGTGGTCTCCTTCTTTACTAGAGAAAGTCTCTATTCAAAGTGATCCTACTAGTAACAGGTTGCAATAAGCCTTTCACAATTCGCCGCTTCGTAATTATTCCCTTAGCTACTTGAACATTTCTACTAAAGGATTTTCTAAGAAGATGGTTTGGGGTTCCTTCCTAAACTTCTTTGTTTTGATTAGGTGATTTTGTTGTATTAGGACACTTGTTCCCACTATTTAGTTGCTCTGATCAAAAGCTTACATTTAAAAAGAAGTTTTTTTATTTTTTATTTTTTGTGGTTTTGGTGGGCTCACTGCTTGTGAGTCTATGTCGATTGAGAACAAGGAAGTATAAATAATATCAAGGTTGTCTACCCCCAAATTTCCCCCTAATTTGTGTGCATGTGTGATAGTTTTATAATGGTTCAGGCCCCTCCTGGTTTTATCTAGTCAGAACACTTCTATAAACCAACTTTTACCATACACATGAAGTATCTCCTTTTTAATCCACTTTTTTCTTATGATAGGAATTCACAACCATATTATCTCCATGTATGTGTAATCATTGACATCAAAATGCATACTCATTTATAGGTGTTGAGAGCATAAAAAAGTACCATTTTCACTTGTCTACAAGCATTAACATGGAAGAAATTGTTGGCATATGTGCAAGAGTATGATGACATGATGATATTGTATGTTGTCATTGATGTCAATATGTTGAGAAGTGAACTGGTATATTGAAGTTAAGCAACTGGCAAAGAGAACCGGTATGGTGGTGTAAACTGGTATATGTGCAATAAGTGAAGCGGTATGCTTGTCCAAGTGAACCGGTATGATGTTGTGAACCAGAACTAGTATGTCGGGATGAGAACCGGTACATGGAATGTGGTAGGACTACTGGTTGGTAGTCTTAGCTTCAGGGTTTCCGATTGAAGTGTTCCAAGCCTGTGTGATTCAACCGATGACATTATGTGATGAGTTAGCATTGTAATGGAGCTGATCGTGTTGCCACATCAACCTCATGTACATGCAAGATCTTGCATGAAGGAGATTGATCCTATCTACCTCGGGAATGTGCGAAGTCTTTGCAAATGGTGGAGAATGCATGATGGGTTATCACCTCCATGAAGCGGTGAAGAATGAATGATGTAGAATGTCTTGAGGTCTGTTCAAGACCATTGTATTCAAATGCAAAGTGCTCAATGGTCAGGATTGAATTGATCAATTGCTTAACCTAATTGTTTAGGGTTTAGGGCTTATGCTGCTGACCTATCTGTGTTCTATAAGGTCAATGTTGTGTTTCATGTTGAGGTTGTTGGAAAATGTTGTGTGTATATCTAAGTGCAGAGATATGTGATTCTTGCCAGACCAAATAAAAGGATTGATACCTACATAGTGTGTGTGTAGAAGGAAGGAACTAAAGCAGATCTGCATTGGCATTGAGTGCTATTACTAGATCATTGTAATACCTGTTGATCTTTAACTACTTCAATAATTGGAAAATCCCTTAATCGGGTAGCTTTAACCAGCTTGCTATAAATCCTTTAACAGGGTGACTCAAAGGCATTAAGTTCATAAAAAGCTCTAACAAGGTTTAACCCTTAACCGGGTATTCTAGCCATCACTTAACCGAGTGATCCCTAACAGGATCAGTTCCTAATAGAACCTGTTGTAACACTCTTTAACTAGACTAGGCTCCTAACAGAGAGGACTTCTAAAGAGTTCAAAAATAGCTTGTGGGTATTCATCCCCATCATGGTTTTTCCTAGTTGGGTTTCCACATGAAAAATGTGTGTCATGTGTGATGCCTCTTTCAAGTGATGCTTTGTTATTTTCTGTCAAGCAGTGAATCATGTTATGCTAGTAAATTCTTGTATCTCTGATGATAGATTATCTGTTTATGCATAAGGATAAAGTGGAAATGAGGGAGTAGGTTGTATGGAAAGCTAAGTGTTGTCAGTTTATGTCTTTCATAGTAGCATTGTGTTTAACCAGTAGTAATTTGGTTCTAACCGGTGTTAGTGATTGCCAGTCAAGTTCACTGTTTGTAGTCAAACCAGTTAAAGAGAAGTTATTGTGCCTGTACTGATTCACCCCCCCCTCTCAGTATTGGTTTGGTACTCACCATTCATCATTGAGTTATCAATTAGTATCAGAGCATCCTCTAGGTCCTCTATATTGTAAGCTTAACCGCTTGAGGGAAAATCCTATTATAATGATGAAGAGGGAAGGTCCAAAGTTCAACAAAGATAACTTTAAAATATGGAAGGACAGAATGAAGATATACATTAGAAGCATGGGTGCTCAACATTGGAGGTATGCTGAGAACGTTTATGTTATTCCTACCGGTACTCTCACCGATGACCAAAAGAGAGAGATTCGGGAGAATGGGAAAGTCATGGAAGTGCTAATCAGTAGCTTATTTGTCATTGTGTTTATTGATGTCCAGGATAAAGACAATCCCAAAGAAGTATGGGATACTCTTGAGAATATCTATGGTGGTGATGAGCATGTAAAACAAGCTAAGGAAGAAAGCCTTCGAGGGAAGTTTGAAGACATGTGTATGGTTGAAGGTGAGACCATTCAACAATATGGAATATGAATCAAAACCATTGTTGGAGATATCAAGAGTGCAGGTGGTAAAATGGAAGATTCCACTATTGTTAGCAAAGTTTTGAGATCCCTATTACCAGTCTATGCAATAAGGGTTGCTTCTATTCAGGAGTTAAGATCAATAGACAAGACTAAGGTATCCCTAGACTCCATCATTGCAAAATTAATAGCCTATGAGCTAAATAGTTTTGATGGAAGTGTTCAGAAGATTGAATCAACTTTTAGAGTATCTGCTGCACCATCCAGAAAAGGAAAAGAAGCAAGCACTGGTGGTGAACCAAGACAGAGTAGAGAAATGGATGATCAGGAGATTCTAATGGAATTTGAAGCTCTTCTTGCCAAGAGACTTCCTAAGGGAATCAACAAATACAGAGATAAGCTTCCTTTGAAATGCTTCTCTTGTAACTGGATAGGACACATTGCTATAAACTGTCCTGATGGTGATAGCAAGGACAAACCAAAAAGGTTCAAGAATCTCAAAGGAGGAAACCAGAGAAATTGTTTTGTAGCAGTTGATGAAGGTGTCACAGATGAGGAATCAGAAGATGAAGAAAAAGAAGATATTGTGTTTCTTGCTGTCAAGGAGGATGTGTCAGAAAAGAAGGCTCTTGTCTCCCACTTTGATAATTCTAATGAGTGGATTATTGACAATGGTTGCTCTCACCATATGACTAGTGACCGGAGCAAGTTTATATCCCTGGAAGAGTATGATGGTGGTGTGGTTCATTTTGGTAATGATGCACCATGTATGGTCAAAGGTAGAGGGTCCATCTCTCTAAATGGAGAGAGCGGTGCTGACAATGTGTATTGGGTGGAAGGTCTCAGACATAATCTATTGAGTGTAACCCAGCTGAATGATGGTGGACTCACTCTGGAATTCAAAAATGGAGTCTACAAAATTGAAGGAAAGAATGGTGAACTAATGGCCATCAATATGCAGACCAAAGGTAACTTATTTCAGCTAAATGCAAATATAAGTACATGTCTTATGGCTAAGTTTGATGATAGCTGGATATGGCATAGGAGACTCTGTCATGTAAACTTTGATAACATAGTAAAGGCCAACAAGATCAAGGTAGTTAGAGGACTGTTGATGCTGAGCAAACCAGAAAATCCTTTGTGCAGAGAATGTCAACTAGGGAAAATGTCTTCCTCAACCTTCAAAGGTAAATCTTTCACTGCTGACAACTTACTTTATCTTGTGCATACTGATTTGTGTGGTCCTATGAAAACTAGGATTGCGCAGGGAGATAGGTATTTTATGATTCTTATAGATGATTTCTCAAGAATGATGTGGATCACATTCTTGAAGGACAAGTCTAAAGCCTTTGGAAAGTTCAAAGCTTTCAGAGCACTGGTAGAAAAGGAAAGTGGTAGAAGAATCAAATGCCTTAGAACTAATCAAGGAGGGGAATTCACTTCCAGTGAATACAACAAATATTGTGAAGAGAATGACATCAAGAGGCAACTGTCTGCCCCTCCGAATCCACATCAGAATGGCTTACCAGAGAGGAACAACCGGACTATGGTTGAAATGGCTAGAACTATGATGATCCAAGGAAAAGTTGCTCACACCTTTTGGAGAGAAGTGATGAGCACTGTAGTCTACACAATGAACTAGGTACTCATTAAGAAAGGTAAGGATAAGACTCCTTATGAGTACTAGACCGGTAAGACACCAGTGGTAAGCTACTTTAGAGTGTTTGGTAGTAAATGTTACATCAAGAGGATTGAACATTAGAGCAAGTTTGATGCTAAATGTGATGAGGGAATATTCTTAGGGTATTCCACTAAGAGAAAAGCTCTCAAATGTTTCAACAATAGGACTCAGAGAATTGTTGAAAGCATCAATGTTAGGGTTGATGAAAACTCTGGGAAACCTGAGGAAACCAACAGTGAGAAAGTAGGAGATGAACTGGTAGTAACCGTCTGGGAACTGGTTGCAAATCAGCCCAATACCAGTAATTGTGCTCCTACACTGGTGGATGTTGATGCTGATGAAGATGAGGATGAAAAAGAAAAGAAAGAGGAATATTTTAAGAATATACCTAGGTATGTCAAACTCAATCATGATCCAAAGCAAATCATAGGAGACAAGGATGCAGGAATCCTTACAAGAAGAAAGGTCAAAGAAAACTCATGTATGATCTCTGAATTTGAGCCTAAATCATTCAAAGAGGCACATAAAGATGAAGATTGGATCAAGGCAATGGAAGAGGAACTTGATCAGATAGAAAAGAATGGTAAATGGTCCTTGGTACCCAGACCAGAGCATAAAAATGTCATTGGTACTAAATGGGTTTTTAGAAATAAGCTGAATGAAGATGGGATAGTGATAAGAAACAAAGCTAGACTAGTGTGTAAGGGGTATGCTCAAGAAGAAGGAGAAGACTATGGAGAAACCTTTGCTCCAGTAGCCAGATTGAAAGGAGTTTGTATGCTTCTTGCATATGCATCTTTTAAAGGATTCAAGGTATACCAAATGGATGTAAAATCTACATTCCTAAATGGAATACTTGAAGAGGAGGTGTGTATAGAGTAACCAGATGGGTTTTCCCTACCAGAAGACAGTGACATGGTGTGTAGGCTACATAAAGCCTTGTATGGACTAAAGTAGGCACTGAGAGCATGGTATGAACGCTTGCATTCCCATCTTGTGAAGATCGGATTTGAAAGAACAAGTGAAGATAGTAATATCTACTTGAAATCAGAAGGAGATCAGATTCTAATTTGCAAAGTATTTGTTGATGACATAATCTTTGGTGGAGATGACAAGATGAGTCATGACTTTGCAAATGAGATGAAAAAGGAGTTTGAAATGTCACTCATAGGGGAAATTAAGTTCTTCATTGGACTGCAGATTCAACAAATGAAATATGGAATCTTTATTACTCAATCCAAGTATGTCAAAGAGGTGTTGAAGACCTTTGGCATGGAAGATAGTAAAGCAGTTGGTACACCAATGGTGATTGGTTGTAAGCTATCAAAAGAGGATGACTTAGTATTGGTAAATGAGAATGATTACCGATCAATGTTTGGTAAGTTGCATTATGTAGTGCATAGTAGATCAGACATTGTAAATGCAATGGGTATTACTGCTCAGTTTCAGCAAAGCCCAAGAGAATCCCACTTGGTAGTAGTCAAGCGGATTCTTAGATATCTGAAGGGAACTATTGACTATGGGTTATGGTATCCATACAATAATGATTTCAACTTGAAAGTGTTCATTGATGCTGATTGGGCTGGTAATGTAGATGACCGGAAGAGCACAACTGGTGGTGTATTCTTTCTCGGTGGTAGACTAGTCTCATGGATGAGTAAAAAGTACAGCTATATCTCTCAGTCTACAGCAGAAGTGGAGTATGTTGCAGCTTTTATGAACTGTACCCGGACTATTTGGATGAAGCATGTATAGAATGGCTTCAAAGTTCCTGTATCTAAACCGGTAAGTATATTGTGTGACAATACAAGTGTAATTAACATATCCAAGAGTTTGGTTTTACATGCTAGAACCAAGCACTTTGAACTCAAGTATCATTTCTTAAGGGAAAAGGTTCAGAATAAAGAGGTTGTATTGGAACATGTTTCCAGTAAGGAGCAGTTAGTAGACATATTCACCAAGCCTCTATCAAAGGCTTCTTTTACCTATTTGAGAGGTGAATTAGGGGTGCTTCCCCTTCAAGAGGTGAGTTAAAAGTATGTGCTCCACATTAGTCAGGCATTGTAGTGTGTAATATTTTTCAGGATTGATGTGTTGAAGGATGCTACTCCTCAGGGGGAGCAACATAGTAGAATAGGGAAGCTTGTGCCTCCACTTTGGCATTGTTGTCAAAGGGGGAGAAGATGTGAAGTGGGAAAGATATCTGCAGCAATAGGGAGAAGATGAGATGCTGAGTGATATCTTTGTATATTTCCATCAATGCCAAAGGGGGAGATTGTTGGCATATGTGCAAGAGTATGATGACATGATGATATTGTATGTTGTCATTGATGCCAATATGCTGAGAAGTGAATCGGTATATTAAAGTTAAGCAACTGGCAAGGAGAACCAGTATGGTGGTGTAAAATGGTATATGTTTAATAAGTGAAGTGGTATGCTTGCCCAAGTGAACCGGTATGATGTTGTGAACTAGAACCGGTATGTCAGAATGAGAACCGGTACATGGAATGTGGTAGGACTATCAGTTGGTAGTCTTAGCTTCAGGGTTTTCAGTTGAAGTGTTCCAAGCCTGTGTGATTCAACCAATGACATTGTGTGATGAGTTAGTATTGTAATGGAGATCTGATCATGTTGCCATGTCAGCCTCGTGCACGTGAAGGATCTTGCATGAAGGAGATTGATCTTAACTACCTCAGGAATGTGCAAAGTCTTTGCAAACAGTGGAGAATGTGTGATGGGTTATCGCCTCCATGAAGCAGTGAAGAACGAACGATGGAGAATGTCTTGAGATTTGTTCAAGACTATTGTATTCAAATGCAAAGTGCTCAAAGGTTAGGATTGAACCAATCAATTTCTTAACCTAAGTGTTTAGGGTTTAGGGTTTATGCTGCTGACCTATCTTTGCTCTATAAGGTCGATGTTGTCTTTCATGTTGAGGTTGTTGGAAAATTTTGTGTGTGTATCTTTGTGTAGAGATATGCGGTTCTTGCGAGACTAGATAAAAGGATTGATACCTGCATAGTGTGTGTGTAGAAGGAAGGAACTAAAGCAGATCTGCATTGGCATTGAGTGCTATTACCAGATCATTGTAATACCTATTGATCTTTAACTACTTCAAAGGTTGGAAAATCCCTTAACTGGGTAGCTTTAACTAGCTTGTTGTAAATCCTTTAATAGGGTGACTCAAAGTAATTGAGTTCATAAAATCCTTTAACAAGGTAACCTCTAATAGGGTTTAACCTTTAACCGGGTATTCTAGCCATCCCTTAACTGGGTGATCCCTAACAGGATCGGTTCCTAATAGAACCTATTGTAACAGTCTTTAACCGGACTAGGCTCCTAACAGAGCAGACTTCTAAAGAGTTCAAAAATAGCTTGTGGGTATTCATCCCCATTGTGGTTTTTCCCAGTTGGATTTCCACATGAAAAATGTGTGTCATGTGTGATGCCTCTTTCAAGTGATGCTTTGTTATTTTCTGTCAAGTAGTGAATCATGTTATGCTAGTAAATTCTTGTATCTCTGATGATAGATTATCTATTTATGCATAAGGATAAAGTGGAAATGAGGGAGTAGGTTATATGGAAATCTAAGTGTTGTCAGTTTATGTCTTTCATAGTAGCATTGTGTTTAACCAGTAGTAATCTGGTTCTGACCGGTGTTAGTGATTGCCAATCAAGTTCACTATTTGCAATCAAACCGGTTAAAGAGAAGTTATTGTGCTTGTACTGATTCACCCTCCCCTCTTAGTACCAGTTTGGTACTCACCGTTCATCATTGAGTTATCAGAAATTACCTTGGAATAACCATTTGACAAAGAAAAAGTCACCATAAAATCCACAAGCATGACACTCATAAATGAAGAGGCTTTCCAGTGATAAATTGACCTTTCTTTTGTTAGCATCCAAATTCATAAATGTTAAATAAACTTCACTATAATTTTTTTTGTAACTACATTTACATTCATAATAATCCACATTTTATAAAAGAAAATGTCATGTTTTAAATGTTTTAGTGGCTCATTTATTTTATACCACCACACCATTACATACAAAAAGGTTAACCTTGTAGCCAACTTTAACCATACATGTGATTCCTCTCCCATTACAATCCACTTATTTTCATTATGAAAATTTATTTTTGAAGCATCTCCAGTCACATACACATGTTGGATTGTACAAAAAACTTATGCATAGGTATTAATATAATAACACACTCAAAAACACACTTCCATCACTATTCCTTTGTTGTATTAATGAAAATAAAATTCCATCATGCACAAGAATTGACAACACAAAACCTACTTTGAAATAAGTCTATATGTTGGAAAAGGTGTCTTATTACATATAGACTAGAATTATTTTTCCAATTGATAATGTATTACAAAAAGAAAAGGTAGGTTACAATACAAATATATCAAGAGGGGCACATTTTCCCATTCTTGAGGAAATGATACACAAAGAAAAAAAGGAACATAATTAATTTTTAAATCATATAAACATATTATCAAATATCAAACAAGAATATATGTATCTCTATTAATTCAACTACTTGGTTCTCTATAATTTTCAATTTCCTAATGTCAAGGAATGAGATTTGAGTTCGTGTTTTTGCATGGAGGCAACCTCCAATGGGTTTAGTCACCCATGATGCATGTTTCTCTGACAATAAATGAAGGAGAAAGGGTGAGAAAAACTTCAATATCTTTGGTGTCCAAAGGTTGGTACCCTAAAATGCTCCAATTTCCCTCCATATTATTTTGAATCATTTTTATTTGAGGAGGATCATGTCTCCTATGTGGATAAACTAATCAAATTTAGATCCATATTGTTTTGGAACCTTCAAAGGTAACATGCACTATGGAAGGGCTAGAGATGGTGGTTCTTAATGTTTTAATGGATGAAGCAATTGCTAGACTTCAATTTTCCTTGGTTCGTAAGTTTCTTGATTTTCACCCTAACGTCAAGATCAAGTTAGGAAATAGGAAAATTATGCTTAAAATCTTAAGGGTTGTGTCAATATTAGTGCAATGATTAATGGCCCATTTCATTTAATATTTTGGGTTTACATAATTTGATTAAGGTACTCACTAGTGGTCAGTGGGTATTTAGTATAAATTATATCAATTTTAGGTCTCTAGAAGCTATGGTTTGATCCATTATCTGATCTTGGTTCAGTGGCTCCTACTTGGATTCATCTTTTGATTCTAGGTTTAAAGTTTCAGAATTATGAAATCTTCCAAGGAAATGATAATTTCTTTGGCCATTTTCTTATCATTGATAATGTTGAAAGGAAGTTAAGGTAGTGGAACAACTTGTTACACTAACCTTGAGTGGAGGGTCATGTAGAAGTTTTTAGATCTTTACAACAGTTACAAAAAATTAATAGAAATAAACATAAATAGCATGCATACCACTACATAGTCATTTGCATGAGGAAAACACTTTTGGGAGAAAAACCCCACACTCCAAAAACTTGTATAATATAGTATTCATAAATCAATAATAGATTACAATATGCATGCAAATAAATCTTCTCATAGGAGTATCACCAATATAGATCCAAAGGAAACTCGATAGATATTGGACTCTCAGAATACATCACATCCACAACTGTAATACAATGGCCTCATAAAATAGGGCTACTTTCTAGGGAAAACAAAGCACAAAAAATATCCACCTTTTAGATCTCTGAACTAGTGATAAATAGTCAAGATTTACAATGATAAATTATATATAAAGTATGGCTTTATCAACTATTGAGTAATCTAAGTATGGCACTAGCAAAGAAATACACAAGTGTCTATCCAATGTTTAGATTGACAACCTATGAGAGATCAAGGGAGATTGACTTGCCATCGCAATGGGCTTCCCATGAGATTAGGGGAGATTAACTTGCCATCGCAATGGCCTTCCCATGCCTATCCTAAAACATTCTCCCTAGGATCAAGTCATGGGTCTCACAACTATTAATTATCTTGATTAGTGAATCTAATTACCCATCCCATTAATTTTATTATTAATGTTATCACTTGTTTACAATCATGGTAAACTTCCACTGTGCCCTAGCGATCTAGGCTTCATGCATCCTTACAAGGAACCTCATGCAATCCTATCTCTCATGATCCCGGTCATCACAAGGAAGCCCACTCCCCCTAACATGTTCCATAAACATGAATATAACAAGAGGCTCATAATCAACATGTAAATCTGAAAACCATAATCATCATCATGCAGTGATACACATACATGGACATCCCATATCATAATGCCAAATAACATCAAAGAGCCTCATAGAATAATAAAGCATCAAAGCCATAATAAGGCAATCACATCTATACGATACGATGAAAGAGTTCCAACAACAAGGCACATCAACTTGTTGATCAAGAGAAACAAACCAACCCTCTCTATCATGGCTTCTCAACATGATAGAGGGCACAAATCCAAAATAGAGAAACCTATCAATCATATAGAAGAAAACAATATAAAAGAATAATCAATCTGACAAAATACAAAATCTGGAAAACATCATCAGATATCAAAATGCCTCTGGTACAAGATTAAATACAAAAAATATGGAGCTGACCACCAAATTGACTTAATACACATTAACCATATATTAGCTCATCTGACAAACAAAATGGTGCATTTGACAAACCTAGAGGCACATTTGATTAGTTCTGAAGTGCATTTTATTAGTCCTGAAGCGCATTTGATCACTATTTTAGTGCATATACCAAACAGAATGGCACATATGCCTAACAGTTTAGCGCATGTGAATAAATAACTGGCACATTTACCAAATTAAATAGCACATATAATAAATGAAATGGTGCATCTAACATAGTGCAAAATTGACGAAAAACAACTAAGTTACGAATCCAAATTGAAAATCAGGTAAAAATTCTCAAGTCTCGAAACCAAAAGATTTAATGATACCCTAACAAGATGAAACAACCGCAACAAATGGATTGTAAATCCATAAATACATGGAGGACAAATTGCAATTCAAAACATAAAATATTTCAACACATTTAAAATAAAAAACACTTATAGAACAACTCCATCCAAATCCGAAACACATTCTCCAATCAATACCAAACTCAGGGAGATCAAAAGCCAAATAGAATCAAACAATGACAAAGAAACAAGGAGAAAGTTATTGAAACCACTCCTCCATGAAAATGCCAGTAAAAGAAAACTCACAAAACTAAACCAACAACTCCCATAATCCTTCGAAAACTTCCAGATTCACAATAAAATCCAAAACCAACATCATTCACAGGGGAAAGAACAAGATTCCACCCAGTATAAGAATATGAAAATGCACAAAATAGTGCGCTCATGACAAAACTCCCAACCAATGGATATTAAGTATTGTTTCCAACTCGTAAAGTGAAACTATATAATATAATTTATGCAAGGAAATATTTATCCCAAGACTATAGTTCAAACTATATAAAACAATAGTTTTCCCAAAAATATCCGCACACAGCTATTTTGGAAGACATGGAGAAAATGCAAAACCGGGAAATAAATCTCAAGGAAATACCTCCAACCTGGATTAGAACTGATGGAAGAAAGTTGAAGAAGCACCCATAAAATCCAGCAAACTCCAAGCCAAAATCTAAGTTCCCCAAAATCAATGTTTTACAAAAGATTCAAGAATGATAACCCAGCAACAAGCTCAAGCTGCCAAATAAAATGAAAACCAAACCTAAACCCTAGCCTCCAAGCCAAAACCTTAACCTCAAAATCAACCAATGAGAATAGAGGGTAGGTAGGGATAATATAAAACACTTTTATAAATATAAGTGGGATGTAAAAAGAGATATTAATTAAGATAATTTAATTACCCCCACATAAATAATAATTAAATTATACAAATACTATAGGCTAAGATTAAATAAATAAAGAAAAAGGATAAATAAATAACCGAAGAGCTAGTAAAATAATTGAATAACTTTTAATAAATATTAATCAACATTAAAGCTAAAAAGCATTAATAAAACAATAAATAATTAAGCCACAAATATTAACCACTAAATAAAAAAAATCATAAGCAATAAATAAATAAACCAGAAATATAAATTAAACAATAAATATTGAATAAATCATAAATCAACATTAAATAAATAATAATTAAATACTCAAAAGGCCAATAATCCAATAAATTAAATTAAACATTATTAACTATAAAATCACACATAAATACATGAAATAAATCAACAATAACTAGCATACTCACAAAGCCACAACTCACTAACTGACATGGCGAATTACGCTAAGATGCTGACGACTCAAAGTGAACAACTTAGTCCTAGAGTATGTGAAGAGAAACTCATGCCATCTTCTAACCATATGCCATTGGGTTTTAAAGAAACGCTCAGACCTGTGGAGCCAGGTGAAGTCAGCGTCTGGTACCTGCAAACCCCGCAACCACTAAACAACAATACACATGCATATATATCATAACAGGCAAGTGATAGGAAATCACAATGGCACATCCTTCTCGTAATGAGTGATGTGACATCATCCCTCTCACGAAGACAATCATAGAATAATTAAACACATCGCATAATCAACTCATCACATGTAATAATGAAATAGGGTTAGGGTAATCATAATAACATAAAATACATGATTGATGTAAACTATCAATAATCCATCAACATAGTAATTGTAGACACCCAAAATTGTCATGTCTAATTAAATAAATATTTTATTTATTTAATTATCTAAGCCTAATTCTTCTATTAATTAAATAAATCTTTATTTATTTAATTAATTCATTTATCCTCTTCTAGCCTTATTTCTCATTTAAATAAATACATTTATTTATTTAAATTATTCTTTTCCTAAATTAAATAAATATTTTATTTATTTAATTATCTTATTTCCTCTATTAATTAAATAAATCTTTATTTATTTAATTAATTCATTATCTTTTTCTACACATGACACATGTCATTCATCTCTTAATTCCTACACTACCTACCTCTTTCATTATTTTTATTTCTTCTACCTACCCTCTAATCCTAGCCGACCTCCTTTTTTACACCTCTCAATCTTATCCCTCCATTTCATATTGTGTCTTCTATTTAAGGAGATGCCTTCTTCATTATCAAACCCTAATAAATCATGCTAATGACCTAATGATCATTTGGACTACACTACGATCCTACTTGCAACCACATTCCGTTCTTTGTTGAGCTCTTGTGCACATAAAAATCTGAGAGCAAATATATCAAGCAAGATCAATGGAGATAGGAAGAATGGAGATCAAAACCCTATTGGACATGTGATGGTATAATCTTTGTGATTTTGTTTTATTTACATTGTCTTAGGTAATCTTCATATGTTATGGTGGATCTTTGTTGTTGTTAGGCTAGGGTTTTGTGGTTGAATTCATTTAGCCTTTCAATCTTGTTATTATTGTATCCATTTTCACCATGAATAGTAATGCATATAGAATCCATCAAGTGCATCTATCCATCAAATCACATGATCAATAATGATAGTTTCATCATCCATATAAATAGTCAAAATAGCATATGTCCAAATAATGTCTAACATCATAATGAGCAATTGAAACACATATATATTCATAATCCAAAACACCATAAAGAGTCTAGATAAGTCTATCATGCATGAAATAAAAGTCAAGTCAAGTAGGGACACTACAATGTACCTATAGACACCCAAAATTGTCATGTCTAATTAAATAAATATTTTATTTATTTAATTATCTAAGCTTAATTCTTCTATTAATTAAATAAATCTTTATTTATTTAATTAATTCATTTATCCTCTTCTAGCCTTATTTCTCATTTAAATAAATACATTTATTTATTTAAATTATCATTTTCCTAAATTAAATAAATATCTTATTTATTTAATTATCCTACTTCTTCTATTAATTAAATAAATCTTTATTTATTTAATTATTTCATTATCCTTTTCTACACATGACACATGTCATTCATCTCTTAATTTCTACACTACCTACCTCTTTCATTATTTTATTATTTCCTCTACCTACCCTCTAATCCTAGCCGACCTCCTTTTTACACCTCTCAATTTTATCCCTCCATTTCTTATGGTGTCTTCTATTTAAGGAGATGTCTTCTTCATTATCAAACCCTAATCGACAATCTTGAAGACTTGGCTACACTACGATCTAACTTGCAACCACATTCCATTCTTTGTTGAGCTCTTGTGCACATAAAATCTAAGAGCAAATATATCAAGCAAGATCAATGGAGATAGGAAGAATGGAGATCAAAACCCTATTGGACATGTGATGGTATAATCTTTGTGATTTCATTTGATTCGCATTGTCTTAGGTAATCTTCATATGTTATGGTGGATCTTTGTTGTTGTTAGGCTAGGGTTTGGTGGTTGAATTCATTTAGCCTTTCAATATTGTTATTGTTGTTATCCATTTTCACCATATACAGTACCTTATCTATAATTCAAAACACCTCAACCTTATTCAACACAAAGAATGCAACAATAACCTTTTATAATTACAAGGCTGAGACACTATTTTCCAAAAAATCTCCCACTTGTCAAACACCTTACAAGAGGAACAAGAGGGGTACCACGATCATGTTTTAATTGCAAGGAGCAAAGAGGCCCATAGAATCTAAATACCATATGAACTTCCCTAGGCCCATAGCCTTACTTAAAGAATCTGAAACATTCTTCAAATTTTCTACCATAACCAACTTCACCCTACCGTAGTCGGCTATATCTCTAATAAAATGATAATTAACATCAATGTGCTTGGTCCTAGTATGAAAAGTCATGTTCTTAGCTAGGTAGATCACACTCTAACCATCATGATGAATTGTCACTACACCTTATTTTATTTCAATATTTGAATATAGTCTCTTAAGCCAAATGGCTTCTTTACAAGCAGTAGAAGTAACCATATAGTTTACTTCAATAGTGGAAAAATCAAACAAAGCTTGTTGCTTACTCATCAAAATGATTGCACCACCAAATAAATTAAGCACATAAGAACTTATGGATCTTCTTCTATCAATATCACCTACCTAGTTTGAATCCACATAACCATGAATATCAAGGGAAATCTCATCTCTTATCAAATTTCCATGATAACACAAAGAATATTCATGACTAAATTATTATGAAATAACACAAAGAAAATTATCATGACTAAATTAGATCTCGTCTCCTATCAAATTTTCTTGATAACACAGATTTCCATGATTAAAATGACTACATCTAATGGAATTTTTTTTTTATCTATATGTCATTTCTTTCTTTAGTTACTTTTCTAATATAGATTTCGTACCTAAGACAATGTAAAAAGAAGGATTATATGTCCTTTCTGGATGTGTTCTTTGTGATGTCAATGAAGAGTAAATTATGACATCTTCCTAAACTATTCCTTGTTAATGGTACATTTAGAGGTAATGAATGAATATCTAGAACCAATTCCTTCTTCATTATACCTTTGTATGTAATTTTTAGGTTATCTTTTTATGTCCTCGTATATTTATTTTTTAACTTAATTTGGAGACGTAGGATATTTGTTATGTCTTTATTCTTTAGAAAATATAGTTGAAAAAATATACACCTTTTAAGGTCATAAGTACCTTATTAGGTTTTTTTGGGAAAACGTTTTGGAGTCAATAAAAGAATCTTCAATTGATAAGGTCTATATGTAAAAAGTCACAGAATCCTATGACATTCAAATTTTAAGGCAATTTAATCTGGGTCATTTCACTGGATCAATTCCTTTTACATCTTGGCTCAAATATTTTAATAGGATGAATAAGAAGTAGGAAATAACATCCACCTCCCTTGTTTTTTCTTAAAATTAGTATTGATGTTTTTTTCATGGCAATTTAGTTACTATTAAGTAGATGCAGTTGGATAAGATAGTGTTGGCTTGTTAATTTCTTCCTTTTTAATATTAAAAGGATTGGCACTAACAATTAGACACAGGTTTGATTTATTGTTATGGAATTTGAGAAAGCTTGTCAGCCAAGTTAGAAGAAGATAATTTGTGAGATAGATTCTATTATATTGGTCTTCCTTATAAATAATGAAAGGTTTTAAGAGTCTACTAGAAGGTTGGCTTCTTGTATTGACCATATTCTTTTTAATCTGTGAAATTATGATTCTCCTTTGTTAATATCCCTAGAGAATTGCATTTTTTTTGTGGAATATTTATTAAAATGGTCATATGATGTTAATTTCACTTGGAAGGTCATAGATTAAGAATCCATATCGTTCGCTCAATATTATTATTTTTCTTGACTACTTTGTAATGATTTTTATTGGTCTATGTTTTCTTAGTATGTTTCATTTTATTATTTTCATGATTTCCTCTAGTTCATGGATGCATGGGTTTGTGGTAAGCCTCAATTTGTTTTTTTCTTTGAGCTTCAATGATAATTGGTACCATTTGAGGATATTTGTATAATTTCTATAATTATCTTCTTACTAAAAATGGACCATTTTAATGGAAAGTACAACCTCTAAATATCCCTAGAGTTATGCCTATTGTAGAAGGGCACACATTCCACTCATTATAACTATTATATGTATTTATATGTTGAATCACAAAGTTTAATTTGATACAACCATTAGAGACCTTTATACATTGAATCACTTAGTTTATTTTCACACAATTATTGGAAGCCTAAGCATCACCAAGTCAGAATATTAGACTTTTGTAACTTTAGTTGATTTTTTATGATGTCATATTATTTCAAGTCTTCAATACAAATTAAGGATTGAGAATCTAACTTCGAATTGTGCTACCATGATCGCCATTATAAATTCTATTGTGATTTCTATATATATATATATATATATTGTATCCAGTGATATTAAATTTTTAGCTCTTTGTCAATTTGAAAAAAAAAATATAAAAGACATATTAACTAATATGACAATTAAAAGAATTATACTATCAACATTAGTCAATAAATTGAAATGTAGTGATTGTAATGATTATAAAATATATCATTTTAGATATATTAGTAATATGCCATGTATTTTTTTAAAAGTTTTTTTCAATAAAAGTGGATTATTCCACTAAACCTTTTTATTAATGTTTTCTAATTTTTACACAGGATTCAAAGAGCACACTGGAGAAAAGAACCCTGAGATGAAAACCTTTGGTCACAACTCATAAAATAAACCTATAGTATCTAACAGATCAGTTTATATACCCCACCCAAAACCACATATAAAATGCAGTCATAACACATATAATATCAATTTTACATATAGCCCATATGTCCCATTGGATAATTTTCAAATGTAGACTCCACAACTATTATCAATGGAAGAAGACAAAATTTTCCAAAGCCTTGTGCCAAATCCCATGAGCCAAAAACCTTCCTGCCAAAAATGAAAGTATCAAAAAGCCTTTTGAAAAACACTATTGTATCAAATACATATACATATACATATATAGAGATATACATATATACATATATACATATGTATGTATACATATATACATATATACATATATGTATATATGTATATATGTATACATACATATGTATATATGTATATGTATATGTATATGTCTATGTATGTATATATATATATCTACACACACAAACAACAAAAATAAATCATTTAAGAAGTAGAATGAAATTAGTGGAACTGTTTTGTGTCCTACAAATACATCTACCAAATTTTTACCTACATGCTCAATTGGGTAGAGCCACTAAGTTTTTTATGCAAATGGTACATTTAATAAGATTCTATGCTAGAATTAGTCATACAAATGAAATAAGTTTACAAGATTACATGGATATAAATTATTGCATTCATACATGTGAATGAAACATAAAAGATTTCACAATCTTTTGAAAATGTAATTTTTATTAAATGGAAGAAAATACATGTGTCTCACACAAGAAGCCATTAGACTAACTCTGCTCATATGATGCAAATTAAAAACTAAAATATGCATAAATGAGTGAATGTAAAAGAAGGGAAGCATGTATAGGAGGTAACTAGTCATTGCATGAATGACTAGTATTGTTGGTGTGTTTTCTGCTCTTGGTTGCTTTGCTTTGTTTCTTGATTTGCCTCTTGCTTCTAGGTGTCCTCTAGTTTCCTACATAGGTCAGAACAATGAGTTAGAACAATTGTTCTAAGCAATGAATGATTGTATCCTACACATGTAAATTCACACATGCATACATATGCTAGCTCCTAGATGCATCATTATCAAAACCAAACTCAAGATCATCATAACTTAGGGGGGAGACATTTTTATTGTTAAATTTTTGTGTCATATAAAGAAACAGGTATAAACAATGTGCAGTATAAGCATGTGGGGTAAATGGGGCTCCCATAAGGGTTGAGCCCAACATGCAAGTGAACTAGTTACTGCATCTTCCCCTAAGGCTATTTAAGTCCAGAGTCCTGTCAAAGGAATAATTAGGTTTAAAAGAAAATAATTGATGTTGATCTTGGTATTTGTTATAAAAAGATTCATTTGACAAAAACTTTGGACTTAAATAGTCTCAGAGTACTCATTCTATTCAGAGTGGAAAATAAATATACTAATATATTAAAGGGACATGGTATTGTTATCATGAAACCTTTTAGTTTAGATTCAGAAGCCATAAAGGATAATCAAGTTGTAAGCATTCCTGAATATTATACGGTGCACCAACAAAGAGAAACATAAGACATGTAATAGTAAGCTTGTGGATCAAAAAGGTAATTAGTTTTTAAAAGAGCCATCATAATTTCCAGTGACATAGTGGTTTTGAATAGTCACAATTCAAACTTAGAGTTCATGTGAAAACAAAAGGCTATAACTTGTGAAGGCAATCTTGAGATAATGTTAAGATCAGTTTGTGCTAGTTTGTAGGTATCACGTCTATATGGTTAATCACCATCAACAACACGGTGTCCTCTTATAGAAGGAAAATAATCAAATATAAGGAATTCCTTCATGATCAGTGTAGTGTTTTCATAGGTCAAAGTTGTTTAAATTGGAGATAGTATGTACATTTCTAGTCAGACAGAAGGAATTATAGGCACTTGATACACAGTTAGAACTTTGTGGGTGGTAAAAGGGGTGCAACCCAAAAGACAGTCATAACAACAACCTTGATCAAGTATTAAATCCCAGAGATATGATATAGTGTGTCATTGAAACTAGCCATTAGAACATTTCCAAAAATGCCTCAGGAACCTAGTTTCAATTAGGGTTTTGAAAGACAAAAACAATAGTCTCTCATAGTCTGACGGGCATCATTTAAGATATAATAACCACAAAATAATCAAAAGTAAGTAAGCTCAAGCTCATTATGTTGATAGAAGAATCAAAGATAAAGGAAAATATACAAAAAGTAAATTATTTTAGATTAGATCAACATAGATTATAGCATTCGATTTTATATCCCTCTACACAATGATACAAGAAATCACTATCAAATGCAAAAGAAGATTCGAGTATATTCAAGACAAAGATGATCATCCAAACAACCAACATTAAAATTAACGGCATCGTTAAGGAAGGAATGGTGGGTAAAATGGTAACCAGAAAGCCACAGCCAAGGGCCAAACAGAACATAAGAAGGGTCTGAAATGCATCACATTGGCATGTATGTAGTGTTATGTTATTAGAGCAAGGTTCAAAGAGGAAACCAACAAGATTGTAGATGCAAAGTACAGAGATGCAAAAGGTGTCGGCCTGTCGACCAAAGAATGTATCTATCCAACATGATCGTGCCTAATTATAAGGCTAAAATACAAATATAGCACCTGCAAATAAGAAATCCCAAAATTCAATAATGGCGGCTAGTCAATGAGCAAGGATAAAATTAAGGATTTTTAGACCCGTATTGTCTATCTAGAAACCTTCATGGGTCTACATTTCTTTTAAAATCTATGAGTAAACATGAAGGCACGAGAGAAAATGGAGTGTTACGGTCAGATAGAAGGAAGAATGCACAAATCCGTCTACAACATTATTTACATACAAAAAAGAATATTTTTGCCATTAAAACATAGTCATAAGCCATTGAATGCCTAAAGTAAGTGATTCCCAAAGAGAGGTCTCATAAGATCTAAAAGACAGTGTATAAAGACATTCATAATCAGTTAATCTTTGGCATACTTCAAAATAACAATCATAGAGATACTATAAAGACATTCATACTCGATTAATCTTCGGCAGGCTCCTTTAAGGGTCTCCACCCTTCCTCAGCGGATCTTGTTTGTTTGCATCAACAATTTTTTGATGATACTATTATCATGGGGGAATCTAGTATTTCTGAAGCTAAAATTTTGAAGAGTACTCTTTGTAAGTTTGCCTCTGCTTCAGTTCAGCTAATCAACTAGACAAAAAGTGAAGTTTTTTTCATCAACACCCCGGAGAGAAGACAACAGAGAATCAGTAGAATCTTGGAGTGTAGGATTGCTAATCTTCCTGCTAACTACCTTGGTTTCCCACTGAGCACTGCTCCTCTTGACTCCCTCTAGAGTTCTCTAGTGGACAAATTCTAGAAAATGTTAGCTAGTTGGAAAGGAGCCCTCCTAAGTCAGGCTGGAAAGCTCCAACTTCTTAAAGCATCTCTTCTTAGTATTTCGATATATGCTCTTAGCCTTTTCAGAATTCCAGTTAAGTATGTTGATGCTATCGAGAAAATCCAAAGAATATTCTTTTGGTTTGGGGTTTAGGACAAGAAAAGAATGTCCTTGGTGGCCTGGGACCAGGTCTGTAAACCGAAGAGCCATGGAGGTCTAGGCTTGAGGAGAATTTGAACCCTAAATGAAGCTCTTCTATCCAAACAAGTTTGGATAATGTTTCATCTAGATACTGAATGGTGTAAAATTTGGTGAAGTAAGTACTCTCTTTAGTCCTCCTCCCTTTCTTCTTTTATCAATTTGGATCTTAGTATTAATGGTTCCCACATATGGAATTATGCCTCTATATGCAAAGAAAGTATAACCAAAGGAGTGATCTGGAAAGTTGGTAATGGTAGGAAAGTTAAATTCTAGGAGGATCCCTGGCTTTTTTATAAACCTTTGATAGAAATCAATGAATGGGCCCCCCATGCTCCCTCTTGTATAAGATCTTTTGGCTCCTTAGTTACTGAGTATTGGACTAGTAACAAATGGCAGAATATTGAAAGCATCCACCCAAGCCTTTCTAAGCTCTAGATCCATTTGTTTGCGGTATGGTTGAACAAAGAGGTTGACTCCCTGATCTGGAAACATGATCCCAAAGGTACCCTAACCGTTTCCTCTATGTATTGTGTTCTATCCCCCAATCCTTTAGGTAATCCCTTCTGGTCTAAAGTCTAGATTAAAGGCCTTACCCCCAAGATCAATTTCTTCTTCTGGACCATCCTCCATAATAAAATATTGACCCTTGACAACCTAAAAAGTAGAGGCTTTGCTTTCCCTAATAGATGTGCTCTATGCCTTTAGGAAGAAGAGTCTGTGGACCACCTTACCATCC
Source organism: Cryptomeria japonica (assembly GCF_030272615.1). NCBI lineage: Eukaryota > Viridiplantae > Streptophyta > Pinopsida > Cupressales > Cupressaceae > Cryptomeria > Cryptomeria japonica. Next base: position 786,098,832 of record NC_081411.1, on the reverse strand, counting down.
ACTGCCCCTTCTCAGCCTCAGTTTGGGAAATATTTCTCAATAGTTTTAGCATTCCCTAGGTGTTTCCCAATACCATCAATGATATGTTTTCCTCTTGGAACATAAAATGGACTAATTCTTTTTTGAGATCTTTGTGGTAGCTCTCTCTTCCTCACATCTTATGGGGACTATGGAAATAAAGAAATAATCGAATCTTCAAGGATGTCTCCCTCAATTAGGATATTGTGTTCTAGAAAATCTAATGGGCGATTCAGGAAAATATATGGATCATTGAGGGTCCTTATTTTTCGAACAACTCTCTAGAATCAAATTTCTTAAGGGTGTGGAATATGAAGAGTATCAACAATCCTAACTTCAACCATAATAAAAGGCTTGAAGCCAAATGGAAAACCCCCCCTCATGGTTGGTTCAAAGTTAATTTTGACGGTGCTGCCAAAGGTAACCTGGGTCCTTCAGGCTATGGAGCTGTTCTAAGAGATGACAAAGGAATGTGCAAGGAAATGGTTGTTGTCCCTATTGGAATCCAAACTAATCATAAAGTTGAAGCTATGGAAGCTCTCCAAGGTATCCTCCTAGCTAAAAAATGGAATTGTCCCTACCTATGGATTGAAGGGGACTCAAACAATATTATAAATTGTCTTAAGGGGGTCTCAAAACTTTCATGGTCAATCTACAACATAATCATCACTACTAGAGACCTTATTAGCACCTTTAAAAAATGCTACATTTCCCACATTTACTAGGAGGCCAATGGCTCTGCTGACGGAGCTTCCAATATGGAAGTTAACAAGGAAGCAATTACCATGTGGATGGGAGAACAAGGACTCCCCAAAGATGTCAGGCAAATAATTTGGTATGATCATTATAGAAGTACTCCAAAAATACTTGATGGACAGGATAATTATGAAAAGAACTGACTTGAGTACTTCAAGTCATTATAATAATGAGAGACTCATTCATTATAATACCAATGCCATAAGTTCCCATGCTTTCTATGTTACCTTGATAGCTTCAAAAAGCTGACCGGCTAATTTGCTCTGCAAGTTTCAAAATTTGGTTTTGAACAACAACAATATGGGTGGTAATAGGAGGCAATATGAACCAAGTAGCTGTAAAGAATGGAAATAGAAGGAGGAGGTTTGGGGTATTCTGTAGAAGGGTGGCTTCTCAAAATTCATGGAGAGACTCCATGATCAAGACAACATGATCACCAGTTTTTTTTGTAAAAAATGGAAAAAGGGCATGTTGAAAATGGGAGACCAAATTGTAGAAGTTGATGAAGATTTAATTGCTCAAGCTACGGGCCTCACAAGAGAAGGGTGAAACTTATATAGAGATAGGAAAGTTAGTAGGGAAGCTATTGAAAGATACTCGGATATCGAGAAGGAGAAAACATGACTGGTAAAGTTGAGCAAAACCTACTACCCACCCAGGGGTTTTGCCAAACCCTAGGGGGAGGTCCTCTTTGTTTTAATGCGATATATCACTCTAGATGATAGGTTCACAAAAGTTTATGGTTATCACTTTGTTCTGTTGAATCACTTTAGGCACAATGATAAGGTTAACTTCCCTTATTTTCTTCTTTGTTCGATGAATACATCCCTTAAGGCCTACAAAGAGAACCCATGAGGTGATACTGCCATGCATCAAGGCCTTATGGTCCTAATTTATGACTATCTTAAGGCCAACCAAATTGCTCGGATGCAGCCCTTTGTGGTTTCTGAGGATAGGGGTCTGACCCTACCTTCTCAGAGGAAGAGGAGTCTAAAAGTGACCCTTTGACCGACACTGAGGACAACATGGATGTCTCGAATTATGAAAGTGGGAAGAAGAGGAAATACATCAAAACCAGACCTTCATCCTCTAAGGGCAAAAAGCCTAAAGGTATACCCCTGATTAGCATTTCTTCGGAAGAGGAGACTTTGGATGACTCTGAGGAGGAGAACCCTCAAGGGTTGCTGAAGAAGAAGACAAAATCTCACACCCAGACTAGGAAAATACACAAGAAGAAAGAGGAGACTGTTAAGGAACCAGAAGCCCACAAGAAGGTAAGGGCCCTGGAAGCTGATTAGAATCTAGAAAAGGAGACCATGGAAGAGGATCTTAGGGCTGTTGACACAACTAGCACCCAGCACACCCCTAAAGAGGAAAATGCAACCCCTGGAAAAGTTGTCCCCCCCTCTAACCCTCCCCCCAAGGGTTTGCAAGGTTTCATGGAAACTATGGAGTGGCTTATTAATGGTTACAAGAAAGCTGTGGATGAAAACAAAAAACTCAGTAACAAAATCTTGATCCTAGAAACCATCAATACTGGGGAAGGGAAGACCATGGCCAACTACATAAAGGACCTGAAAAGCACCATTGCTAAAGCCAAAGACATAAGAGATGCTTTCAACCCCAGGTTTGAAAAAATTGAGAAGTATTTGCTGGAAAGGAAAAATCTCACTGACACTAATGACCACACTCTCTCAGAAACTGTTAGCAAAATTGGTAAAATTGAGGAATTTTTGAAGAACATTGCTAAACAGAGCCTAAGCATCATGGAGATTTCAGCCAACAACACCAACACTCTCATCAGCAAACTAGATGAAGGAAATCTTGGACATTGAATCGAAAAATGAAGGAATAGGGGAAGCTCAAGGCCCTAGAATGTGTACCAGAGGCAAAAAGAAGGACAAACAACCTAACAAGGATCTGGAAGACCTTAAAGCTATCGAGGCCACTTATGACGAGCTGGTTATAAAGGCAGAGGACTTGTTGAAGAAAACTACTGTGTAGCGCCTTCTTTGTTTCTTTGTTGTTGTTTGTTTTGCTATCCTTTCAGTTCGCTAGCTTTTTGCCAGTCTTTTTGAATGTAGTTCTTAAGCACTGATATTTTTGGTGGCTTATCTTAATATCCTTTGTTAAAGGTTTTGGGTCCTGAAAACCTACTTTTTTAATTAATCAGAACAATCATAGAGATACAGAGCTATATGTTGCCAGAATGTAGTCTTTTGATAGGGAGCCCATTGCCAACAAAGAATCATTTCACATTAAAAGTAACAGCCACCAAAAATGAAGGCATTTTTTGGTGATGAGAAATCCAGTAGTTAGGTCTCTGTCATTGAGCCTCCAAAAGACAACTACAATATTTACAAAAAGAGAAGATCTAGAAACAAAAGGAGCTTACCCCGCATATTCTTCTAAAGAGACCTTCAAAATTGTTAGTAACAGCAACAGGGGAGCATATGAGCAGATTCATGGCCACCATCAAAACCTATCCTTGGCATTCTCCACAAGATCGCAAGAGGCAAATGAAATAATGAAAAAAATGAAACAATTTGTCTTGGTTTAGGGTTTGTGTACCCTAAAAATATCTTGGCCAATTGGTAACATTTTTACCTTTTATTTTTAAAAATAATGCATTTTGAACTAATGCCACAGTGGGCCAGGTTTTGTGACTTATGTCTGAAGAATTTTCTTTATGTCTTTGACACATGGATGCCATATCACTTTTCAAGGGGTCATATTTCAGCACTTGTATGTGCTATTCATGTTTTAAATTTGTATATACTTATTGTAAAACAAATGACTTTAAAGGTGTGATTATCAATCTTTAAATCATTTTGTTATTATCCAATGCAAGTCAAAGTGGCTTAAAGTTTTACCAAGTGTCTCAATCAAACAAGGATAAAGACTCAAACAACTAAAGATACCACACATATAGGGAATGTGTGCCAAAGGTTTAGGTGCAGTTGAGGGTTGTTTGCAAGAACATAGAGGGTATCTAGGGGTTGTTTGAGTCAATTTAGGGAAACTTATTGAAGTTTTGAGATGTCATCATATTAGGCTTGGTCAAAGTGGACTTTTCCAACACTTTGGAGCACTTTTTGAGTGTATCTTGTTGCTAGATTTTTGGCATTTTAAGTGCATCTGACCCCAATCAATTGGATTTTTCTTTTTTGGAGGGTTTTGGAGGGAGATAGAAGAGGTTATATTCATTTTTGTAACTCATTCTATAGGGAGTTTTGATTATGCAGTTCATGCTTAGGGACTCTTTAAGTCCTTCTACGGTGTTTGTCTTTTTATGTAACTCTTTTGGTCATGCATTATTGTGGGAACCTTGGAAATTAATAAGGTAAGCTATTTTATCTTCTTAAATTTTTGTGTTATTGTATGTGTTTTTGAGTGATTCATCCTTTAACTTGTGAATCTCTTCATTCCTAGTTATTGTGTCTTATTTCTAGCATCATTAGACAGAAAAGTATATGTAGTTGCAGGTTGTAAGTTGAGTTAAGTTGTAGGTATTTTGAGTTGTGAAAGTTTATTTCCTTCAAAATTCACATGCATAGTAGCCTTCTTGCAAAATATTGATGCAAATACATATCTTTATTGAGTTGTGTATATAGTTGTTGATTTCCTTGTGTTTACAAGTTGTTCTGCAGGTCTTGCTTGATATTAAGGTGCATCACCTTTTATTTCTTAAGTTTTAAGCCTTTTAAAGTTAATGTCCTTCCTTAGCCTTTTTCTTTGAAATTTATTAGTATAGGTGATAACCAAATAAAACTAGCTAGAAGCCGACCTTATCCGAAGGTTCAGTTCAGTCATAGGTGATCCATAGCCTTGGATTGATCCCACGTTTCTCCAGAAATCTTAGTTTGTCAAACTTTGCATAGGGTGCATTTCTAGGAGATAACAATTTGTTTATTAAATATATCTCCAACCATTTATATTACAACTTAAATGTGTTAATTGATCTATGATTAAATTACACTATTCCATCTAGAATGTATAAATTTATTAAGAGTTTATGAATTACACAAATTAAAATTATTGAAAATTTTATTTATTGTTTTATCAAATTTGATTTGAAATGAATCATATGATGTCAAAAGGCTATGCAGTAAAATTGCAAAAAAGTTGAACTTTATGATTTAGGATGGAGGTGTCTTATATCCTAGTGGTCTATGATAGGATCTTTGTAAAAACGTCATATTTTTAACTTCTTATAAATTTATAATTTTATGCACGAACGAATATGTTTTGTATGGTTCAAAGAATTATACTTCTCATTAATTAAAATTATTATTATATTTTTAATTGTGTTACTACTGTTAAACAAGCTAATGTAGGTACTGATATGGTTGGAAGACAAGAGAAGAATATTGAGTTTTGAAAATGTTTAAATTAATAGAGTTGAAATATGATAAATTATAAGTGATGTTAGTCATGATGATAATAGCATTGATGTTAAATGAGGAAGGCTCTTCAAGTTCACTCTTGACATTAATAGTCATTGTCAACAAAGTTGGTTCTAATTATATAAACTCTTAAAAAATTTGTCTTGATTCAAAAAAATAAAAATTAATGAGAGTTTGATTATGTAACTTTTTTGTTTATATTGAAGTGAAAATTTTAAATTAAAAATAATTAATTATGGTGCAAGATTATAGAATATAAAAAATACTTAGAGGTTAACAAATTTAACAGCATGATTTTTTTTTTGGTAATTAAATAGCTGGAAGTGCCAACACCCATTATATTAAAATAGTGAAATAAAAGTTTAACATAGTCTAAGAACATAAACCCCATAAACCATTAAATTCTACCAACAAAAACAAAGGTTTTCCAAGCCAAAAATATCCATGAAACCAAAAATGGATTAGATGCTAGCCTAACCCGTTTCAACCTAAATCTATAACCTAATAGTTATATCATACACAAAGTTTTATGAAAAGAACCATAATTCTATTCAATGATCCAAGAATATTTCCCTTAGTCATATGCAACCACCTCCCTTGAAGTGATGCCCTCAACTTGAATGATCCCCTCAAGTACCTCCAAATAGATGTAGGATTTAATCCATTTGGGGGTTACATTATTCTCCATCTTTTCCCAACTCTGAAGGAATTCTAAGTCTCTTTTTGCCACATGTTTGTTGTCTTGGTATTCTTCTTCATCGTCAAGCAGAATGAGAGAGAACTTGGGGATGTCCACAAACATCTTGCAAAAATCCTTAGAGAGAGGAATATAGATGAGGAAATCAATATTCATCAAGACATCATCAATACTACCCAGAACTTTCCCTTTGAAGAGTATGATGCAAAGCATTCTTGTTTTCCCTTTGTTGAGACCTAGGTCTAGAGTGATTTCCAGAAGCATAAAAGAAATATCCATATTGATCCTATATTCTTGGTCGACCGTCAAAAAGTAATTGCCCAGAATGGTCTTCATGGCATAGAGGACAAGCAGATGGTCATATCTCAAAATGACCTTTAACCATTTATCACCAACTTCTCCAAGAAAGGTTATTTTTCTTTTTGTATAGGTTAAGTGAATAAGCATACCCATCACAAAACTAGTGATTGATGGTCCTTCAATACAAAAATGCTTCTCAAAATTATCAAGAATACAACAAAAAAGATTGGCTCTTCAAAATTTATAAGCTAAGATTGAAAACCCTTCCAACACTCCTGAGTAGAGATAAAAAAGATGGGTCATAATTAGTTTAATATGTGTAAAAATAAACACCTGAAAAGTATCACTTCTCATCACCAGAATATAAATGGTTTTCCTCTTCAAGTCCTCGGCTGGACAGTTAAACACTTGCAACATCAGGTCCAATACCCAAAAAAAATGTTTATTTGATTAAATTTCTAATATGATTCCATCTAATTGGGTGGTAATAAGGCCTTCACATAGATTAGGATTCCTAAATCTTTGCATTTAATTTCTCAAGTTGAGTGGCCAATCTATGTACCACCCTTCACAATATTTTAAATTTTAAATCCATATCATACTTCCCTTACTGGTAAAGGACCAACTTGATGATATTCTCCATAAAGAACTCAAGATTTGAGACACGCAATTGTCTTGTAAAATCTCGTCAAACTATTCAACTACAGATCTCCTTGTTGAACCCAATGCAAGACTAAGAGGGAGGGGTAAATCAATTCAAAACAAAAATTAACATATACACAACTAAACATCAACAAACATCCAACTTATTAACACCATGATTTGTATGTGAAAAGTTCACATAGGGAGAAATGACGGTGAACACTTGCCCATAATATATATCCATTATGTATATTAGATTACAAAGAAAAAGAGCCAACTTCTCCAGAAATGCAAACCAAGGCTAACTGCTCATAGTGGAAGATGTAAAAGGGACTTGCAAAACCTAAAGCTAACTGCACTTAGGAAAATATAGGAAAATAATATGAGAAGAAGGATCTCCTGATCACGAAGTTGTCCTTGAACTCTGCATCAAGAAACTAAAATTAGAACACATGACTCAGACCTCAGCTACCAACACTCTATCTCATATCTCTATCATAGTTTTAACACAACTTGCATATCATTCAAACACCACTCTTCTTTTCTATTGATTCTCTTTGCATCATGCATCTACATTCCACACCTCATCACACTTTTATTCCTTTTACACACCGAAACTTAATCATACACATCTTTATATACAAGATAGATCATCAAATCTTTACTCAAGTAGGCCTCAAATAAAATATACCTTCTAGATGAAAAATATGTTGGAAAAATGGTGTCTCAACCTTGGATTTACATGAGATTACTATTCATAGTAAGTTTTCACTTGAGCACAAAAAGGTGCAAAATTCTCCCTGAAGCTCCTGGTTGGCTAGATAAGCATTTCAGCAAAGTTACATCGCAAGATCACATATAGTTTTGAAGATATTATTTTATTTTTATTTTGGAGGGGTGTAATGAAAGGTTTGAATTTTTATGGGGTGAATTTAGAGGCCCTGAAACACCTTGAAATGTGGATGTAAGAAACTTAGCACTTATGAGTCAATAGAGCACTTCATGCGCTTTTCGACACTTCAAATGGTTCGTCAATAGGACGCAGGATTCTCAAGTTATGGCCTCCGGAAGTTTGTACTCCTAAAATAGGAAACTCAAAATACATTGGACACATAAATGAGTTGTAAAAGGGAAGGACAAATGTCATTGGACATATAGAAGGGAGATAAGGTTGGCTAAACCTTATTGGGTGATTTTATCCCATGGTTTTGTAATACCGTTTGACTGTTTCTTGTATTGTATCTCCTATATATGATGTGCGTGAGATAGAAGTTGGGTGTAAGAGTCTTAGGGCTATTGAGTTACCTTTGAATCTTGGATTAATGTTACTCCCGTGAAGAGATTTATTTTCAAGTATATTGTAATCTATTTTTTATTGCTAAATAATATATTAGGCGGCTTTTAGAGTGTGGAGTTTTTCTCATGGAAAAGGTTTTCCCCACCTAAATCATTGTGTTGTGGTATAAATGCTATTTATGTTAAGTTTTTGTAACTGTTGTGATGAGCTGTAAAAGTTATTGCATTACCCTCTTCTCAATGTTAGTGTAGGAAGTTTTTCCACTACTTAACTTCCTTACAAGCGGTATTAGATCTTGATCACCTTTGGTTTCAATTGTGGGTTGTTGGGTTTTTTGAACTAATCCAGATTTGAGTAGGAGCTTGTGTAGAAGACACTTTTTGATCTTGTTGCAGGAATTTTTAGATGGCAAGTTTGTTAGGGAAAATAGAGGTAGAGAAATTTAATGGAATAAATTTTGAGATGTGGAAGCTGAAGATGGAAGATCTGCTAATAGATCGAGATCTATGGGATGTTGTTGATTGAATGTCCAAAGGCCCTTAGATCCTACTACGCTAGCTCATTATGATGTTATGGACCGAAAAGCCATGGGTCTAATTAGACTATGCCTGACAGACTCTGTTTTGATCAATGTCCACGAAGAAAACTCTACAAAGAAGCTATGGCCTAAGCTTGGTGAAATGTATCAAGGAAAATCTTTATTAAATCAAATTTTCTTGACGAAGAAATTGTATTCCTTGAAGATGGAAGAGGGTGGATGAATTCCAGACAACCTAGAAGCATTCAATATTTTGGTGGCTCAATTAGTATCTATCAGTGTTAAGATGAACAAAGAGGATAAATGCCAGATCTTTCTTTGTTCTTTTCTTGATTCATGGGATTCTATTTTTATGGCTATCGATAGTACTTATATTGTTTTCAAGTCTAAAGATGTGGTGGGTGCCCTAGTTGGTGAAGAGATGTGGAGGAAAGTATCCCTCAGTTCAAAGAAATCCCTAACTATTCATAGAAGACCTAAGGATAAACGAAAGAAGAGTGAGAAGCGCAATAAGTCCAAATCGAGAGGGAGATCAAAATCTCCTAGAGAGTCCAAAGTTATTTGCTGGAATTGCGGTAAACCAGGTCACATCTATAAGGACTGCAAAGAAGAAAAGAAGAAGAAAAAGGAAAATTTTGATTATGATTCCGATTCTGAGAAGGAAGATGGTGATGCATTCATTACAGCTTTGGTAACTCATGTAGGTAATGATGCCTGGTTAATTAACTCAGGTGCATCTTTTTATATGACTGCCAATAGAGATTGGTTTTCTGAATATGAATAATTTAATGAAGGTAAGGTGTAGTTGGGTGATGATTCATATTTAAAAATTGTTGGTTGAGGTAATATTAGAAGTAGGTTTTCTAATGGTAGAATAAACAGGATTGATGGTGTTCTCCATATCCCTGGATTAAAATGAAAATTGTTATTTGTGAAAAAAATGATAGATGTGAGTGTGTAGGTAGTCTTATCGGAAGTAGGATGTAAGATGATTAAGGGTCCTATGGTAATTGCTAGAGCTATCTTATTCGACACTTTGTATAAGCTAGACACATACACTGTTGAGTGTAATGGCACTTCTATAAAAAGTAAATCTATGGAATATTTGAGGGTTTCACCTTCAACAGATAGAAATGGCTTTTGGGTACCTAAGGGTGCTCTTTCTTCTGAAGAAAGGTTACCTACAGAGAAGAATATGTTATGGCACTAGAGGCTTGGCCACATTGGAGAAAAGGGTCTAAGGAACTTGAAAAATTAAAAACCTTGTTGAAGGTTTGAATGATTGCAATCTTGACTTTGATTTTTGTGAGCATTGCATTTATGGAAAACAAAATTGCCTTTAGTTTTACTCAAGTTCTCATAAAACTTGTGGTGTTTTGGATCTTATTCATTCTGATGTGTTTGGTCCTATAGATGTTCCTTCGATTGGAAAATCCACATATTATATTTCATTTATTGATGATTTTAGTAGAAGGACATGGGTTTATTTTTCTAAAGAGTAAATCTAAAGTTTTTAGTCGATTTAAATAATTTAAAGCAATGGTTGAGTTGCGGACTAGAAAGAAAATTAAATGTTTGAGGACTAATAATGGCAGTGAATTTTTCTTTAATAATTTTTATAGATTCTATAAAGACTGTGGCATTAAGAAACAAAAGATAACTTCATATTCTCCATAGTAGAATAGAGTTGTACAAAGAATGAACAGGACACTGATGGAGAAGGCGAGGAGTATACCGAGTGGTGCTGATCTAAAGAAGAATTTTTGGGCTGAAGTTGTTTCCACTACTTTCTCCTAATTAATAGGTCTCCTAGATCAACTCTTGTTGATAAAATGCTTGTGGAAGCATGCTCGGGTCACAAGCCTTCATTGAGTCATCTTATAGTTTCTGGTTGTGAGGCATATGTACATGTGCCAAAGGAGAAGAAGACATAGTTGGAGAACAAGGATGTGAAATGTATATTCATCAGGTATAGTTATGGTGTGAAAGGATACAAGCTTTGGGACCTTGTTGCACAAAAGGTAGTTCATAGTAGAAGTGTTATTTTTAGAGAAATTAAGTCTCCTTCCATTACATTGCATCTAGAATAGACTAAAAATGAAGATGTGTTTCAATTCCCTTCTACACCTGAAAGAGTTGAAATGAGACCCCTAGATAAGCAAAATGTTGAGGAGAGCTCATCTATCTCTGAATTTCTAGAAGAGGAAAAAGAACCTCAAACTCATCTTGTTCGAAGGTCTACAAGACATAGATAACCACCTCAAAGGTATTCACCTACTGATTAGAGATGTATTTTTTCTTTGAATACTAATGTAGATGAACTGAAATCTATAGAAGAGGAATTAGGTATGAATGATGCAAAATTCTAGAAGATTGCTATTGAAGAAGAAATGACAACTTTGAAAAAGAATGATAGATGGGATCTTGTACCATTGCCTGAAGAATGGAAGCTTGTTGGTTGTAAATGGGTGTTCAAGAAAAATATTGGTTCAGATGGAAGAGTTGATAAGTATAAAGAAAGGTTGGTTGCAAAAGGCTACTTTCAGGTTGAGGGTGTTGATTATGGTGAGATATTTTCTCCTATCACCAAAATGACATCCATTAGATTTTATCTTTCTATTTTTATTGCTTATGATTTAAAGGTTGAGAAAATGGATGTGAAAACTGCTTTCCTTCATGGTGATTTGTTGGAGGATATTTATATGATATAGTCAGAGCACTATGTGGTGAAAGGTAAAAGTAATTTGGTTTGTAAATTAAAGAATTCTTTGTATGGCCTCAAATGGAGTTCTAGGATGTGGTACCAGAAATTTGATACATATGTGTTGATTTTTGGGATATGAATGTTCTAAATTGGATTAATGTACTTATTATAAATTTGATGGTGATCATTTCCTATACATTGCATTTTATGTTGATGATATGTTATTCATTGGTAAAGGGAAAAGTATGATTTCAGAACTAAAGTCTCACCTCACTGCTAAATTTGAAATGAAAGATCTTGGTGCAATGAAACACATTCTTGGGATGGAAATTAAAAGAGATAGAGTGAACAAAAAGCTATGGCTAGGCCAAAGTAAGTATGTGAATTCAATGTTATAGAGGTTCAACATGCATAATTGTAGATCATTGTGTGTTCCTTTTACAGTTGGAATGAAATTATTTGTTGCAGATTGTCCTACATCCCTATCAAAGATGGAAGACATGAGAAAAGTGCCTTACCAAAGTGTAGTTGGAAGTTTGATGTATGGTATGGTCTGTACTAGAACAAACATTGCCCAAGAAGTGGGAGTTTTGTCTAGATATATGTCTAATCCTAGTAGAGTTCATTGGGATGTAGTCAAAAGGGTCTTCACACATTTGAAGGGTACCTCCGATTATTCTTTGTGTTATCATGGTAATTTAGTTGGAGACATGATTTTCCTTGATATTCACGGTTGTGTGAGTTCAGACTGGGCAAATGATATTGATAGCAGAATATCCACCAATGCTTATGTGTTTAATTTATTTGGTGGTGCAATTAGTTGGATGAGTAAGCAACAGGCTATGGTTTCATTGTCCACTACTAAAGAAGAGTATATGGAAGCTACTCATGCTTGTAATTAATCCATTTGTCTTCTTAAGAGACTATGTTCAAATATTGAAATAAAACAAGGAGCAATGATAGTATATTGTGATAGTCAGAGTGCAATCTGCCTAACTAAGAATCCAGAAATTCATGCCCGGACCAAGCATATTGATGTTCAATATCATTTTATTAGAGATATGGTCAAATATGGTAGGGTGAACCTCGTTAAGGTAGAAACTTTGATGAATGTTGTAGTTTCTTTAACTAAGGTTGTGAGCACAGAGAAGTTTAGATGATGTTCAGAGTCTATGGGCCTCATCGCCCCTAGCAATTGATTCATTGTGTTGATACTCCCTTTTCTCTTGCAAGGTTTTCGCCAAGTGGGAGATTTGTTGGGAAAATGGTGTCTCAACCTTGCATTTACATCAGGTTACTATTTATCATAACTTTTCATTTGAGCACAAAATGGTGCAAAATTCTCCCTGAAGCTTCTAGTTGGCTAGATAAGCATTTTGGTAAAGTTACATCACAATATCACATATAATTTTGAAGATATTAATTCTTTTCATTTTGGATATGTGTAATTAAAGGTTTGAATTTGATTTTGATGACTTTAGAGGCCCCAAAATTCCTTGAGAAGTGGACGTTAGTGGGATAGCGCTTACAAGGCAATAGAGCACTTCATGACCTTTCCGATGATTCAAACAGTTCATCAATAAGACATAGGGTTCTCAAGTTATGCCCTTCAGAAGTTTGTACTCCTGAAATAGAAAATATAAAATACATCAGACACATAAATGAGTTGTAAAAGAGAGGGACACACGTCATTGGGAATCTAGAAGGGAGATACTTTTGGCTACACCTTATTGGTTGGTTTTAGCCCATGGTTTTATAATACCATTGGACTATTTCATGTATTGTATCTCCTATATATGAGGTACATGAGATAGAGGTTGGGTGTAAGATAACTGTGGATATTGAGTTACCTCTAAATCTCTTATTAGTGGTACTCCATTAAAAATATTCCTGTACAAGTATATTGTAATATGTTTTTTATTGCTAAATAATATATTGGGCGGCTTTTCGAGTTTCGGTTTTTTCTCCCTAAAGGGTTTTCCCCATGTAAATCACTATGTTGTGGTATGAATGTTATTCTTGTTAAGTTTTTGTAACTATTGTGATGATCTATAAATGTTTTTGCATTACCCTCCTCTCAAGGTTAGTGTAGGAAGTTATTCCGCTACTTAATTTCCTTACAAAATACACATACTGATCCATTCTAGGAGAAAGAGAGGACCAAAACACATCACCTAGAAATCAATTCACCAATTTCACCTATCCATAATCACTAGAAGATAACCAACAACATATCCACATGCTACTCATCCATATAAGTAATTAATGGTCAAAACATATCTTCAAATGCAAGCAACTAAAATCTAGATCTTCACATGCTACCACATGACCTATAACACATTAAACAATCTCCCACAACTCATACCTAGAATTAGGAATAGGTCAAACATACAATATCAGAACTAACAATTAACATAGCTACAACACCTAGAGAATTGAAAGATATTTCTAGACAATAGAAAAATCATATCCATGATACCAAAACTATATCCAACGAGCAATCTAAAAGCATTGAGCATGCTTGAGGTGACTACCAGTGTCGACCCCTTATCCTGCAATGCATTCAATACAGAGATAGTTCAAAGGTATTCGAGGAGCCTCCCCGCATAGAAATTGGGGTGTGAGGCAGGGGTGTGCGGTGGGAAGGGCCCAACATAGCAATCAGGGTGCGAGGTAGGGGATGCGATGGGAAGGCCCTGATGGCTAGACGGAAGAGGTTGTAGGGCTGCCTCAGAGCGGTCTAAGCATCGGGCATTCTTGGGGTGACTATCAATGTTGACCCCTTATCCTGTGATGCGTCCGATACAGAGATAGTTCTGAGGCGGCCAAGGAGTCTCACCACATAGAAATCTGGGTGCAAGGTGTGGGATGTAGTGGGAAGGCCCTGATGGCTAGATGGAAGAGGCTACAAGGTCACCTTGGAGTAGTCTAAGAATCGGGCATGCTTGGGGTGATTACCAGTGCCAACCCCTTATCCCACGATGCATCCGATACAGAGATAGTTCCAAGGTGATCGAGGAGCCTCACCACATACCAATGAGGGAGCGAGGTTCGGCATGCGGTGGGAAGGCCCTGACGGCTACATGGAAGAGGCTATAGGGCCACCTTGGAGCGGTCTAAGCATCAGGTACACTTGGGGCGACAACTAGTGCCGCCCCTTATCCCGCGATGCGTCTGATACAAAGATAGTTCTGAGGCGGCTGAGGAGCATCACCGCATAGAAATCGAGGTACGAGGCAGGGGATGTGGCAGGAAGAAGAACACATTTCAGACTTGAACACTTTTGAAACAAACAATGAGGACCTACAACGTCAACAAAACAAGATATCTCTACACTGTAGACACTCCAAAACAACAAGTTTGACATCAATGACAACCAAAACAACACATCAACACATACTTCCAAAAATCTCCCCCTTTTTTATTGATGGCAACACTTGACAATAGTTTGACTATACTCAAATACTACTCAATATCTCTCAAAAAAATGAATCTGCACAAATTCTCCCTATATCAAGATATGCTACATTGTCTCTTCTCAATCTTTCTCTTTGTTAGAACTTACTCAATCTCTACCAAAGGATCAAACTTGCTCATACAAAGGTAAAAAGAACACTAAACACACCACTACGCCCCTAAGAGAAGCCACAACATCAATCCAGGACATGAAATATCATTAAAGCTCTCCCTAGACAAATGCATCTCCATAATGCAGCTAACTAGAAGGTGGGGCAATAACCCCAAGCTTCTCTCGAAGAAACTCAAATGTATCCTTTGCCATTGCCTTCATGAACAAATTTGTAGCCTTCTCTTTCATAGAAATGTATCCTAATGTAACTTCCTTCTTAGAAACTTTCTACCTTAGGTAGTGATATATGATTAAAATATGTTTTTTCTTGAATGAAGAACTAGATTGTTCGAAATATTTATTGCACTTGTATTGTCACACATAATATGAATTACTTCATCATATGTTATCTTGATATCCTTAAGAGTATGTCTCATCCACATCACTTGAGTACAACACGATGTTGCTACAATATACTTTCTTTCAGTAGTAGATAGGGAAATTGAATCTTGTTTCTTACTAAACCAAGAGACCATTTTTCCTCTAAAAGGAATGCACCACCACTAGTACTCTTCTAGTCATCAACACTTCTTTCCCAATTTACATCAATGAAGGATTTCAACATAAAATATCCACCTTTTTTGTACCAAAGTCCATAATCCACAATACTTATCAAATAATTGAAAAATTCTCTTTACAAATTGCTCATTTGTCACATTCGGATTTGCTTGCAATCTAGTTACCAAACAAATAACTTGCATGATATCTGGTCTGGATGCAATCAAATACAACAATCCACCAATCATTGACATGTATTTCTTATGTTTAACCTTCAAAAACTCACCATCTTTTCTTAACTTGCATCCAACGGTTAAAGGAGTTGTAAATGATTTACAATCATTAAAACCAAACTTCTTCAACATTTCATTCATATACTTGCTTTGAGAGATAAAAATTCAATTTTATGATTGAATAACTTGCAACCCAAGAAAGAAAGATAACTCACCAATCATTCACATTTCAAATTCCTTATACATATCTTTAGTAAATTATTTATATAAACTATCATCTCCTCCAAATATAATGTTATCAACATAAACTATAACAATTAACAACTTATCTCCCTCAATCTTGAAATAAATATTATTGTCTGCTATACCTTTCCTAAAATTTCATTGAATCAAATACCTGTCCAATATTGCATACTAGGCCCTCAATGCCTATTTAAGACCATATAAGGTTTTCTTCTATTTGCACACCATATTTGGATCTTCTGTTAGTCTAAAACCATTTTGTTGCTCAAGCAAACATTTGTTCTACATTTCCATTCGAAAATCCTGATTTGACATCCATCTGATAAACTTTAAAGTTCTTGTAAGCAGAAAATACAAGAAACATGTGTATAGCTTCCATCCTTGCTAGCAGAGCAAAAGTTTCTTCAACGTCTATGCCTTCACTTGAGAATATCCTTTACATGCCAGTCTTTCTTTATTCTTAATCACTTTCCCTTTCTCATTAAACTTATTCCTGAATACCCACTTAGTTCCCATTACATTCTTGTCCACTAGTCTAGGTACCAACTCCAAAGTCTTTTTCTTTTGGATTTGATTTAATTCATCTTCCATTGCCTTTACCCATTTCTCATCTTTACTTGCTTTATCATAATTATTTGGCCCTATCATAGATAAAATATAGTAATTGGCTTGTTCTTGATCTTCTACAATCTTCCTTCTTGTCTGAACACCTTTTGTCTTGTCTCCAACTATCTAATTTTTGGAATGATGTTCTGAACGTACTTAGTAGAAACTTTCTCTGAATTCTTGTCTTCTTCTTCTTCTTCTTTATCATTTGTTTCCTTCTCTTTTCTTTCTTCTGAATCACTTGTCCTCTTTGGAACTGCTGGAACAATCTCAACCTTCTATGCTAGCAAGCACTTATTCTCCTTTCTATGATTGATATAGTATACATTTCCACTTGTTCTAACTCCTGCAACTCTTATACTAGTCTTGTCTTTTTTTATCACACATCTGGTGCTACTAAGCAACACTTCATATCCTTTAATACACATCTGATTAACACCTAACAAACTATGTCTTAATTTTTTAACATGATAAACACCATCAATTTTGTGCTTACCATCAATTGAAACACTTCTAATACCTTGAATAGATGCACCATCTTCTCCGATAGACTTCATTGATCCTCCATCATACTTCTTGAGATTAATAAACATGTTTTTATCACCGGTCATATGATTTTAACATTCAAAGTCTATAATCCATCTACTTAGTTTTATTTTAGCATGTAATGCAACATTAAATGTGTTAGGGTTTCAAGCAGATCTGAAGCAAATTTGAACTAACAATTATATGCAGGTTTAAATACAAAAGATAAAGAAATAAAATAGGACACAAATAACACGGCGATTTAAAGTGGTTCACCCAGAATGGGTTATGTCTACCATACACAGTCGTCCAATCTTTCTTATTATCCAGCAAAAATAGTACATCAACCTTACAATGCGTTAAGCATCCCAACCTCTTATAACATGCATTTTTAGGGCAAAAACAAAGTCGGCCTTTTTAGGGTTTTATTACAATGTCGGTTTTCATCAAAAAAATAACTAGAAAAAAATTTCTCGGGGGCTCCTGCCTCCGAACCCCTACCCGGGGCCCGGCCCAACCCCGGACCTCGGCAAGGATACGTGCTGAGTGTAAAGTACTTTGTTGATTAGTTGCCACATTTGAACAATCTCACACTTGGAGACTGATACTACATGACACCACTGTACATGCAACATCCACTGGATAAAACACTAGGACTCGACTGGTATAAATTCCACAATTATCAATCAAGAAGACCAATAGAAACTAATGAAGAAATCAGCTTCTCCTATGGAACTTCCTTTGTGAACATATCGGTAGGATTCTCACTTGTATGAATCTTCTCAAGCCGTAACTGACCCTCCTCCAAAATAGTTCGGATGAAGTGGTACCTGAGCTGAATGTGCTTTGTCCTTGAATGAAAAGCAGAGTTCTTCGCAAGATGAATGGCACTCTAGCTATTAGTATACAATGGGTGATCTTCCTATGTTTGACCCAATTCCTCCAGAAAACATTGTAACCAAATCATCTCCTTGCTGGCTTCTATAGCAGCAACATACTCAGCTTCAGTGGTTGAAAGTGCAACAACCTTTTGCAACCTAGAAATCCAACTGACTGCAGTTCCCCATATAGTAAAAACATACCCTGGAGTGCTCCTCCGTGAATCAATATCACCTGCTAGATCAGAGTCAACAAATCCACTTAGAGCAGCATTAGATCCTTTGAAACATAATGCCTTCGTAGTGGTTCCTTTCAAATACCGAAGGATCCATTTCACAGCATTCCAATGTTCCATACCCGGATTACTCATAAACCTAGTCACAACTCCCACTGCATGTGCAATATCTAGCCTTGTGCATACCATTGCATACATTAGACTGCCAATAGCTGATGAATATGAGATGTTAGACATTTTCTTTACTTCTTCTTGTGCCTTTGGACACATCTCCTTAGTTAATTTGAAATGACTAGCCAAAGGTGTACTAACTACTTTTGCATCCTGCATGTTAAATCTTTTCAACACCTTCTTTATATATTCACTTTGGGACAAATTCAAGGTTCTATTTTTTCTATCTTGTGTAATCCTCATACCCAAAATTTGCTTAGCTACACCCAAATCCTTCATAGCAAATGACCTGGCTAATTTCTATTTAAGATCATTTATGTGTTCCATGTTAGAACCAGCAACAAGCATGTCATTAACATAAAGCAACAGGATAATATAACTGCCATTATCTAATCTCTTAAAATATACACAATGATCAGAATGACATCTATGATAACCGTGTTCAACCATGAAACTATCAAATTTTAAATACCATTGTCGGGGTGCTTGCTTTAGGCCATACAAACTTTTCTTCAACCTGCACACCAAGTTCTCCTTACCTTTGACCTCATATCCCTGTGGTTGCAACATGTAAATTTCCTCCAAATCTCCATGAAGAAAAGTTGTTTTCACATCTAATTGTTCAAGATGTAAATCATCTGCAGCCACAAGACTAAGTACAGTTCTAATTGAAGTCATTTTTACAACTGGAGAAAATATTTCATCATAATCTATACCCTTTTTCTGTGCAAAACCTTTTACCACAAGTCTGGCCTTATATCTTTTCTAACCTCCTTCCTCCTCCTTCAGCCGATAAACCCATTTGTTAGGCAAGGCTCTTTTTTCTACAAGTAAAGGGACTAAGTCCCAAGTCTTTTTTTTCATCAAGGAGTCCATCTCCTCTTTCATGCCTAGATCCCACTATTGTTTGGCATCCACCTGCATTGCTTCTTCATATTCTTCTAGTTCACCATAATCAGTTAATAATATAGAATACAAAGAAGGAGAAAATATTTTAGGGGGTCTACTTGACCTCATAGAATGTCTAACACTTGTAGGAGTTTGTGGGACATTCTGTTCTTGCTGAGCATCGGGTACCTGTGGCATTTCATTTTCAGGAATCTCATCCAACACCACATAATCTTGCTTGTCCTATTCATGCTTCTTTTCCTGCATCTATTCTTTATACATAACCTTCTCATTGAATATAAGATCTTTACTTCTATTTATTTTCTTATTTTCAAAATCCCATAACCGATAGCCATATTCATCTATCCTATATCCAATGAAGGTACATTTCTGAGATTTAGCATCAAGCTTGGTTATGTTTTCTTTATCAACATGGACAAAAGCTTCACAACCAAAGGTTTTTAGAAAAGAATAATTTACCTTTTTACCAGTCCATGCTTCCTCTGGAATACCACCATCCAAAGGGGTTGAAGGTCCTCTATTTATCAAATAGACAGCAGTATGTACAACATCTACCCAAAAATGTAAGGGCAATCTAGCATGCAATCTCATGCTCCTCGTCGATTCCATGATAGTCCTATTCATTCTCTCTAACACACCATTTTCCTATGGAGTTCCTGGAACTATCTTCTGCTTTCTAATCCCATTTAAGGAGTAGTAATCTTCAAATGCTTTGCTACAATACTCACCTCCATTATCCGATCTGAGACACTTCAACTTTTTTCCTGTCTCATTCTCAACCAAAGCTTTCCATTTCCTAAAAGTTTCAAAAACATCTGATTTTTGTTTTAGGAAATATACCCATGTTTTTCTGGTTGAGTCATCAATAAAAATAACATAATAACAAGAGCCACCAAGAGATGATACCTGAGCCAGTCCCCATACATCTGAATGCACAAGCTCTAACTTCTCACTCTTCTTCTCTTTCCCAACCTTGAAAAATCTGACTCTTTTTTTGTTTGCCATAAACACAATTTTCACAGAACTCTAAATCAATCTTCTTTAGTCCTAGCAATAGATTTTTGGAGTGAAGGATTTTCATCCATGTGCTCAAGCCTGTGGTGCCACATTATCGAATCTGTTCTTGCAACATCTATTGTTGTTGTCCCTGCAATAACTTTATCTGTAGAAACTAAGGTAGAGTAAGTGTTACCAGTACACAGATATAATGTGCCTATCTTTGCACCTTTAGCTACTACTAATGATCCTTTACTGACCTTCCAGATACTATCTGAGAATGTAACTGTGCAACCTTCACTACCTAGTTGCCCTGCAGAAATTAAATTTCTTCTTAAGTTAGGAACATGTCTTACCTCCTATAGAAACTAGTCATTTCCATTTTGCAACTTGATCTTTATCTTTCCTTTTCCAACAATTTAACAGGGCTCATCATCACCAAAATATACCTGTCCAAAATCACCTTGAACATAATCTAGAAAATATTTTCTATGGGGTGTAGCATGAAATGAAGCCCCAAAATCTATTACCCAGGAATCATTAACATTATCCAAACATAAGATTAAAGCATCTTGTAAAGTATTACTTGCAATATTAGCTTCCTTACTGTCATTTTCATTTTTGTCTCCTTCTTTGTTTTTTCGAGACCAACGGTCTTTCTTTAGATGACCAGGCTTTCCACAGTACCAAGAATCTTTCTTTCCTCTAGATTGAGAGCATCCTTTCTTTAACTTCCCTCATGACTTCTCATTCCAAGGGCCTTTTCCTCTTTCCTTTGATCTTCCTCTATTCTCCACATTCAAAACACTACTTGATGATGTTGGAGTCTCACCTGTGCTTTTCCTTCATATTTCCTCGCTTAGGATAACACCAACAATATCATCAAATACCAAAGTATTTTTACCAGAGACAAAGTTATTTATAGCCATAACCAAGCTATTCTAGCTTTTTGGCAAAGAACATAAAATCAAGAGAGCCCTAACCTCTTCTGCAAAGGTAATTTTTACCGAAAACAATTGATTGGTAATTGTATTAAATTAATTTAAGTGCTCTGCTACAGATTCTCCCTCACTCATTTTCAAATTAAACAAACGCTTCATAGGAAAGACCTTATTCAAAGTTGAAGGTTTCTCATACAACTTAGCCAATGTTGCCATCAAATCTACAGCCATTTTTGCTTCTGTTATATTGAATGCTACAGATGGCGCAAGGCACAATCGAATGGATTCTAGTGCCTTTCTATCTAAAATGTCCCCCTCTTCATCTAACATTGTGGTCGCCTTCTTTGCCTTTCCTTTCAATGGCCGCCACAAATCCTTTTGATACAGTTAATCCTCCATCTGCAGTTTCCATAACTGATAATTCTGGCCGTTAAACTTTTTGACCTTGAATTTGGAATCCTCCATTGCTCCCACTCAAATCTGAGAGTCCTGCCAATTTACAGAATACCTCACTCTGATACCAATTGTTAGGGTTTCAAGCAGATCCGAAGCAAATATGAACTAACAATTATATGCAGATTTAAATACAAAAGATAAAGAAATAAAACAGGACACAGATAACATAGAGATTTGACATGGTTCACCTAGAATGGGTTAGTCCACCATACATAGTCATCCAATCTTTCTTATTATCTAGCAAAAACAATACATCAACCTTACAATGCCTTAAGCATCCCAGCCACTTATAACATGCGTTTTTAGGGCAAAAACAAAGTTGGCCTTTTTAGGGTTTTATTACAATGTCAGTTTTCATCAAAAAAATACCCAAAAAAAATTTTCTCTGGGGCTCCCGTCCCCAAACCCCTGCCTGGGGCCTAGCCCAGCCCCGGATCCCGACAAGGATACATGCTGAGTGTACAGTACTTTGCTGATATAGAATATAAGCCCTTTTTCTCTATTCTTTTAAATTTGTGTCTCTGAAACTTGTTTTTATTCTCATCATCATCCGATCTCTTATAGCCTTCTTTGTAAGTACAATTAGAAGCATAATGCCTAATTCTACAACAAGAAAAACATTTAAGAGGTAACTTGCATTTGAATTTTCTAGTGCCTCGCTGCAAACTTCTCATAATTTTTTTTTTAGTTTCATCTCGATCTCCCCTATATTTCAGATCATCATGCCTTGAAACATTAAATGTCGCTTCTTTCTTTTCTCTTTTCGCTTCCTGTATTTCTAGAAATCTCATAGTTTGCTAAAGTACTAATAAGATGATCAATGGTATACTTACTCAAATAAATTCTCTCTTGTATAGCACATTTTTGTGGCTTGTAGGATTTAGAAAAACTAACCAAGATCTTATCAACAACATCACTTTCTTCCAAATGTCCACTGACAGCTCTAATGCCATGACCAAGATTAGTTACTCTATGAATATAGTTCTCAACACTTTCACCTTCCAGCATTATCAGATACTCATACTTCTACTTCAGATTCATTAGCCTATCTTGGTTTGTCTTTATATCTCCTTCATATGCCAAACACATATTTTCCCATACAACTTTTTCTTCCTTCAATCCTTTTACTCTTCCAAACACTGAATCACTTATACAACTTCAAATTATAGCTCTAGCCTTCACATTAGTCTCCTTTAACTTTCTCATCTAGAATTTGAGCACCACCCTAGGCAAGTGAATATCTAGTCTGAATGATTTCCCAAATTCCATTCTATAATGTTTCCAAATTCCACTCTATTATCTCATTCCAATATAGAAGGTTTTTACCATCAAAGATCAAAACTTTGTTATGCAAATCCTGTGCCATACTAGATTTACCTCAGGTAGTTAAGCTTACACAAGATGACATTTTCTCATATACCAATTGTTGAACCCAAAGTAGGACTAAGAGGGGGTAGCGGGTGAATTAGTCCAAAACAAAAATTAATGCAACATATATAGAATTAAACATCAACACACATCTAGCTTAAGAACACCAAGATTTTTTATTTGGAAAACCCAAATAGGGAAAACCAATTGTGAGCACTCGCCCATAATATATATCCACAATGTATATTAGATTACAAAGAAAAAGAGCTAACTACTCGAGACTTGCAAACCAAGGCTAATTGCTCATGGTGCAAGATACAAAAGGGACTTGCAAAACCTAAAGCTAATTGCACTTCGGGAAAGATACAAAAATGATATGAAAAGAAGAATCTCCTAATCAAGAAGTTTTCCTTGAACTCTACATCAAGAAACCAACATAAATACACACAACTCAAACCTTAGCTACTGACACTCTATCTGATATCTCTATCATAGTACCAGCACAACTTGCATATCATTCAAACACAACTCTTGTTCTCTACCGATTATCTTCGCATCATGCATCTACATTCCACACCTCATCACACTTTTCTTCCTTTTCCACACAACTCAATCATACACATCCTTATATACAAGATAGATCATGAAATGTTAACTCAAGTCAGCTTGAAACAAAATAACCTTTGAGACCAAAAATGCACATGATGATCCACTCTAGGAGAATGAGATCCTTTGAAAACACTTTACCTATAGATCAATTCTTCGATCCGCAATCATTGAAACATAAACAACAACATATCCACATGATACTCATCCATATAAGTAATTAGCAATCAAAACATATCTTAGAATGCAAGAAACTCAAATTTGGATCTGCAAACTTTACAATGAGACACATAACACATCAAACAATCTCCCACAACTCATATCTGAATGTAAGGATAGGTCAAACATAGAATATCACAACTAGAAAATAACATAGCTAAAAAAATTGGAGAACACAAAGATATTTTCAGGATAGAACAATCATATCCATGATACCAAAACTATATCCAACAAAGATAATGATAATAAACAACATCAGCAACACTTTCAAAATAAACAATGAGCACCTTTAACATCAACATAGTAAGATATATCTACAACACAAACATTCCAGACCAAGTCCCTTCAAGAACAACAAGTTTATAAAATTATCTTTAGCAAGCCCACTATTAGAAAAGGTCAATGGGAGGTGGGAGGGAAACAACAAGGCTATACTTAGAAGACATGTAGACTACATTTCCCTTGCCATTGATAGACTTATAATGACCACAACTAGGGTTTAATTGAATTTGCTTGCCTTTTCTCAAGGTGGTCTTAGGTCCAATATCAACAATTAAATGAGGGGCATCACATCCAAGGTTGGGTTTGTGCTTCTTAGGAGAGCTAAGAAAGTATTTTCAAATTGAAATGACATGTGATAAAGATGGTGCATCATATTTAAAAGTAATTCTCTCTTTGGAATTGCAAGTTAGAGAGGGGTTTTCATCCTAGTTATTAGGGGATTTCAATGAAGGGTTGGATTAACAATGGGATGTTTTTGAAATAAAAAATATAAAGTGTGTAAATTAGACTTTGATGCAATAGAGGTAAGCTACCTCAATCACACATTTACCCATTGAGAAAAAAGAAAGAAGGGGAAACCTACAAGTTTTTTATTATTAAAGTTGACTTAAGAGGGGGAAATGGTAACCTTGAACTATGGAAAACCTTCCTTCTAGGATAAAGAACTTGATGAGTTGGTATCTCACAACACCCCAAGGAGATGGTAGGTCCTCTCGATTGAAACCATTTTAATGTCTTTTACAACATTCCCCTTTTCCAAAAAAAGCTCCATATAACCCTCACACAACTACCTTTGTCTCAACCTAGAAACCTTTTCTCTTTCACATTTTAGGCTTGTAGCTTGCACAATGAGCTCCTTTGACACTTCCATCTTGATACCCCCAACCTCAACTCTCTCATTCTTCTAACTCTTAAAGAATTTTAAGGACAAATCATTATCACTCTGAGTCATGACCTAAAGAAAAGGGGTAATTCGACCTATGTCAAATATATTCTAGACTTGGGTGTTTTACTTTAGTGAAGCAAATGAGATTGTTTTGACCCACAGTCTTTGGATTCCCATGATGGCAACTCTTCTTTTCTATAAATCAAAAATAGTATTAGCGAGACCCAAAACTAGAGAAGAAGATGTACTAATGGATCTCTATGGATAACAAATAAAATAAATATTAAAAGTTGCTAACAAGTCCTTACACCTATTGCACATGAGGAAAGTCTGATATCATTTAATACCCTTTTACAAACTTCACCTTTCCATAAGTAGTGATAATTAAAACTTGTCCCTCTCTAGGCGTATTCATACATCTTCCTTCTGCGAATAAAAATATTCTCTCATGCAATATACCAAGGATAGATTGAAATGCCACTTTTGCATTTATTTCCTTCCTAATTACCATAGCTTTTAAAATGATCATGGCATGAACCTATCATGTCAACCTTCCCTTGGCAACCCAACACATTGTGTCAAGTTCTAGTCCATGTTAAAATCATAGTGTATTATACCAAGGATATTCTTCCTCTCCATAGTTAAGAAACCTTTCATTCCTATCATTAAATTAAATGAACCTCTTATATGGGTTGGGACCTCTCCTTCACTGGTCCAATGCTTCCACTCCATAAATTTGAGTCCTCCATTGGTTAAGGCATAAGCGACTTTAATCCCTTCCTAAAAATATGTGTGGCAACCCACTTGGAATATCATCCAATCATATCCATGTTATCTGCCATAAAGTTCTTGACTTTCTATGAAGGATTTAATCTCAATTTTATAATACCTATGATTAATTTAATTACTTTAGAGTCTCTTTCAATTAGAAATTTATTATAACCATGGTCTAAATTTCTATTTATGCCCCACCACAAATCGATGACCTCCATCTCATTATTACCCTTAATATCAATATTTCTTACACACCCTTCTAAAACTTTATCGTTTGATTTTGTTATAACACCTATCATAACAACCACCCTAAATGCCCTTGCCACAACCATCAAATTTTAGTTTTACCCAGTCTGATCCAAGCTTTCTCCATGTCACATGCTTCCTCAGAGTCTTCTTACATGATTTGAGATCTTCCATTTTACAAACTACAACTCCCCATTCTCTCCTAACATTTAATTCCAAGAATGTGGCATTCAGAGTGGCACTTACGTGGTTCATAAGACGTTTTTTTTGACTGCACTCTTCAAAATTTGAAAGACCACTTTGTTATCTTTAGAATCTTCTCTTAAAAAGTGATTTTTTCTCTTCTTCTAAACAAACCAAGCCAGAAATGGCGGACCTTGGTCCCATAGAGTTTAAAACATTAGATGTTTGAAGGGCGAGTTGTCCTCTAGCATTCTATAAGGCTCTTGGCATTACTAGGAGTCACCCAACTTGTATGCAGAGCTTTCAACACCTTGTTCTAGATGCCCCTGGTAAAATCACAGTGCGTAAACAAATGATCCACCAACTCATCCTCTTGTTGGTAAAAGGACATTTGTTGACAAGCAAAAACCCTCTCCTAACATAAATTAAGCGTAAAAATCTATATTATAATCATTAATTAATTTTTTCACAAAAATGAAAACATAAAATAAATTAAAACATAAACATTTTATTAGTTTACATATTTTTTAAATTCATTACATATATTTCAATTTTTCTTGAGAAATCACCAGGAAGATCACTTGCGTCTTCGTATCTGGTGGTTGACTGCCAACAATTATTTGAAAAAAAAACGGTAGCAACCACGGTTAGAATATGCCCAATACTGCTAATCGACCTGCATGGTAGTCTCTATTAGGGTTAGGTGACCGTAATCCTATATACCAAATGACAGGGCCCATCTATAATAGGAAATACACTTGGACTCCTGCGTCATTCCCTAATTCAATCCGCATTAGGGCCCCCCATGATATCTCCCCACCTAACAACATTCCTCTTCGAGGAGCTTGTGTTCTTTCTCTTCCAAACAATATACCTCTTGACAGAGTCTCCTACAATCAAAACTATGGAAATGCTCGCAACAACCAATCTCGCCCAAAGGGTTTTTTCCATCATTGCAGGGGCTCTAGAAATAACAAAAAGAGGGCCAAATGCAGAAGGGCAAGGAAGAAAAACCATCAAAGAGTGGTTATTAAAAAATGGGTCCCCAAAGAAGCCCCAAAATCATTCCTCATTCCTCATGGAAGAAACACTAAGGTTGTAGAATGTGAGAAGAATGGATGGAGATGAAATGATGAAGGTGAGCTTTCTAGATGATTCTTTGGCAACCTAGATATCTAAACTCAAGAGTGATGCCCTAATAGGTAAGTTTTAGAATCATTCCCTTGATATTTCTAAGCTTTTGTCCTAGCTTCAAGCTGCTTGGCCTGGGGTGCTGCATTTTTTCTATATTCATGAGCAAATCGTTTTTCATTGTGATTTTCTCAAAACAGAATGTCTAGAGATTTTTCTCATGAAATTAAGTCTCATTTTCTTGATGGATGTGGCTTCTTCAAAAAAAAAAAATGGTCCCCCAATTTTGACCCATCTACTTTTATGGCCAAAGTTGTGCCATTTTGGTTTTCATTCTCTTCTCTTCCCCTTGAATATAAAGATCTAGATGTTATTCATATTTTTACAAATCATATTGGTATTTTGATTAGGCATGATCATCAGCCTTTTCAATTTATGAAACTCCTAGTTCATGTTTGTATTTTCATGGATCTGTCAAAGCTCTTCCAAAAGAAAATCCATCTTCAATCTAAGTTTCATAGCTATACCCAGCTACTCATTCTAGAAGAGCCTCACCTAGTGGATTTGAATCTTTATAGCTCAAGTCCCTTCACATCAAATTGTATGTTTTTTCTCGAGAATGAAACAAGGGTTTTTGAGGATGCAATATTGAATCCTCAACTATGCTCCTGAGCAAGAAAGTGGGGAAGTTTCCTATTTCCAAAAATAATCCCCCTAGATGAACCTGTAATACCCTAAAAATGGTCATCTAAATCATAGGCCCCTAATCTCGACAACATCACCAAGGTCCTAACCAAAGACAATTAAATAAATCTTGAGCACATAATTAATTTCTAAAATCATCAATGTCACAAGGCAAAATTAATCACTCAATATTAATTAAATATTTATTTAATTAATTAAATCATTTTAAACAATTATCTTATTTATTTTATTAAATATCCTAGCATATTTAATTAAATAAATCAATTTGCCATCAAATCTTCAAAAAAGGAATTAATTGACCAAGAAAGAATTAAAAATTGAGAAAAGAAATCAATTGGAGATAATCTTGAAAAAATAAATTAAAAATTGATAAATAATCTCAAAGAAAGCAATTAAAACAATTAAATATTAAAATAGAATGAAATAGAGAATAAATCATTTTTTTCCTAATTTTATCTTAATTTTAGTTCAATTTCCTTTAAAATAGAGAAAAGCATCCAATCACATCAATTCACCTGGATTGTGCTTCCTCTTAAAAAATCTTGACCACTCATCATCATTTGATCTCAGCCTTTGGTTTCTTTCTAAATGCTCTCATCTCTCATTCAAAAATCCTAGAGAATATATTGTTATCATGTTGTTTTTGCTCTAGGTTCATTGATATTCGTGCATTCAGATATTCATTTATTAATTATTGCATACATATTTAGATCATTTATCTCATTTATTGCTTAAATCATGTTAGATTAACCTTGCATATCCAGCTTAAATATTGCATCCATCTAGCTTGAATTCATGCTCATATAGATTTAAAAATCTTTCGTTTAGGTGTTGTCTAGTCACTGGATAGCTTAACAATCTGAGATCAATCTAAACTCGCATCTACTAGAAGGCAATGGGTTGCTTTGTAATGGTTTATTATTCATTGATTATTGATTTACTAACCATGCATCTAATGACTTAATTGAAGTGTTGTGTATTCCAGATACAGATACAAGTCCACTTTTCACACACACAGAACCTACTGTTGATATTAACATGTTGCACATTACCCCTTTCTTCCCCTCTTTCTCTTAGGACCCCTTTCTCCCTTTGTCCCTCCCATCATTTACGTTATTACTCATGGCAGCCTAGGTAAGGCTCATACCCTAGTGACATCCCTGCTCAATTTCCACCAATTTATAAATAATGTAAGTCTTTTTTTATTCCCAATCCCTAAATCCGATTTTTAGTTCAAGGGTTTTATTTGTGGTGTTAACCTCTCCTCTCTATTTGGGTTCATTAAAGGTAATCATAACTCACTATCTATTCTCCTACTCCTATCTTTTGGGAAAGATAGTTCTTCCTTGACACCAGCCCTACTAAAGGCAACCTTTGTAGCTCGGGAACTAGAAGAGCTTAGAGAACCATTCCTTGTAGATGATTTAGCTTTTTTAGTAGAGGAAATATTGTTGAAAGTTTGTTTAGATAGTAGTGTTGAAATAGTAGAATAACTAGCACTTGAGAAGGATGATATATCTCTGCAGTTTGTAGAGTCTGGGTTAGTTGATCTTCTAGCTTACAAATTTATTATAAATACCCAAGAAGTGCATTTTAATAGGCAAGTTGAGGAATACTCTTCCATCGTGCATTTTCAAGAAGTGGCAATTGCAGAGGAGATACTCTTAGAGGTCTATTTAAATTAATCTTTGGGTATCCCCGCCATAAAAGCTTCAATCCTCCAAGCCCCATTAGTTTTCACTAGCAAATGCTCTACAAAGAGATAGAAAAGTAAAGAAAAAAGAAAATAAATATCCATAAGACAGAGGAGGAGATAAAAGAGGGTATTTAATCTACCCTAGATTATAGTACAATACTAGAGAACATGTCATTCTCCATGAAATCAATGGTAGTAATTTTATGTAATGTTAGGGGCTTAAATACACCTAACAAGCATTGCCTCATTAAGTCTCATCTTGATTCTTTTGGGTCAAACTTGATCTTGTTATAGGAGACTAAGTTTTTGGAAGAGGAGAAGGTGCAACCATTCTCTTCATGGAAGAAATTGGAGCTATGTGGTATCCCCCTCTTTGGGTGCTGCAAGAAGCCTCACTATGAGGTCTAGAATAGAAAACAAATTCAGGCCCAAAAACTACAGTCAAAGAAAAACATCATTGATACCAAATTTACATTTTGTGGCTATGCACTTCACCTACTAAATATATATGGTCCAACCTCTACAGTGGGGAAAACAATTATGAGAATCTTTGTCTACAATATTGGCTTCCTTTCCTGAGGACCCTTTCATTTTGGGGAGATATTTTAATGCAATCCTCTCAATCAGAGATAAATTAGGAGAGATAGTTCCACCTCTCGCAAATATGCAGGATTTTAGTGATTTTGTGTTGAACAATGGACTTTAAGATTGGATACCCTCTAATGGAAATGTTACCTTGACTAATAGAAGAAGCAATTTTTTCCACATTGTGGAGAGGTTGGATAGGTTCTTTTCAAATCCTATATGAATTTCAAAATTTGGCACTTGTTCATCCTTTATCCTATCCTTTTTGGGTTCTTACCACTTTTATATTCAATTGGAACTATAATTTGTCTCTCATTGAAATAAACCCAAATCTTCTTTTAAATTCCAGCATATGTGGTTCCAAGACCCATTCTTTATTCTATTTCTCTAGCAATTGTTGCAAATCACTCCCTTTGTTTAAGGATCAAAAATGTTTTAGATTAGTAAAAAGATTCAGTATATTAAGGTGGAAATCAGAAAGTGGAACGCAGGGGAATTTAAAAACATATTTGTATCAAAATTAGATATTCAAGAAAAATTTAAGGAAATAAATAATCTTATTACTTTTAATGTTATTAATGAGGATTGCTACTCTGAATAGTAGTACCTCCAACATCAGCTAGAAGAAATTTTAAAAAGGGAAGATATTTTGTGGAGGTTGAAATCAAGGGAGCTTTGGCTAAATGAAGGGGACAAAAATACAAAATTATTTCACTCATCAACAAGCATGAGAAAGCTCAGTAACTTGATTTTTCAAATTAAATACTCTATAGGATAGAGCTTTTATGGTATAGACAAGATTAAGTTGGAAGATGTAAGCTTCTTTTCCAATCTCTTCTCAACAACTACTGATAATCATCTTTTTTAATACCAAAAGCTTTTGGACTTCATCCCCAAATTAATCTCACAAAAAGATAACTAGCAGTTGCTCAAATCCTTTACTTTAGAATAAATCAATTAGGTAGTCTTCTCCATGCAACCTGATAAAGCTCTAGGACTAGATGGTTTCACTGCATTATTTTTTCAGAAACAATGACACTTTATGGGTAGAGATTTATGTTTGTCAATGGAAGAATTGAGGTGTAACGATAATATTCTTAAGCAATTTAATACTACTCTCATTGCCCTCATCCAAAAATATTCTTCTCCAACTTCCTTGACAAACTTCAAATCTATATTGAATTGCAATACTATGTATTAAATCTTCATGAAGGTGATATATTTAAGACTTGCTAGACTAGTTCCCAAATTCATTTATGAGGAACATGGGGGGTTTGTCCCAACGAAGGAGACATTGAAGAGGGCTCTTATATCTCATGAAATCCCCCACTCTCTAAATCAAGCTAAATCCCAAGGAATGATTATGAAATTAGACACGATGAAAGCATATGATAGGGTCAACTAGGAATTTTTGAAACAAGTAATGCTTAGCTTTGGGTTCTCTAAACTTTGGACTAGATTGATTATCTCTTGTATCTCTGGTGCAAAATTCTTAGTCATTGTTAATGGTAGCCCTTGTGGCTTCTTCTCCTCCTCTCAGGGTGTTAGGTAAGGAGACCCACTATCTCCCTTCTTGTTTAAAATAATGGTTGAGTCTTTAAGGAGATCTATCACAATAAACCATCTTAAGGGGAACTGGATTTAGGTATCAAGGTGCATCATATGCAGGTTGCTACTATGCACATTCTATTTGCAAATGATACACTACTTTTGGGGAAGGACACCATAAGGGAGGCTAAGACTATCAAACAAGTTTTAGATAATTACTATGATATTTCAGGGCAAAAAATCAACACAGTTAAATCCAAGGCTTTCTTCTTAAACTATGCCCCTTTCCTATCGGCTAAGCTGAGAAATTTTTTAGGATTCAAATTAGAATCTCTTCCTTGCAAATATCTAGGTATTCCTCTATTTGTGGGAAGAAAAAAGATTACTTTTTGGGCTATAGTATGATCCTTTATTCAAAATAGAATATCTTCATGGAAGAACTCTTGGCTCTCTCTAGGTGGTCGTATCCTCATGATTAAAATAGTTTTGGCCAGAATTCCAAACTATATCATGTGCTATCCTCAGTTGAATCTTCCATTAAATAATTCCTCTATAAAGGATCCGAAGACAGAAAGGAGAAAAGTCACCTTCTATCTAGGGATAAATGTTTCCTAACTAAATTGGGAGGGGTGCGGGTATTCACTATATACACCTAAAAATGGTTTGAAGATAATTAATTAATCCTCCTTCCCAATTTAATTGAATTGATAAACAATTTGATTGAATTTCCCCTTTTCATCTACTTAATAATAAATCTAAGGATTTATTTAATAGGTTCATTTCAATAATCCCCTTTAATTAATTAATTCAAATTAATTAATTCCCTCCATCGAAGTCATTTCTTCTAAATCCCTAATTAATTAAAACAAATCAAATTTATGAGTTGTTGAGATTAATTAGTCTTTTCCTATTATTTGAATTTTAAATTCAAATTCTCCTAACTTCTACCACTCCTAAACCTAACCCATTCTACCTACCACCATGTCCCCTTTCATCCAACATCTTCTAGAACCTTGTGACACTTGTCACTAAGTGTTCCCTTTCATCTAACCTCTTCTAGAAGCCTCTTGACACTTGTCACCATTGAGATGACAGATGTTCCCTTTAAACCAACCCCCTTTGCCATCCTCCTCCAATTTAATCACTGATATCTTCAGATTAATCTTGACCATTGATTCTTGCCATCTCACCCCTAGCCTTGGAAAATCCTATAAATAGACCTCATCTTGGAGCAATATGGGTCCCAATTTCATATCATTTTTGATCCCACCTCATTCTCATCTTATGCATTGTACTATAGGCATCTAGCTTCTAGTTTATCATT
This sequence comes from Cryptomeria japonica, assembly GCF_030272615.1. Taxonomy (NCBI): domain Eukaryota; kingdom Viridiplantae; phylum Streptophyta; class Pinopsida; order Cupressales; family Cupressaceae; genus Cryptomeria; species Cryptomeria japonica. The sequence continues at coordinate 786,065,601 of NC_081411.1, read as the reverse complement.
CTTTAGCAATGTTATCATTTAAAATTTTAGCTTAATTGCATCTTAATCTCAGTTCATTTTCTAGATCAATCATGAAATCATATAGCTTAATCATGCTATTCTTGCTAGATCATGAATTTGTATCATTCAAATCCTCCATCTAAGTGTAGTCAAGTCACTGGAGTATGCATAATCAGATCTGAGCATTTTTCATACTCGCATTTACTAGGAGGTAATAAGTCAATTAGTTATGGTTTTGTCTTTCATTGTTTCAATTTACTAACCATGCTTGTAATGATTTATTGAGTGCATTGTGGTTGCAGGTACTTATACACTTCACAGAGCACGACATTCACAATCTTCAACTAAGAAACATGGTGATAGGGGCAAAACTCTTTTCAAATAGAAAATTGAAATGGGTGTCTATCATTTTTTCAAAATATCTAGACTCTTCTGATCTAGAAATAATTTTTATAGTCTTAGATCTCTCGCAGTGTTCCTAGATGTGGAATCTTCTAGTTAATTGTAGAAAGCTTCTCCTTCCTTATATATCTTGGGTAATTGAGGATGCTTAAAAGGCCCTATTTTGTGAGAATTAATGAAATGGACAACCTCCCTTGGACTCTATTAGAAATATATCAACTATTAAGAAGCTTCTTAGAGACTAATGGGGTTCAAAAGTATCTAATTACAACATCATTACTAGTCAGAATGGCCTTTCCTCGACCAAAATGGAAAGATTTTTCTCAGTTTGATGCTCCCCACTCTCAGAAGACAACTTTGTTAGAGGATCTTAATCAACATCATATTCATGTTAGAAACCAAAAAGATAATCTAATTTGGACACAATCTAAGTTAAGATCATATTCAGTGAAGGAGGGGTATGAAAGTTTTAGTAGCCAAGTTCACTTGTACACTAGAAGGCATTGTTATTATTTTTGTTGGACAGATCTAAGTTTACCTAAAGTAGGTGCCTTTTCTTGGTTATCCTTAAAAGTAAGAATACTTACAAGTGAAATTATTTTTCATTTATGAATCTCCCCTCCTTTCTATTGTGTTCTATGTAACAAGGAGACTGAAACTACTAACTATTTTCTTCTTAATTGCTCCTTTTCCTATGACTATTGGTCAAGGCTATGCCACAAACTCCATTTGTCTTACATCCCCTTCACTCATCTCTAACCTTGGTATTTGAAGTTTGGCCAAGGCTATACAAGGAATCTTTCTTTGCTACTCTTTGGGAAGTTGTGGCAACTATTCTTTCTTGGAACATCTAGTGGGAGAGAAATAGAAGGATTTTTAGAAGGGGGAGTCATGCAATTACTCACGTCATCAGTAACATTGACAATTAAATCTCAAAGGTTGTCAAAGCTTACAATTCAAAATACAAGGTATTATAATCCCCCTTTACCTCATGTGATGATTCATTCCTTAAGGATAGGAAAGGTATCTCTTCTTTTCAATGGTAGCCTCCTCAAAAACACAATTGAGAAAGTAAATGGGAAAGATGTCAAATAAGAACCTCCTAATGGACACTACTGGAAGGTAAATTTTTATGGATTATTCAAAGGTATTCTTGACATTTAAGGAGTTGGTTTTGTCATACGTAATTACAAGGGATAAATCTTAGAGGCAGGGGTGGCAAGAATCCTCGATGTCATAAATAATGTAGAGAAAACAACTACACTATTATATAGATTATGTATGGTATGTAAGTTAAGAATTCACTATTTGATTTTAGATGGGGATTAATTGAACATCATATCTGCCTTTAAAAAAATTGAATCCTCTAGATGGAAGGTTAACTATGTTCTTTAGGAGGCCTAGCTTCTCCTTCAAAGATTACAAGACTATAGTATAATATATTTATTTAGAGAAGCTAGCAAGCTAGTTGATGCCTCAGAAAATAAAGGTTGTATAATTATGCAAGGGGAAATAAGGTTTCATGTGACTAAGATCCAAAATTATGAAATCCTGGCACCAATTGTCTTATCTAAATCCTTTTGATTTATTTTCTAACATGTGTTGGCTTTTGTAGGTATTATTGTGAAATAAATATTTTATAATTATATCCTACACTCAACTCATGTTAGGGGGCACATGGATATAGATTTCACACTCATGATAAATAAATGATTTTGATTAAGATTTGGCAATGCCCATTCAGGGAATTTCTCATTTCTTTGGCCATATATTCCATTTTGTATCTTTTTCACTAGTGTATCTCATCACATCAATTAGTGAGAAGGCTTTGGAAAGGACATTTTCATAGGAGAAGTACTAAATTGGGTAAGTGGAATGGATATCGAAGCATGTGAATAATTTTTCATTACCATTTCATATCCCTCCCTTTTGTGAGATTATTTATCCTTGATGTCAACACATGCCAAGGTTTGTATGAAAGTAGAGAGGTGGTGTTTGTTAAGACATCTTGGCATTCATTTCTCCACTCCATCACTCTAGTTGTAAAAGTTGTTTCCTTATTCTTTTGTAGGGTAATTTTATAGCTTGAGGCTCTATAGGTTGCTAATATATATTATGAGTTCCTACAGAGAGTCTACGGAGGTAGGAACTCATGGAGTACAAGCCCGTTAACCAAAAAATCTCCATTTCCTTCACTAGTTGAGAGTTTCCAACCTTAGGTTTCTTCACTCTAGAGCACATGAAATAAATCTTCTCCTGGGACTGTGGCAAGATTCAGAGTGCTATCATCACTATTATTGGAGAGGTAATTTATCCTAAGGTCCCATGGAATTCTTATCCTTCTCAAGTGGTTTCTATTTTTATATCAAATGCATTTGATATCTTGCAAAATTATGGCTCCTTGTTGCTTTTGGCATCGTAATTTGCTAAGTAATATTTAATATCTCCTGAGAATTAATAAAAGGCTATGAGAAAATATGATTTGTTCAATGGCAAGGGTTGGGTTGGTGGCATTTTTCCAATGAAATTCCTAAAAAAGAAACCCTAGTATGCCAACCCTTATAATACCATGAAGATTAGTCTTGAGTCAAACAATTACAAGCTTTTCGAGGGTGAATTGGGAGTTTTCTCATAAATCATCTCTCCTTCAAGATTCACCCTCTTCTCTAACCTCTTTTATGCCCTCCATCGACATATGCTTCACCATTTGCTCACATACAAGACTAAGAAAGTGCACTTCAAGGATAGCCCACAGAAGGACCCTAAAGATTTTTTCATGGGCTTCAAGTTTGGTGACACACAGGCATAGTGGGAGCATGGAGAAGATGAAGGTGTCAGGGAAAGTAATCACCAAAAATAAGTGGAGGTATTGTGGTATTTGTGTGTCAAAATTTCTTCAAGGTTTTTTGCTTGGTTGATAATAGCTAGCACTAATCCTTCTCTATGTGTTGATTTTGGCTTTTTTCTATTCAGGCCTACTTTCTCCTTGCAAATTCAACTATAATATAATTTAGCTCTTGTAGATTGAGCTCAGCTCTCTATTGTCTCCTATTTTGTGGTTCATATAGTTAGTTAAGGGATTGGTTGGCTGATTGAGAATTGCTATTTACCATTCCATATTGTATGTAATTTTTTGTATGGGTTTGGTTGTAGATCAAACCATTCTCTCCGCGTCCTCCATTTTGTGGGTGATATGTTAAGGTGTCTAGCTAAGTAGGTAGAGTTCACAGATGGTGCAATTTTCTCTGTGTTTTTTTTACTTTTTATTAGAATTCTATAATCTACACCTCTCAATTGTAATATATATATATATATTAAATTAATATAATAGTATGCACTAGTAATTTGCCCCAAAAAAAAGTTAAAACTATTGATTCATGTTAAAAAGTTAGATCAATCTTTTCCATTTCCTTTATAAAAATGTAACACTTTGTAATTTTACCTTATGGTTGTTGTGATATTGCTAATTTTTTCATTAAAATATTTTATTGTATCTTGAGTAAATCTAGGGGATGAACAATGGAGCTTTATCACTTTTTAATGTTGTATGTTAATGGAGGCCTCTAAGGCATGCAAAATATGCATACAAGATATACTTTATCTAGATTAATTTTTAGATTCCTAGATTTAGCTTAAACATAACTTATGCTAAGAATTAATTGATGTTATTTCCTCTTAAATCATTAGTTTTCATTACATAGCTTGTGTTCATTGTTGACGGAATAAATTTTTTAATTATCACAAGTTGTATTAATGATTAATGAGCTATGATAGATCAAAATTATGAAATGGAAATCCATTTGTAACATTATAATTTTTGTATTTACATAATCAAACTTATTTTGAGTTTTTTAGTACACCAATTTCATATACCTTAAATGAAAGATGTGATTCTCAAAATAAGATTCCCATTATTTTACTCTTTGTGAATGCTAGTACCTTGAACTATTTATAATTTACATTATAGAATTACTCATAGTTATAAATATAAATTTTCCTATCAATGGCACATTCATACTCAACATGATGTTCTTGCTAAATTTTATCTAAAAATCATAAATATTATACATGTAGACTATATATTGTTCTAGTTATTATGTTGTGGCTAATAATTATTTATTTAATTATTAGTCTATTATACTCCAAGCTTAATATAAACTTAGGCATTTAATAATTTTATAGGTATTTAATAATTATTCTAATTATCAAATACACATTATCCCTTTAGGGTTTCTTTATGGTTGCACACCTTTAGAGTTGCATATTATCCTTTTATAAGGATTGTATTGTACTTTTTTATTAATTCCCTCTCTGACTGATAATCTTTTCCTTCAAAGCCATTATTGCTATTTTACCTCCATTCTTCTCTTGTGACAGGTATTTTGATTGCATATATTCTTGGGATCTCTGAAGTTGTATTTCTCAACTTCTTCATGGTATCAAAGCTTCAGACTTGAGGCTTTCCTATTCTTCAGATTGTGAGATTCTACCTATAGTAGGTCTTATGTACAATTTGGGTTGATTTGGATCTCACTATTGAAACCGACACATGTGAAATAGTCAAGATTGACCTTTGTTTGTCAATTTTTGATTCACGGGGCCAGATCTGTGAGGGTTTAAAGATTCATCTTTTTCTTTGTGATCTAGGGGGAACCTATTTTTTGAAGAAATTTGGGCACAAAAGGACCTCACGGTTGCCTTCAGGAGGTCTATTCCACAAATTTTCATATATAATTCGACCACTTTGGGCATCAACTACCTCTAAGGCAATTTTTATTTCTTTTGCTTGTACGGGTCAATTTAGCCGAGGGAACACAAATTGAGGCAAAATATGGGGCTAGCTGAAAAATCTGGGCACTTTAGCACAAAACAAAGGTCACCATCATGCTCAGAATCGCCTATCGAATCGTGAAAATCAGAGGTTAGAAATTTTTTTTGGTGATTTTTTATTGGCACGCTTTATGAAGCACAAAAATCCATATGACCATAATGCCTGTATGCCCGTGAGTATCTGTTAGAAAATTTTTCAAATAAAATCAAGTAAAAAAAAATATCATCATGCATATATATTTTTGTTAAAATATTTTGGGGGTGCAAATTTTTTTTTAAGGAAGGTTATTTTTTTAATTGAAAAATAAAGAGGTCAAACCTTCTACAACAAAAGAAAGTACCATCTATCAATGTTGACGTCAACATGATGCCATGCTGACGTCAGCAGTACAGACAACATAGTGGCCCTAGTGGCCCTCTTTGTGCCCTAAAAGAGGGTTTTTTTTTCTTTTGGCAATGACTTGGGCATACGATATCGTGTTTTGGCAAATAAGAGATCGTTGGAAAGCTGGTTTTGTCTACTTTTTAGATTTATAGATTTCATCAGTTGGTTTTTTAGATCGTATATTTTATAGCCATTTAAAGTCAGAAGTGTTGTTTTCAGTCCTGAGCTCATATCTTTTTCACCAGTTTCTTCATTTTTTGTGATTCCAATAGCATTGGGATGACGTTTCGGAGCTCTTCACAACCATCCATGCACTTTTTCTATATTTTTCTCTAGGTACATTTTATTCAGTTTTTTGTGTTTTCACACTATGGTGCATTACTTGGACATTTGAGCTCCTGGAAACTTCTCGTTTGGGTGGAACGACTTCTTGTTGGTTGTTCTTAATGTATTTCCACCCTTTTGTCTTTTTTGAGCATTGTACATATCATTTTGTAAGCATTTCATTTTTTGCAAACACATTGAGATAAAGTGCCACAATGCCTTGCATGCTTGGGATCTTGCACATCTTGTGGCTTATTGTACTCGCACTCCTTTATAAAGTGTAATTGGGGGTTTGATGTTTTCCTTTGTTTTCCATCTACCTTTGTCATGTGAGTGTTCCTTCCACAATATTAGCTTCATGATGTGTGTCAAGTGAGTGCTCCTTCCATGACACTAGCTTTTATATGTGTTTGTACTTTCTGTTGCACTCTTGTTGTTCCTAGTTCTTTATCATGTAGTTTTTATTGGTATTCAGTTTAAGTGTACCTATCACCTCCCCCTTCTCAGCATTATGGGGGGGTTTCACCTATTGGTTGTTGGTTCTAATGCTTCCTTGGTTCGTTGGAGTGAGCTATGTATTTAATATTTGTTCCTATGTACTATGGGGATGTAGTGGCTAGTTACCTATGCATTTTGATGAGATGGATCATTTACCATATGGACACTCTTTCATTCCTATTTTGGAGGCAACCTTCCATCCTCGATTGATCAACTCTTCAGACTTTGGTGTTTTAGCCATTTGTATCTTCAAGTTTAGTTGTTTGCCTTTGTTTGCCAACTGATTCGAGTAGTGTTATTTGAGGGCACTCATGCAGATTACAGTCTTCCCTACCTAATCATCATCTTTTTTAGAGAGGTTCTAATGATTGATAGTTATTCTTCGATAGTGTTTGTAACTTCATGCTTCAGTGGTGTTCTTCATGTTCATCCTTTGTTCTTATTTTCTGGAGCATTCTCTAGTTTGTAGACTTCTTCAATCCTTCAGTAGCCTTCATCTCTTTTTGGAGTAGAGCTTTTTCACATGAGGTTTTCTCTATTTCTCCACTTTATAGAGATGTTTTGTACTTGGGTACCTCATCACGCATAGTTATCGAGACCCATTGTTACCTTCATGCATTTTTTAGTCCTTAGTTGTTTTTAGCTACTCCCTAAGATCATCTTAAGGGGGCGTGTTAGAGTTATCATGTTGTGGATAATAATTATTTATTTAATTATTAGTCTATTATGGTGAATAATGATGAACAACAAATACCCTAACTAGTACTAAGAGGGAGGGGGGTGAATTAGTACAAACAAAAACTTCTCAATAACTTATCAAGTTAAAACAATGATAACTGGTTGTCTTCATTATTGAACTTAACCATGGCAATACAGGTTAAACACAATAAGACTTTAGACAACTAAACCAGTAAAACTGAATAATTCAAATATCATTCAACACTTGATAACTATTTCACCCATATACATATGCATGTGTTGTATCAGTAATACCGTCATAGTTAGCTCGACATGCATAATCACCTAAACAAAGAATACTCAATCATCACATAAAAAATGCACAACATATGACACATAGATTTTTCACGTGGAAACCCAAATGGGAAAAACCACAGTGGGGATGAATACCCACAAGCTTGTTTTTGAACTCTTTTGAAGCTCGCTCTATTAGGAGCCTAGTCCGGTTAAAGACTTTACAGTAAGGTTCTGCTAGGAACCAATCCTGTTAAAGATCACCCGATAAAGGGATCGCTATATACCCTATTAAAGGTTGAAACCCTGTTAAAAGTTACCTTGCTAGAGGATTTGAAGAACTCAATGAGCTTGAGTCACTTGGTTAGCTGTTTTACAATAACCCTGTTAAAGCTACCCGGTCAAGGGATTTTCCTACTATTGAAATTGTTAGAAGACAACAGGTAAAGCTTTGATCTGATAAAAACACTATATGCTAAGGTAGATCCTTTTCAGTTACTCTATTCTGTAATCACACTATATAGTTTTCCACTCCTCTACTCTACAATCACACTCTATAGTTTTCCACTTCTCTACTTTGCAATCACACTTTGTAGTTTTCCACTCACTGGTCTGGCAAGTGTCTCATCACTTGGATACAAACACAATATTTGGCAACAACTACAATATCAAAACTCATCGACCTTATATAAAATAATTAGGTTGGTAGCATAAACCCTAAACCCTAATAAATTTAGGTTTACAATTACAAGTGATCCAATCCTAACCGTCCAAACACATTACATAGAATAAAACAATCTCAAATAGATCACAAGTCATTATGCATCCTCCATTCTTCACCGCACATAGAAATCAGTAACCCATCACGCTTTCTTCTCATACGACTAAGAAGAATGTTCATTCCTGAGGTAGATAGTTAATGCAATCGATCTTCACATGCAATATCCTCAAGGAAATCCTTCACATGCACAATACTGATGTGGTATCTCGATCTCATCCTTATTTATTAACTAACTCATCATAGAATATCACTAGTTGCATCGCAAAAACTAGATTGCCAAACCAGAAACCCTAGAGCTGAGACTACCAACCGTTAGTCACACTTAGTGAAACCCTGACACCGGTTTACTACTTCTCTTCATACTGGTTCTCCAGCTTGAACATCAATAACAACTTCTTCCAATCTTCATACCAGTTCACTTGTACTTATTGACATCAGTGACAACATACATTATCATCATAATCATCATACCAGTTCATCATATGCCAACAATCTCCCCCTTTGCAATTGATGACGATACTCAATTTAGCATTGCAACTATATCATATATCTTCATCATCAAATATCTTCTCCCATGTCATACATCAGATATCTTCTCCCCCTTTGACAAAAATGCCAAAGTGGAGGCACAAGCTCCCAGTCTCTACTTATGTTGCCCCCCCTATGGAGTAGAATCCTTCAACACATCAACCTTGTAAGATTTGTCACTATAGTACGTGACTGATGTGGAGAACACATTCTTTAATTTACTTCATGAAGGGGCAAAACCCCTAATTCACCTCTCAAATAGGTAAATATAGTCTTCAGTAAGGGCTTAGTGAATATGTCTGCTAACTGCTCCTTATTGGAAACATGTTGTAATACAACCTCTTTGTTTTGAACCTTCTATCTCAAGAAATGGTACTTGAGCTCAATGTGCTTAGTTCTAGCATGCAATACTGAATTCTTAGAAATATTGATTGCGCTTGTGTTGTCACAAAATATACTCACTGGTTCAGATATAGGTACCTTGAAACCATCCAATACATGTTTCATCCAAATTTCTTGAGTTTAGTTCATAAATGCTGCCACATACTCTACCTCAGCTATAGACTAAGAAGTACAACTCTACTTCTTACTCATCCATGAGACTAGTCTTCCACCAAGAAAGAACACTCCACTGGTTGTGCTCCTCCGGTCGTCCACATTACCTCCCCAATCTACATTGGTAAATATCTTGAGATTTAAATCACCATTGTATGGATACCATAATCCATAATCAACTATTCCTTTTAGGTGTCTAAAAATCCTCTTGACTGCTACCAAATGGGATTCTCTTGGACTTTTCTGAAAATGAGCTACTATGCCCACTACATGAGCAATATCTGATTTGTTGTGCACCACATAGTGTAGCTTACCGATCATTAACTAGTACTCCTTCACATTCACTAATGCTGAATCATCTTCCTTATTCAAATTACATCTGGTCACCATCGGTGTACCAAACGGTTTTCTTTCCTCCATGCCAAAGGTCTTAAATACCTCTTTGACATACTTGAAATGGGTAATAAAGATACCCTCTTTCATCTACTGAATCTGTAGACCAATGAAGAACTTTATCTCTCCAATCAGAGACATTTCAAACTCTTTCTTCATTTCATCTACAAATGCATTGCTCATTTCATCATCTCCTCCAAAGATTATTTTATCTACAAATACTTCACAAATCAAAATCTGATCACCTTCAGATTTCAGGTAGATGTTGCTATCCTCACTTGTTCTCTAAAATCCTATCTTCACAAGATGAGAGTGTAAATGTTCATACCATTCCCTTGGTTCCTATTTCAATCCATACAGGGCCTTGTGTAATCTACAAACCATGTGACTATCTTTTGATAAGGCAAACCCATCTGGTTGCTCAATATACACTTCCTCTTCTAGGATTCCATTCAAGAACGTAGACTTCACATCCATTTGGTATACCTTGAATCACTTAAATGCTGCAAATTCAAGTAGCAATTGAACACCTTCCAGCCTAGCCACTGGGGCAAAGGTTTCTCCATAGTCTTCTCCTTCTTCCTGAGCATATCCCTTGCATACAAGTCTTGTCTTGTTCCTTACAACTATGCCTTCTTCATTTAGCTTATTCCGAAAGACCCATTTGGTACCTATCACATTCTTGTGTTCTGGTCTGGGTACCAAAGACCATGTTGCATTCTTTTCTATTTGGTCTAGCTCCTCTTCCATTTCCTTAATCCAGTCTTCATCTATAAGGGCTTCTCTAGAAGTATTAGGCTCAAATTTAGAAATCATGCAAGAGTTCTCTTTCACCTTTCTTCTTGTGAGTATCCCTGCATCTTTGTCTCCTATGATCTGCTTCGGATCATGATGTAGTTTCACATATCTAGGAATGACTCTAGCTAGTTCTGCTTGCTTTTCCTCTTCTTCTTCACTTACTTCTTCTTCACCTACTACAGCTTCTACCAGTACAGGAACACTGAGGTCTTTACTTGTTTCTTTCTTAACTGATTCCCAGAAGGCTACACCCCGTTCATCTTCTAGTTTCTCATTGCAAGTTTCCTCAAGCTCCTCAGGGGATTCCTCAACCCTGACACTGATATTCTCAACAATTTTTTGTGTCCTATTGTTGTAGCACTTGATAGCTTTTCTCTTAGTGGAATATCCCAAAAATATTCCTTCATCACATTTAGCATCAAACTTGCTTAGATGCTCACCTCCCTTGATGTAACACTTACTACCAGATACTTTAAAATAACTCACAATGGGAGTCTTCCCAGTCCAATACTCATAAGGGGTTTTAACCTTACCTTTCTTGATGAGTACCTGGTTCATAGTATAAACTATAGTGCTCACCACTTCTCTCCAAAAAGTGTGAGCAACCTTTCCTTGGATCAACATTGTTATGGCCACTTCAACTATAGTCATGTTATTCCTTTCTGCTATGCCATTTTGTTGTGGGGTCCTTGGGACAGACAACTTCCTCTTGATACCATTATCTTCATAGTACTTGTTGAATTCATCAGAAGTCAATTCACCTCCTTGATCACATTTTCTATAAATGCTTAAAAGCTTTGAACTTTCCAAATGCCTCAGACTTGTCTTTCAAGAATGTGACCCACATCATTCTTGAGCAACCATCAGTAAGAATCATGAAATACCTATCTCCCTGAATACTTCTAGTTTTAATTGGACCACACAAATCGATATGCACAAGATCAAGTAAGTTCTATGCTAAAAAAGACTTACCTTTGAAAGTTGAGGAAGACATCTTCTCAAGTTGACATTCTCTGCACAAATAATTCTCAAGTTTATTCAGTAAAGGCAATCCTCTTACTGCCTTGATCTTACTAGCTTTTATAATATTATCAAAGTTCATATTACAAAGTCTTCTATGCCATATCTAGTTGTCATCAAACTTCGCCATCAGACACTGACTAATCTTGGCATTCAACTGAAACAAGTTACCTCTAGTTTGCTTACTGGTGGCAATAAGTTCACCATTCTTTCCAATTATACTACAGACTCCACCTTTGAACTCACGAATGAGTCCTTTATCACTTAGCTTAGCAACACTCAAAAGGTTGTTCTTAAGACCTTTTACCCAGTAGACATCATCCGCACTGCTCTTTCCATTCAGTGAGATGGATCCTTTACCTTTTACCAACCATGGTGCATCGTTGCCAAATCTGACAACACGTCCATCATATTATTCTAGAGATGGAAACTTTCTTCAGTCACCAGTCATGTGGTGAGAACACCCGCTATCAATAATCCACTTATTAGAGTTGTTAATGCGAGATACAAGTTATTTTTTGTCAGACACTTCCTCCTTTACAACTACAAACACTATGTCCTCATTCTCTTCATGCTCATATTATTCATTAGTAACACCTTCATCCACTGCAACAAGACAATTTCTTCTATTTCCTCCTTTATACTTTCTAAACCTCTCTGATTTATCCTTATTGTCATTGTTAGGACAGTTAACAGCTATATGTCCTATCTTATTGCAGGAAAAACATTTTAAAGGAAGCTTACCTCTACATTTTCCAATGCCTTTTGGAAGTATCTTGGAAAGAAGAGCTTCAAACTCCATCAGAATCTCTCCATCATCCATACCTCTTCTTTTCATGGATTCATAACTGGTACTTACTTCTTTTCCTTTTCTAGTTGGTGTAACAGATGCTCTAAAAGTTGACTCGGTCTTCTAAACACTGCCATCATAGCTATTTAACTCATATGCAACCAACTTTGTAGTGATAGAGTCTAAGGATACCTTTGTTTTATGGATAGACCTTAGTTCCTGAATAGCAGCAACTCTAAATGCATAGACTGGTAACAATGATCTAAAAACTTTACTAACAACGGTGGCATTATCAATTGTTCCACCAGTGCTCTTGATGTCTCCAGCCATAGTTTTAATCCTTATGCCATATTGTTGAATGGTCTCACCTTCAACCATCCTCATGTACTCAAATTTTCCTCTAAGGCTCTCTTCCTTAGCTTCCTTGACATGTTCATCACTGCCATAAATGGTTTCCACTGTATCCTATACATCCTTAGGAGTGTCCTTATCTTGTACATCAATGAACTCAATATCGAACAAATTGCTAATAAGGGCTTCCATGGCTTGCCCATTTTCTTGAATCTCTCTTTTCTAATCATTAGTTAGAGTGCCAGTGGGGATTACATAGGCATTCTCAACATAGCTCCACTCTTGAGCACCCAAACTCTTGATATAAATCTTAATTCTATCCTTCCATATTTTGAATTTATCTCTATTTAACTTAGGATGTTCCCTCTTCATCATTAAAACAACATCTTTTACCTCAAGCAGTTAAGCTTATATCATCGAGGACCTGGAGTTGCTTTCATACCAATTGATGAGTAATGATGAACAACAAATACCCTAACTGGTACTGAAGGGGGCGTTGAATCAGTACATACAAAAACTTCTCAACAACTTATCAAGTTAAAACAATGATAACTGGTTGTCTTCATTATTGAACATAATTGTGGCAATATTGGTTAAACAAAGTAGGACTTCAGACATCTAAACCAGTAAAACTGAATACTTCAAATATCATTCAACACTTGATAACTACTTCACCCATATACATATGCATGTGTTGTATCAGTAATACCATAATCATTAGCTCTGCATGCATAATCACCTAAACAAAGAATACTCAATCATCACATGAAAAATACACAACTCATGACACACAAATGTTTCACCTGGAAAACCAAATGGGAAAAACCATAGTGGGGATGAATACCCACAAGATTGTTTTTGAACTCTTTTGAAGCTCGCTATGTTAGGAGCCTAGACTGGTTAAAGAATTTACAATAAGGTTCTGCTAGGAACCAATCCTATTAAAGATCACCTGATAAAGGGATGGCTATATATCATGTTAAAGGTTGAAACCCTGTTAAAGGTTACCTTGCTAGAGGATTTGAAGAACTCAATGAACTTGAGTCACCTAGTTAGCAGTTTTATAATAAGCCTGTTAAAGCTACCCGGTCAAGGGATTTTCCTACTGTTGAAATGGTTAGAAGACAATAGGTAAAGCTCTGATATGATAACAACACTATATGCTAAGGAAGATCCTTTTTAGTTCCTCTACTCTGCAATTACACTCTACAGTTTTCCACTCCTCTACTCTGCAATCACACTCTGTAGTTTTCCACTCCTCTACTCTGCAATCACAGTCTGCAGTTTTCCACTCACCGGTCTGGGAAGTATCTCATCACTCGGATACAAACAAAAAATTTGCCAGCGACTACAATATCAAAACTCATTGACCTTATAGACAACAATTAGGTCGGTAGCATAAACCCTAAACCCTAATCAATTTAGCTTTACAATTACAAGCGGTTCAATTCTGATCATCCAAATACATTACATAGAATAAAATAATCTCAAACAGATCACTAGTCATTCTGCATCATCCATTCTTCACTGTACAAAGAAATCAGTAACCCATCAGGCTTTCTTCTCATACCGCTAAGAAGAATGTTCATTCCCGAGGTAGACATTTGATACAATCGATCTTCACATGCAAGATCCTCAAGGAAATCCTTCACATGCACAATACTGATGTGGTATCTTGATCTCATCCTTATTTATTAGCTAACTCATCACATAATATTACTGGTTGCGTCACACAAGCTAGATTGCCAAATCGGAAACCCTAGAGCTGAGACTACCAACCGGTAGTCACAATTAGTGAAACCCTAACACCGGTTTACTACATCTCTTCATACCACTTCTCCAACCTGAACATCAATAACAACTTCTTCCAATGTTCATACTAGTTCACTTGTACTTATTGACATCAATGACAACATATATTATCATCATAATCATCATACTGGTTCATCATATCATTATCCCTTTAGGGTTTCTTTAGGGTTGCGCACCTTTAGGATTGCATATTCTCCTTTTATAAGGATTTAATTCTACCTTTTTATTAATTCCCTCTCTAAATGAAATCTTTTTCTTCAGAGCCATTATTGTTTTTTTGCCTCCATTCTTCTCTTGAGACAAGTATTTTGCGTGCATCTATTTTTGGCATCTCTGAAGTTGTATTTCTCAACTTCTTCATATATATTCAGTAGAATTGTTAGGTATGCAAGAGATTCAAGCATTGAATTCTATCCTACTAATGGTAAGATTCACCAAAAAAAACAAAGTTTCATTACATAGATTTGAGAAAACTTGGCTAATACATTGCTCAAAATATTACTCAACGTAAATGTAAAATGATAGCCTTATAAGATGAATCAAGAAATACAATACTGAATACTCTAATTAAAGTAAGTGTCATCAGTCTGTTGGCTACCATTTTCTTCTACTCATTTTACTTCAAATATTTTGTATGAATAAAGTTAGCTATATTTTCTTTCCTATTTGTGAGAAAATTAATTATTGTGCTATCCAATATTATTATTACCCAATATTCAAGGCAGCCAACCCTTTCTACATGGTCCATTGCTTTGAAAAAATTTGTAAACATGGATCCTTGTTTCCTTGATCTATCATTTTATAAATTACAATAATGGATTTATATGAAATATAGAATATACAATGATTAATTAGTGGATCTTAATATATGTAGGTTCAATGCCTATAATTGACAAAGGCATATATCTTAACAACACATTTTCATTGAAAAAATATGTAAGTAGAATATGGTATATAATGTATAAGATGCTCCTCTGTGTTTAGATACAACAAAAATATTAAGATTCGAATATTAGTCACTCTAATGTATAGGGCTGAAAACAATGCTTTGATATGTTTCTAAATTTAGTTTTGAATTGAAAACATATCTCTAGAGCTTAGAGATTTTGTCAATTTGTAACTCTTGCATTGTTTTCTATAATTTTTGAAAATAAATTACTTTGAAACATGTCAAAAATTCATAGTTGTTGAAAAGCATATTTCACTAAAAATAACTAATTATGTATATCAAACTATCGAATTGAGGGAATAGAATAAATTTTCATATTATATTAGATAACAAAACACTGATTTTACACTATCTAGCATCATAGGGGTTCATTGTGAAGTCTAGAATAGAATCGTTTAAATACTTAAAAAATCCAAGGGCACGTGAGAATAAATCATCTAAAATAATACTAGATGTTGTGGAAATTCAACTTGATTTAATTCATGAGCATTAAGTACAAATTTTATATTATCTCCTTTTTAACTTAGAAAAGTAAGCTTATCCAAATTAAATACTATACTTTAGATTGATCATAATGGACTTGTCATGCCAATTTAATCGCAAAACAAACTATGTAAACGTTTCTTTATATTATATTTAGATTGGTTATAATGGATTTGTCATACCATTTTAATTACAAAACAAACTATCTAAACAATTTATTTTTCCAAAGTAAATCAATAACCTTGAAAGAATGATGAACCTATCAGTGGCATTGATTCTAGTACATGCATGACATGGTGTACATGATATGTGAAAGCGCACAAGGAAGGTGTGCAGATTTATCTTATAGTTGTCAATTGCATTGTTCTTCATAATACTACATTTGTTAGTACAACTGAATAGTTAAAGCTTCTTAGGCTATCTAAATAGACCCATTTTGTGCATTCTTAGCAGTCATTTCCATGGGAGCATTTTGCCAAACAGCTTAAATTTGTTGCATACGGTTTTAAATTTAATATATACAATTTTATGCAATTTTACCATAGACTAAAATAATGATGTTAAAGATTATAGAGTTTTACCCTTTCTAACATTTGGTAGGCAATTGCCCCGTACCGCAACTATTGTTTTTATAACAAATAGACGTCGGTATTTACCACAGGGGTAGATGAAATCTCTGAGGCTGATTCATTATAGCCATTGGATGAACTTAATACCAAAGCGAGAAGCGAATCAGATTCATGTTCTATTGGAAGAAAGTTATTATTGCCAATTTGATTAAGAATTTCAGCATTAAAACCTGTTGAAAATGATATCATATCATTATCTTGTTTAAAATCTTTGGAGAAACTCTTAGCATTATTTTGTGGTAGTTGTTCAACCTGTTGTTGACCCACAAAATTTGACGCCACAGGCCTTGCTAGTATCTCAGTGCCTTGGAATGCAGACCTTAAACAGTTATGGTCCTGGTGAGTATTGCCACTGGCAGCAAGGTTCATCAGAAGTAT
Source organism: Cryptomeria japonica (assembly GCF_030272615.1). Taxonomy (NCBI): domain Eukaryota; kingdom Viridiplantae; phylum Streptophyta; class Pinopsida; order Cupressales; family Cupressaceae; genus Cryptomeria; species Cryptomeria japonica. The sequence goes on along the minus strand of NC_081411.1, from coordinate 786,048,723 downwards.
TCCTATTCTTGCTTCGACCTCAAGAGAAGCAAAGTATAAATATAACGCATGGGTAGAAGGATTGTTTATCATGCTTTCGTTTGATCGTCTTTTCAGACGAGTATTCCAGAGGTTTTTTTATGTCATTGTCTGTTCGTCCTGGAAGATGCTTCGCTATTCAGACCACCTAAACAAAAGATCTATATTAATATTTTCCTACGATATTTACACATAAAATTAACTGAGAACTTCAGATAACCAATACAAAATATCTCTGTCAAAATAGTTTTCTGGGACGCTGACACCGAAAATTAATAGAGGATTTGTATAATTATTGTAGAAGTTATTCAGTAATTACTTGTTCCCAAGCTTATCATGGTAGAACAATATTGTTTCTTCTTCAGAAGAGGAAAATTTCTCTCGCTTTATAGTGGGTTGCAAATAATTCATCCAGCGTAGCCTGCAACCCTTCCCACATCTTAGCAAGCCTGCATTATATAGAGAGAATGTGAAACATATGAATGTAAACTTATAAACATCTAAAGGTCTGATTTATAGTCTCAATGTAATTCATAAAAAATAATTAATATTAAAAAATAGTAATAATAATCTATTTCAAATCATAATTAAATGTTTTTTAAATTTTTATTACAAATATATATATATATATTTACTGAAAATCTAATTTATTGAATATTTCTAAATTACATTAAAAATACTAATAACTTATTTCAAATCAAAATTAAAAATTGATTAAATATACTTCAATTTTTGATATATATATATCAACTTAATCTTTCTAAATTACATAACATAAAAATAATTTATTAATTTTAGAGTTAACCTTTTTCATATATTGTTACTTAATACAAAAAAATAATGTAAATTAGAAAAAAAGAAAAGGTTGTGGGGGCTTTACTTCAGTTAAATAACAAAACATATTTTACTTTCTATCTCACTTTCATTGTTTTGTATTTTAATATATATGTGCATTCCTCACAAGCAGTTTACCTTTAAATAAAACTTAATCATGTGCATACATATTTCAGTTTTAAAAAAACCAAAATATGACACAATAAATCACTTCTGTATTGAGGTCAAAATATATGATTTGATATAAGTAATATAGATAACTATTATAGGTTAGGAAGCATAGATAAAAAGGATGTGTCATTGATAAATTATGTTTTAAATCTTTTAAAGATTAGTTTACATAGGTCAATGAGAGAAAATGTCATCCTCTTCTTTGGTCTCAATAGGGTCATAAAGCTATATTTTTTTTGACATCACATAGTCTTAAATTGTATTACAACATCAAGATCCCATGCATTCTTTCATAATTCCTGTTAAGAAAGGAAATAATGGTCACACCAAGGTCATGCAAGTTCAAGCAAGTTTAGTGCAATCATAATCAAGCTTTCCAAAATTTATTATTAGATAGATTTTGCTAATGGTATGAAAGGATATCAGGAGCTATTCCATTATAATTTAGACTAATATGTATATTGTAATTGAGATATCTCCTATTAGAGATGTTTTCTATAAGAATTTGTATGGAAAGAATTTGGAAGTTGATACGTTTATATGTTTTTGTGTCAAGATATTTTATAAAGCTTCATTATTTGTGGTAGCTCATCTAATTTTTTGTGCAAAAATTTTTAATGAATAAAATGATAGTGAAACTAGTTTTGACTAATATGTAGGAGTAAAAAATTTCCGTAGTTCATAAAATAGAAATCATAAGAGTATTACAAAATTGTAACATAAATAGGTACAATGATAGACATTTAAATTATAATAATACATATAAAGAGATATAAAAAAATATAAGTTCAAGGAATAGAAATGAAAGTAAGAGCATTTATTGATAAAGTACAAATGTACATTCAATGGCATTAACTTAAGTAATTCCATGTCATGTGCATATATATTATATTTTTTTTAATAACAAAAACTTGAATTGATATATGGCTTAGGCAAAAGGGGCAATGTAGATAATGTTGTTAATGTGATATGGCTAGGCATTATGGATTTCAAATCATATATAGAATAGGTTGGGTTGTTTATAAATGATATTTGAATTCCTATATAGATCATTTTAGGCAGGGAAATAAATAGAAACGCCATTCACTATCTTAGTGTTGCAAAGGTTATAAATCTATATTTTTTTCAAAACTACATTGTAATGTATTATGTTAGAGAATAGTAATATGAGGGATATATATAAATCTAATTCTAATATAGTTAATAAGGAAAATAATAGTAAAAAAAAATCATGTAAATTCAATAAAATTTTATCAACTTTTTTCCAAAAGTAATTAATGAACAACATTTTGTAAAGCTACAATTTTAAAAAGAAACAACAATTATCATTACAAAAAATTCATTATCATTTAGACTAATATATATACTATCATTCAAATTTACATTTAGAAATTTTTAATTTAGATAATATTATTTGATAATATTATATGAATTTATAATTAAAATATAAAACTATTTCTTTTATATTTATTTCTCAACTAGTCCACCTAACATTCTTATGAGTTAAATAATTATATAAAAATCACGAATCTGCATAATAACAAAAGGCCCAAAACTTCAACCAAACAAGTCAAACTTTTTTCGATAATCATCCTCCATTAAACCATATCTCCCTGCAAACTGATTTCATTCTTAAGATTGACTTTCCCATAGCCTCCGCTAAAAATAAGATGGACACAAGTCATAAACATAAGTTAAATTCAATTGACTTTGTATCAGAAGCTTACCAGTAAGAATACTAACTAAATGATTGATTTCTGTGACAATCAAAAGACTTTCAAAGCTTCTACACAGACAGAGAGGAACTATTTATCAGACAGCCCAAGGTTGAAATACCAACGCTTCCAATTAGTTGGAGATGTAAAAGAGCAGGCAAATTTAAGAGCAACTTTATAAATGAGACATTTTAACTCTAAATTTCTTCATGAAAAGCATGGAATCTATGGATGATGGATAAAAACGAAGCAAGAAAATGAGATTTAAACAATGAGAAGACTCACAAAATGTTTTTGATTTATTGCGAGAGATCTGTTGGAGTTAATCACCAACTACTTTCACCTACTATGCCTCCGTAGACTGCCTTTCCGTCCACTACTATCTCTTCAACTCCTCGTATTTTTGAAATGTACTTATAAGACAGATTTAAATATTATATAATTTCTGATGACAATCTTTTTGCTCAGATCTTTTCTTGCTAAGTCTCTTTTCTTGCTAAGTCTGTAACAGCATTTAATACTCTGTTCTTTTCTACTCTAAATTGCATATACCGTAATATGAGTCCTTTTCATACAGGTGGTATGATGTATAGAAGTTTGCAGAAGTTTGTAGAATATATACAGCAGAAATATAGTAACTAGAACAGAGGCAGTTTTAAAAATGAAAAGATATTTCTCTGGTTGTCTCTAATATTATTTCTGTTATTAAGAATTTTTGCTTTTAGTTTTCTTTTATGTTTCTTTTCCTCTGCCTCTCAGTCCATCAGTGGTATCAGAGCTGAAGGTTAAAAGTTATTGAGTGAAGTGACTGAGAAAGTTTTTCAAAGAGATAGAAGAGTTTTTCACAGTCTATAATGGCAGCTCCAAGCACAAGTTTGACAAATCCACAGATCCCACAGTTTAATGGGAAAAATTATGATTACTGGGCAATCACAATGAAGGCATTATTTTGTGCACAAGATTTATGGGAGTTTGTTGAAAATGGCTATCAAGAACTAGTAGATGCAACAGCATATAATGCATTAACTCAAGTAGAGAAAGACTTATTGAAGGAAAATAAAAAGAAAGATTCAAAAGCCCTTTTCTTCATCTTTCAAGGAGTGAATGAAAGCATTTTTCCAAGGATTCAAGCAGCAACAAAGTCCAAGTAAGTATGGGACATTCTTCAAACAACCTATCAAAGAATGGAAAAGGTAAAAATAGCTAAGTTGCAAATGTTAAGAAGAGATTTTGAGACCATCTACATGAAAGAATCAGATACAATAGACTCTCACTCAAATCATTGGATTGGCAAACCAAATCAGATCTCATGGTTAAAACCTTGAAGAAAGAAGAGTGGTTGAAAAGATTTTGAGAAGTTTGCCTACAAGATTTGAATCTATTGTGGTGGCCATAGAAGAGACAAAGAATCTCTCACAATTTTCAGTGGATGAGCTTCATGCTTCACTCATTTCTCATGAGCATAGACTAAGTAGGTCAAAAAATTCAAATTTGGAGCATGCATTCAAGACACAAGTCTCAATCAGCCATGGTAGAGGCAGGGGAAGAACAAATTTCAGAGTTAGAGGGAAAAAATCATTTAGAGGTGGAAGAGGCAGCCCATCAAACTCAAGTGTAAGAGGTAGCGGCCCATCAAGCTCAAGTGGAAGAGGCAACTATCAAACATCAACTCAAAATCAGCCCCAAAGGCAAAGGTATGACAAATCCTTAGTCCAATGTCATTATTGCAAGAAATTTGAGCATTACATAAGTGAATGTAGAAAGAAGCAATATGATTCTAGACAACAAAGTGCAAATTTTACCAAGGAAAATCAAACTCAGGACAGCATGTTCATAGCTTGTAATGTTGCATAAGAAAGTGAAAAAGACATATGGTTTTTAGACTCAGGTTGTAGCAATCATATGACTGAAAATTTGGAAATGTTTTGTAGTTTGGATGAGAGTGTAAAATCAGATGTAACATTGGGGAATGACAACAAAGTTTCAGTTATGGGTAAAAGAAGTGTCAACATTCTAACCAAAATGGGGGAGAAAAAGTATATTTCAGATGTGTATTTTGTTCCTGGGCTAAAACATAACTTAATGAGTATAGGGCAGCTCATTCAAAAGGGGTATAGAGATTATTTCGAGAACAAAGAATGCACAATTTTAGACAAATTTCCAAGCAATCAGCTCATAGAAAAAGTCCAAATGACAAGCAATAGAATGTTTCACCTAAGGATAAAACCAGATTTAAAGATAGAGTTTTCTCAAGAACATAACATAATGAAACCACGAGTGCATGAAGAAAAAGTTGCAGCAGTCCCCCAAGTAGTTTATCAAGCTGAAATTAAAGATGAAAATTGGTTATGGCACCTAAGATTTGGGCACCTAAACTTTGGAAACTTAAACTTATTGCATAAGAATAAAATAGTGAAGGGGTTGCCACTAATAGAAAAACCGGATAGAATATGTGAAGGATGCATTTTGGATAAACAACATAGAGAATCATTTCCATCCGAAAAGTCAATTCGTGCAAACAAACCATTAGATATTATTCATTCAGATTTGTGTGGAACAATGCAAACACCTTCCATTGGTGGGAGCTACTACTTCTTGACATTCATTGATGACTTCACAAGAAAAATATGGGTCTATTTTTTAAAACATAAGCATGAGGTGTTTCATTATTTCCATCAATTCAAGGTTCTTGTTGAGAAATAGAGTGGGCACTACATCAAAGCATTGAGAATAGATAGAGGTGGTGAATACATTTCAAATGACTTTATAAGATTTTGCAAAGACCATGGAATCCACAAACAATTCACTACAAGGTATACCCCACAACAAAATGGTATCGCTGAAAGGAAAAATAGAACAATAATGGAAATGGCAAGAAGCATGTTGAAGGCAAAAAAAATGTCAAATGAATATTAGGCTGAAATAGTATCATGTGCAACATATATAGTTAATAGATCTCCTACTAAAAGTGTTGTCAATATGATTCCGGAAGAAGCATGGAGTGGAAGAAAACATAATGTTTCTAATATGAGAGTATTTGGATGTGTGGCATATGCACATGTGCTAGATGAGTTGAGAAGAAAGTTGGACAACAAAGGAGAAAAATGTATATTTGTGGGATATAGTGATGAGTCAAAGGAATACAAGTTATACAATCCAATAAACAAAAAGGTTATAATCAGCAGAGATGTGCAGTTCATAGAACATGAATCATGGGATGGAACCATGGATAAAACAATCAATATTGTAGCCAACATACCACAAGAAGAAAATGAAGATTTTATATCAGCAAGTACTCCTTCCAATGTGACTCCTCCTATAGCTATTCAAGGTCAACAAAGTCGACAAAAAATGACACCATCAAGTGTAAGGACAGCCCCACACACTCAAGCAAATACTCCATCAAATGTGTAATTAACACCATCTTCAATTGGTAGTCTTGGTTCTGGACCATCAAGCCCACATTCAACAAATTCAAGTGACATGTCCAACCCTACATCAACAAGCTTGAGGAGACAAAAAATCAGAAGTTTAAAGGGAGATTTATGAACAAGATGAAGGTGAAAATAATGCAGGTTAGACTTCTCTTTCTTCTTTACACTCGCATGTAGATGATCCAATTCATTTTGAAGAAGCTATTAAGGAAGAAAAATGGGTGCAAGCAATGGATGAAGAAATTGATGCAATCGAAAAGAATGAAACATGGGAGTTTGTTAGTCTTCCACAAGAAAAAGAGGTGATAGGAGTGAAGTGGGTTTACAAAATAAAATTGAATGCAAATGGAGATGTACAAAAACACAAGGCAAGGTTGGTGGCAAAAGGTTATTCACAACAACCTGGGGTAAACTACAATGAGACATTTGCACCGGTTTCCCACTTAGACACCGTGAGAACAATACTAGCCATAACAGCTCAAAACAAGTGGGTAGTATATCAAATGGATGTGAAATCAGCTCTCTTAAATGACATTTTAGAAGAAGAAGTCTATGTGGAGCAGCCACCTGGATATGAGATTTTGGTTCATAAAAACAAGGTTTACAAGCTCAAGAAGGCACTTTATGGACTCAAACAAGCCCCAAGAGCATGGTATAGCGGAATTGATAGTTATCTTTTACAAAATGGATTCAATAGGTGCAACAATGAGCCTATATTATATACAAAGATGAATGAGAAATGTGAGATCATGATTGTTTGTTTATATGTTGATGACTTGATATTCACTGGTGATCTTTCAATTGACATGTTCAAATCAGCTATGAAGAAAGAATTTGAGATGAATGATTTTTGTTTAATGAGATATTTTCTTGGCATTGAAGTAAGTCAAAATGATAAAGGTATTTTCATTTCACAATCTAAGTATGTGTTGTGATGTATTCACACATCGCCCCATTGCAAATGGGGACCCCTACTTTTTTGCTTTCTGGGGTTTGATTTCTAGGTGTTTAGGGTTTGTCTGTTAGCCTTTGCATTTTGAGTGTCGGCAGGGGATCAATAGGATGGTAGGCTTTGCTTGAGCCAGGGGAGTTAGCAGGTGCTCCAGGTTAGCTTTTCTTTGAGAGTCTTCCATAGGGCCTGGTTTTTCTCTTGTTGCTAATTGTGTCTTTCTTTGTGAGTGGGTATCATTCTTGAAGGTCCAAGCTAGGTCAAGTTGGTGAGTGATGAAGTCTAGAGTGTCATCCTAATCTTCAAATGCCCTAAAATTTGGCTAAGTCTGGAATGTCCTGATCTTGAAATTTGACTAAGTCTAGAAAACTGAAGAATCCTCCAAAAACTAGATTTTGCAATATAGCTCTTGGAGGTCCGAAACCACTCTCAAACATCCTGGAACTATATATGGAATATAAATTAAATGTTATATTCCATAAAATGATCCTGACAGAGAGGCCAAAATGTCAAATTTCGCTCCTAACCCTTCCAAAGGGTCCAAAACGAATTTCGCTCCTAACCCTTCTAAAGGGTCCAGAGCGAAACTCTCCATAAGACATTCTACTTTGACCAAAACCTATAACTAACGCATTCTGAGGCTTGAATGAAGGTAAAAACACTTGTTTCAATGAAGAAATGTGAAAATGAAGTCACGATCTTGGCCAAGAATACGGATTTCGCTCCTGACCCTTCCAAAGGGTCTAGAGCAAAAATCCTTGAAGATCTCAAATTCTCACTTATCAAGGCCAAATTTCTAGTTCCTAAGGCATGTTTGAAGGTATTTTTAAATGTTCTAGCCTTGTTAAGATTGAAAGATGAAGGATTTTAGTCAAGAAGATGAATTTCGCTCCTGACCCTTCCAAAGGGTCCAGAGCAAAATTCTTGAAAACACTCATTTTTCCTTTAGCAAGAGTCAAGACCAAGGTGAAGATGCATGAGGAATGATCTATGTTTGCCTCCTAAAGAGGATGAAAATAGGAAAAGTTAAGCATCCAACCCAAAACAAGAAATTCGCTCTTGACCCTTGCAAAGGGTCCAAAGCGAAAATCTTTGTAGGTCTCATTTCCTTTCAAATTTTGACTAAGTGTTGGTTTCTAAGACATGTTGGATAATAAACTAGTATGTTTTTGCCTTGAGGTGGAGCTCAATGATTTTGAAAATCAAGATTCTAGCCTAAAAGAGAATTTTGCTCCTGACCCTTCCAAAGGGTCCAGAGCAAAATTCATCATAAACTTCATTTGCCACCTTGTTTGAGCTTGAAACCTTGTCCCTTAGGTGGAAAATGATCTAAGTTTTCTTCTTGAGATGGTTTGAAGTTGGAAAAGTGAGTGATCAAGCCTAGAATGAGATTTTCGCTCCTAACCCTTCCAAAGGGTCTAGAGCGAAAATCTTCCTAAAGTTCATTTCCTCCCTAGTTTGACCAAATTTTGATTTGCAGAGCATCTTGAAAGGAAGTATGGACGTGTTTGGACTTTCGAAATGTGTGAGAGCTTTGAAAAAATGAAGGATTCTAGCCAAGAAGGTGAATTTCACTCTTGACCCTCGCAAAGGGTCCAAAGCGAAATTCCATGGAAGCCTATTCTTTTGACCTTGTTTTGGCTTAAGACCTTATCCCTTGGGTGAAGAATTATGTCTAGTTGTCTTCTAGAGTGGATTGGAGTTGAAGAAATGGAGAATCAAGCCAAGAATGAGATTTTTTCTCCTAACCCTTCCAAAGGGTCCAGAGCGAAAATCCTCCTAGACCTCATTTCCTTCCCTATTTGACCAAATTGTGATGTCCAAAGCATATTGAAAGGGAAAATGGACACAATATTTCCTTTGAGAGTGTTTGATAGAATTGAGGAATGAGGGTTTTAGCCATGAAAGGAATTTTTGCTCCTGACCCTTCCAAAGGGTCTAGGGCGAAATTCTTTACAAGCCTACTTTTTGACCTTTCTTAGGCTTAAAACCTTGTTCGTAGGGAAAAGAGAGACGAGATTCTACCTTGCAATGAAGTTTCAAGTTGAAAGAATGATTATTTTTGGTCAAGAATGAGATTTTCGCTCCTGACCCTTCCAAAGGGTCCAGAGTGAATTTTCTCAAAACTTATCTCTTCCCTCAAATTTATGCCAAGTCTAGTGTGGGTCAAGATTAGAGGTGTCTTTAGGCATGTCCTTGAATGGTCAATAATTATCAAGTTTGAAGGAATTGAGCTAAATGATGAAAATCACTCCTGACCCTTCCAAAGGGTCCAGGGTGAAAATTCTTCAACCACCTATTTCCCCTTGCAAAATCATGTCAAACTTGGGTTGGATGTGAGAAGAGAATTTTTTTCTAGCCTTTTGAGGTGAATTCAACTTGAAATGATGGAGGAATAAGCCTAAATTAAGAAATTCACTTTTGACTCTTCCAAAGGGTCCAGATCGAATTTTCTCTAAATCACTTTTTTTTCCCAATTTTGTGCCAAGCCAAGTGCTGAGTAGGGCGAGTTTTGATGGGAGAGGTCCTCGGGAATGAATTTGACTTAAAAATTATTATCAAACTTGAAGCAATTGAGCCAAAAAGTGATTTTCACTCCTGACACTTCCAAACGGTCAAGAGCGAAAATCTTAAAACCACCTATTTTCCTTGCAAGTCTAGTAAAACATTAGGTTTTCATGGCTTGGATGGGTACGAGGAGACATGTTCTTTCCTTTTGAAGTTAATTGGTGTTGAAAAATGATGGAAATTATCCCAAACCAAGGATTTCACTCCTAACCCTTCCAAAGGGTCCAGAGTGAAAATCTTAGGATCACCTACTTTCTTTGCAAGACAAGTCAAAATTTTGATTTTTACGGCCTAGTTAGGAGTGAGGCAATGTGTCCTTAGTCTTGGAGGTGAATTCAAGTTGAAATGATGTAGGAATGAGCCTAAAACAATATTTTTTCTCTTGACCCTTCCAAAGGGTCGACAACGACAATCCTAAAACCCATCATTTTCTTCAAAATTTGTGCCAAGCTAAGCCTAGACCTAGGTAAGATAAGCCTTAAGATTTCCCTTGAATGGATTTTGGTAACCAAAAATGTAGATTTTGAGCTAAAATGAGAATTTTTCTCCTAACCCTTCCAAAGGGTTCAGAGTGAAATCCTAGATAGGTCCTGTCCCTGGCCATGATTTTGAGCAAATTTTCCCTTTTAGGCCTTCCAGGGATCAAGCAAATGTTGTCAAGTTGAAAGATAGATCCAATTGAGGGAGTCAAAGGGAGACAAAGTGAGAAGAATGGAATTGAGTGAGGGAAGACAAGGTAGGAATGAAAATCCCTCCAGACCCTTCCAAAGGGTCCAGAGCGGAAAACACTAAAACCATCCTTTTCTTTAAATTTTGTGCTAATTCAAGCTTGGACTAGGGTGAGAAAAACTATTTGGAATGCCTTGGAAAGATGTTTGACCTTCAAAAGTGTGAATTTTGATCTAAAATGAGAATTTCGCTCTTGCCCCTTCCAAAGGGTCCAGAGCAAAATTCTGGATAGGTCCTGTCCCTAGGGAGAACCTTGAGCAAACTTCATTTTGATGTCTTCTTGTTGATGGTTTAAGGTATAACATGATATATTAGAATAAATATATTTTGTGTCCTTAATCATCTTATGGTTTGTCTTGTAGATGAAAGAAGACCAGGCCAAACAAGGATAACCTTCTCCAATCTAGCATCATCAGGGATGACATCTTCTAGTCTAGCATTCCAAGGAAAGGTACATCATCCATCCTGCACATCAAAGACAAAGGAGGTTAGAGCGAGGGTCCGTTGGAGAAGAAGATGATTTCAGAAGAGTTAACTAAAGGTATGTTCTTAGCATCATCAAATTGAATATCTACCAAGTTGCAAGTATCAGACAAGGTGGCATCCTAGTCATCACTCCTCGAGTTAGATAGGTCCATCTCAGCGTGTCCAGATTCAATGTACCTGACTCCTCAAAGATGGTACAAACTTCTATGTACCTATCCCGGTTATCCATTGGTCGAATATTCCAAAGAAGAAATGTGTCCAAATAATGCAATTATTTCATTGGCTAGAATTGAGTTGTTGTAAAAACCCTAATTAGGGTTTTCATTGTAAAATCTCAGCCATTGATCTCAAGTTGATCTGAGCCATTGAATTGTATTGAGGGCACTATATAAGCCCTAGCTCCTCATTTGTAAAAGGAAATAGACAATAATAGTTAGTTTGTAGTTAGAAGGTGAATAGTTAGAAATAGTGAATAGTCAGTTAATAGTATAGTAATTAGAGTAGAATAGAAAGAGAAGGCAAAGATTGTTGCCAAGATGTTGTTGTAAAAGGCTTGTAAAACTTCATTGAAGAAATGGTGAAATCTATGGGTCGATTCAACAATTTGCATGGTCTCTATACTTCTCAGATTTGATTTCATGTTATTAGATGAGTGGAAGAAATGTGTTTGATTGATTGTGAAATTTGTATATCCATACTACTAGCAGTTTGTTGATTGCAGACTTGCCTTGTGTAGTTAACTCGAATCATTCAGCTTAAGCCTAACTTCAATTGTCGCTTCTTCATTGATATGCATCAACCTGATGGTGTCTATGCTTGTAGTGATGATCTGAACATCATAAAGCTTTCCTCTGAAGATCGCACTAACCTTGTGGAGATGGTCCTGGGATGTGAAAACAAGACTTGGTTAGAATTTCATTAAAAATCATTCATTGCTCCTACATTCTTAGTGTTAGAATTAGATCCTTTCCTCGCCCTCATCCTTTTTTCCTTTTTTCAAAAGATCTAGACTAGTGAAATCCTATGTTCCAGTAATATTCAAAGCGAATCAGACATTCAGTCATCAAGTGTAAGTCCCCTTGTGATTCTAGCAAAATCACATCATACCACAGAGAGGTTATCCATGAGTAGAGAACCTACATACAAGAACCTTGGAGTTGCCTCGACTGATCCTTCAGCAAGATCTTTAGCAGTCGGGAAACTTTACTCAAGAGAGGATAAGGTACCTTTAGGTATTTTATTTTGTGTTTCGTTGTGTACAAAATACACATCAATAGAATTGGTGCTAGAAGGAGGGCTGATCATTGGGAAGCCGTGATCAATGGAACTTATCAAGTCATATTTAGAAAAGATATCCAGAGCTTGTTACCCTCCTCCCGCGCTCAACAGAATTGGTGCTAGAAGGAGGGCTGATCATTGGTAAGCCGCGATGAGTGGAACTTATCAAGTCATATTTAGAAAAGATATCCAGAGATTTTTACCCTCCTCCCGCACTCAACAGAATTGGTGCTAGAAGGAGGGCATGATCGCAATGAATGCCTAAACAACTAGATTTCAGATTATATCAATTCATGTTTACAAGAGTAATCTTAAAGACTTTTTTTTACCCTCCTCCACACTCGACAAAATTGAAGCAGAAGAAAGGTGAGCGAATATGAACTCTTGAATCCAAGGAAGATTAGTGGAAAGCCTTTTGTAAAACACTCTATGGAAGTGATACAAAGAAGGAAGGTGATCGCTGGGTCATAAGTTGGACTTGCGAAAACAAGGAAGCAAGTTGGAACCAATTGAACATTCAAGTTGAATCTGAGATATTCAAGATCTCTCTTATTCCAAAAAATCTAAAAAAAAAATGAAAAATAGAAAATCCAAAAAAAGTAAAAAACCAAAAAAACAAAAAAAAGTAAAAAAAGAAAAAAAAAAAAAAAAGTGAAAATAGAAAAGCCAAAAAAAAAATCAAAAAATAAAAAAAATCAAAAAGAAAAGATTTCTCAATGGAGCGGCAACAGTTTCACGAGGAGCAATGAGTTGATTTTCCTCATCTTTGGTGGAGATTAGATACACAGCTTTATCCACGAAGCTTGTCTGAGTTTGCAAAGCCAAGGCAGTGTCGAGTCCACAAGACAGAGGAACATGATGAAATACATTGCTTGAAGTACTTATCAAGGATGGAATCGGCACACAGGGAAAGATCTTCTTTTGGGATGTCCCCAGGCTAGAAATAGAAGAAGGCAGCTTCAGTGTCCCAGAGAGCAAGGATCCTCTTCTAAGCTTCTTGTGGATGATCGAGAGTCAGCTCATTTTGAATGGTAAAATGCGCTTAGAAAACACATTACTACCATTGTGGTGTAGAATTCACAACTCACCTCACTTTGAATTTACTTGCTCAGTATGTGAAATGGCTATCAATCAAGTCAGCAACCAATTTGGAATGCCAAATTTGTCCGAGGAAGAATGTATTATGAATAGATCTTGGGGTGCACATCTCCCAGCTGAATTCAGGAGAACCTATGAACAAGACATTGCTCTAGCATCCGATTTTGAGAAGGATCAGTTCTACGTTGACGATACAAATGCACCTAATGAACAATGTATTACAGTGGATAGATTGTCATGCCTTGCACCTAAAAAAGAATACCATGAGACAAAAGTTGAAGAAGCAGTTGAGAATATTCAAGCAGTGATAAAGGAAGATCCAAGAGTTGAACAAGCAATCAAAGAACAAGATGACTCATTCCTTGAGGAATTCTCACTTATGCTACAAAGGGAGATCCTTGAGAGTGAATTGCAAGAGGTCTCAAATGGCATTCTTAAAGAAGACAATCAAGTTGACATATTAAACAAAGAGCTACAAATTATCATAAGTGAGCTTAGATATGAAGAACAATTTGAGGGGTTGCTCAAGGATGTCCTCACTCTCATGATTTTTGAAGAGGTGAAAGATCTTGTAGAGGAAACACAAGTGGAATCACTGCTCAAATTTTTTCAAGATAGGCAAGTTACTGTGAGTGATATGATCCGTCATCAGCTCCAACCTCCCAAGACTATGCTTGAAGAAGAAATGCCACTAGAGATTATATTTGATCAACTAGAGGAGATGTTTGAGGCTCAATCCATTAAGGAGACTCTCATTTTTGAGGATATGCTAACAAAATTTCATAAAGATGCCTAGTTTATGCAAGATATCTCTGTGCAAGCAAACAATTTTGAGCTATTCGAAGGGGTGCTAGGCTTGTTTCAAGAAGAACTTCCAAATCAGGATCAACATGTTGTGGATGCTCATGGAATAGTTCATCATCAATGGTGACCTCACTTCCAACAATGTAGTGCCATTTGAGCCTGAAATATGCTAGGTTGTCTCTTTCCTTAATCCTGGCTTTGAAAGTTATTATGATTTTGATTATGGGGATTTTGTGAAAATAACTTGCATCTGGATTGATCATGGTCCTAATGAATTACCTCAGTTGATCATTTTGAGTGAAAACTTTCTTGAATATGAGAAATTCATGGTGAGAGATTGCTTTTTTGTGTTTAAGGATGAATTTTCTTGGTTGAGAACCATCACGTTTGCCATGCTCCTGTTGCACAACCTAAGAAATAATGTGAAGTCATGTATATATTTTGCTTCTTTGAGTCATGTTGAGTCTAGGAGTCTTGTATATAGTTTTTAGAGTAGGTTTTCCTTTCGTGTGTCTTAGCTTTGAAGTTTTTAAGCCTTGTTTTTAATTTGCCTTGAGTCATTTGACTCATGATCTTGGGTGGCTCGGGTAGCTTGTTGTTTTCTTTCTTTAGTTAGCTTTTGGTTTGTTGTAGCTTTGTTTGCTTTTGGGTTTGGTTTGTTGGTCGTCTATTTAGTTTAGGTGTCTTGAGTGTGAGCCTCCATCTTTTGAGAAAGGCATCTATGTTGTTGCTCACACACTAGCAATATCTTGGATCTTATGTTAGAATCATTTCTTAGATATCTATTCATGAAGTGCTTAGAATCCGAGGTTGTTCCTCTCTAGCTTTATCATCTAATCAGGACTTGTACTTGACCCGGAAGGGAATCATTTTTTGTGCCCTAATGCCAACATCTGTTGATTACTATATCTTCACACATTAATAGACTCTGATTCATTATGGTTTTCAGTCAAAGTTGTGATGGTGAAAAATCTAAAATCTAACTTCAGCGCCACTGCAATCCTCAAACCCTAGTAAGCTTCACTACTTATGAGCCAAAGGAATTGACAGAATGAAAAAGCAATATCAAAAGGAAAAAATGAGAAATGAAAGAGAAAAAACTAGAAAAAATGAAATGAAATGAAATATCAAAATTGGCTAAAGGGAACATACGAGTAACTCCATCGGGGCTATGGACGCCCGACTGGCAATGGAACAATGTTCGTGAGCTTGCGGTGATAACCTCATTGAGACTCTAGATGTTTGACTGGCAGCGAGGCTCTATCCATGATGCTTATGAAGTTCAGATATACTTCGTAGCCGATCACAGGGGAACCTGAAGGTCATAATTGTCTTGTCAAGAGGAATGAATACACTTCTACACACCTGGGTAATCAAAGACTAAGGGTCTAGATCTAGTTAAAGATTTTCCTTCTACTTTGAGTGCATTTTCTAGTCTCTTGATAAGTTGGGTTGAATTTTCTGGAGGTTCTAAGTGTCAATTGAGTCTTTATCTCTGAAATGTTCTGGAACATTTATTCAAGGTGGCGCTAGATGTTGTGACGTATTCACACATCGCCCCATTGCAAATGGGGACCCCTAGTTTTTTGCTTTGTGGTGTTTGCTTTCTAGGTGTTTAGGGTTTGTCTATTAGCCTTTGCATTTTGAGTGTCACCAGGGGATCAATAGGATGGTAGGCTTTGCTTGAGCCAGGGGAGTCAGTAGGTGCTCTAGGTTAGGGTTTCTTTGAGAGTCTTCCTTAAGGTTTGGTTTTGCTCTTGTTGCTAATTGTGTCTTTCTTTGTGAGTGGGTATCATTCTTGAAGGTCCGAGCTAGGTCAAGTTGGTGAGTGATGAAGTCTGGAATGTCATCCTAATCTTCAAATGCCCTGAAATTTGGCTATCTGGAATGTCCTGATCCTAAAATTTGACTAAGTTTGGAAAACTGAAGAATCCTCCAAAAACTAGATTTTGCAATATAACTCCTGGAGGTCCGAAACCACTCTCAAACATCCTGGAAGTATATATGGAATATCACTTATACTTAAATGTTCTATTCCATAAAATGATCCTGACGGAGAGACCAAAATGTCAAATTTCGCTCCTGACCCTTCCAAAGGGTCCAGAGCAAAACTCTCTATAGGACATTCTACTTTGACCAAAACCTAGAACTAATGCATTCCCAGGCTTGAATGAAGGTAAAAACACTTGTTTGAATGAAGAAACGTGAAAATGAAGTCAGGATCTTGGCCAAGAATAGTGATTTCGCTCCTGACCCTTCCAAAGGGTCCAGAGCGAAAATCCTTGAAGACCTCAAATTCTCACTTATCAAGGCCAAATTTCTAGTTCCTAAGGCATGTTTAAAGGTATTTTTGAATGTTCTAGCCTTGTCAAGATTGAAAGATGAAGGATTTTAGTCAAGAAGATGAATTTCGCTCTTGACCCTTCCAGAGGGTCCAGATCAAACTTCCTGAAAACACTCATTTTTCCTTTAGCAAGAGTCAAGACCAAGGTGGAGATGCATGAGGAAGGATCTATGTTTTCCTCCCAAAGAGGATGAAAATAGGAAAAGTTAAGGATCCAACCCAAAACAAGAAATTCACTGCTGACCCTTCCAAAGGGTCCAAAGCAAAAATCTTTGTAGCTCTCATTTCCTTTCAAATTTTGACTAAGTGTTGGTTTCTAAGACACGTTGGATAATAAACTAGTATGTTTTTGCCTTGAGGTGGAGCTCGATGATTTTGAAGATCAAGATATTAGCCTAAAAGAGAATTTCACTCCTGACCCTTCCAAAGGGTACAAAGCGAAATTCATCATAAAATTCATTTGCCACCTTGTTTGAGCTTGAAACCTTGTCCCTTAGGTGGAAAATGATCTAAGTTTGCTTCTTGAGATGGTTTGAAGTTGGAAAAGTGAGTGATCAAGCCTAGAATGAGATTTTCGCTCTTGACCCTTCCAAAGGGTCCAGAGCGAAAATCTTCCTAAAGCTCATTTCCTCCCTAGTTTGACCAAGTTTTGATTTGCAGAGCATTTTGAAAGGAAGAATGGACATGTTTGGACTTTGGAAATGTGTGAGAGCTTTGAAAAAATGAAGGATTCTAGCCAAGAAGGTGAATTTTGCTCCTAACCCTTCCAAAGGGTCCAAAGCGAAATTCCTTGCAAGCCTATTTTTTTGACCTTTTTTTGGCTTAAGACCTTATCCCTTGGGTGAAGAATGATGTCTAGTTGTCTTCTAGAGTGGATTGGAGTTGAAGAAATGGAGAATCAAGCCAAGAATGAGATTTTGGCTCCTGACCCTTCCGAAGGGTCCAGAGTGAAAATCCTGTTAGACCTCATTTCCTTCCCTATTTGACCAAATTGTGATGTCCAAAGCATGTTGAAAGGGAAAATGGACATGATCTTGCCTTTGAGAGTGTTTGATAGCATTGAGGAATGAGGGTTTTAGCCAAGAAAGGAATTTTTGCTCCTGACCCTTCCAAAGGGTCCATGGAGAAATTCCTTACAAGCCTACTTTTTGACCTTTCTTAGGCTTAAAACATTGTTCCTAGGGTGAAGAGAGATGAATGATGATTTTTGGTCAAGAATGAGATTTTCGCTCCTGACCCTTCCAAAGGTTCCAGAGCTAATTTTCTCAAAACTTATCTTTTCCCTCAAATTTATGCCAAGTCTACTGTGGGTCAATATTAGAGGTGTCTTTAGGCATGTCCTTGAATGGTCAATAATTATCAAGTTTGAAGGAATTGAGCTAAATGATGAAAATTGCTCCTGACCCTTCCAAAGGGTCCAGGGCAAAAATTCTTCAACCACCTATTTGCCCTAGCAAAATCATGTCAAACTTGGGTTGGCTGTGAGAGGACAAGTGTTTTCTATCCTTTTGAGGTGAATTAAACTTGAAATGATGGAGGAATAAGCCTAAATTAAGAAATTCGCTCCTAACCCTTCGAAAGGGTCTAGAGCGAATTTTCTCTAAATCACTTTTTTTTCCCAATTTTGTGCCAAGCCAAGTGCTGACTAGGGTGAGTTTTGATGGGAGAGGTCCTCAGGAATGACTTTGACTTAGAAATGATTATTAAACTTGAAGGAATTGAGCCAAAAAGTGATTTTCACTCCTGACACTTCCAAAGGGTCAAGAGCGAAAATCTTAAAACCACCTATTTTCCTTGCAAGTCTAGTAAAACGTTAGGTTTTCATGGCTTGGATGGGTGCAAGGAGACATGTTCTTGCCTTTTGAAGTTAATTGGTGTTGAAAAATGATGGAAATTAGCCCAAACCAAGGATTTCTCTCCTGACCCTTCCAAAGGGTCCAGAGCAAAATCTTAGGATCACCTACTTTCTTTGCAAGACAAGTCAAAATTTTGATTTTTATGGCCTAGTTAGGAGTGAGGCAATGTGTCCTTAGTCTTGGAGGTGAATTCAAGTTGAAATGATGGATGAATGAGCCTAAAACAATATTTTTGCTCCTGACCCTTCCAAAGGGTCCATAGCGACAATCCTAAAACCCATCATTTTCTCCAAAATTTGTGCCAAGCTAAGCCTAGACCTAGGTAAGATAAGCCTTAAGATTGTCCTTGAATGGATTTTGGTCACCAAAAATGTAGATTTTGAGCTAAAATGAGAATTTCACTCCCTACCCTTCCAAAGGGTCCAGAGTGAAATCCTAGATAGGTCCTGTCCCTGGCCATGATTTTGAGCAAATTTTCCCTTTTAGGCCTTCCAGGGATCAAGCAAATGTTGTCAAGTTGAAAGATAGATCCAATTGAGGGAGTCAAAAGGAGACAAAGTGAGAAGAATTGAATTGAGTGAGGAAAGACAAGCTAGGAATGTAAATTGCTCCTGACCCTTCCAAAGGGTCCAGATCGAAAAACACTAAAACCATCCTTTCCTTTAAATTTTGTGCTAAGTCAGGCCTGGACTAGGGTGAGAAAAACTATTTGGAATGCCTTGGAAAGATGTTTGACCTTCAAAAGTGTGAATTTTGAGCTAAAATGAGAATTTTGCTCCTGACCCTTCCAAATGGTCCAAACCGAAATTCTGGATAGGTCCTATCCCTAGGGAGAACTTTGAGCAAACTTCATTTTGATGTCTTCTTGTTGATGGTTTAAGGTATAAAATGCTATGTTAGAATAAATATATTTTGTGTCCTTAATCATCTTATGGTTTGTCTTGTAGATGAAAGAAGACCAGGCCAAGACAAGGATGACCTTCTCCAATCCAGCATCATCAGGGACGACATCTTCCAGTCCAGCATTCCAAGGAAAGGTACATCATCCATCCTGCACATCAAAGACAAATGAGGTTGGAGAGAGGGTCCATTGGAGAAGAAGACAATTTCAGAAGAGTTAACTAAAGTTACCTTCTCAGCATCATCAATTTGAATATCTACCAAGTCGCAAGTGTCAAACAAGGTGGCATCCCAGTCATCACTTCTCCAGTCAGATTGGTCCATCTCAGCATGTCCAGATTGAATGTACTTGACTCCTCAAAGATGGCACAAACTTCGATGTACCTATCTCGATTATCCATTGGTTGAATATTCCAGAGAAGACATGTGTCCAAATAATGCAATTATTTCATTTGCCAGAATTGAGTTGTTGTAACAAACCCTAATTAGGGTTTTCATTATAAAATCTCGGCCATTGATCTCAAGTTGATCTTAGCCATTGAATTGTATTGAGGGCACTATATAAGCCCTGGCTCCTCATTTGTAAAAGGGAATAGACAATAATAGTTTGTCAGTAGTTAGAAGGTGAATAGTTAGAAATAGTGAATAGTCAGTTAATAGTATAGCAATTAGAGTAGAATAGAAAGAGAAGGCAAAGATTGTTGCCAAGATGTTGTTGTAAAAGGCTTGTACAACTTCATTAAAGAAATGGTGAAATCTATGGGTCAATTCAACAATTTGCGTGGTCTCTATACTTTTCACATTTGATTTCATGTTTTTAGATGAGTGGAAGAAATGTGTTTGATTGATGGTGAAATTTGTATATCCATACTACTTGCAGTTTGTTGATTGCAGACTTGCCTTGTGTAGTCAACTGGAATCATTCAGCTTAAGCCTAACTTCAATTGTCACTTCTTCACTGATATGCATCAACTTGATGTTGTCTATGCCTGTAGCGATGATCTGAACATCATAAAGCTTTCCTCCGAAGATCGCACTAACCTTGTGGAGATGGTCCTGGGATGTCAAAACAAGACTTATTTAGAATTTCATCAAAGATCATTCATTTCTCCTACATTCTTAGTGTCAAAATTAGATCCTTTCCTCGCCCTCATCCTTTTTTCCTTTTTCCAAAAATTCTAGACTAGTGAAATCCTGTGTTCCAATAATATTCAAAGCGAATCAGACGTTCATTCATCAAGTGTAAGTCCCCTTGTGATTCCAGTAAAATCACATCATACCATAAAGAGCTTATCCACGAGCAAAGAACCTACATAAAAGAACCTTGGAGGTGCCTCGACTGATCCTTCGGCAAGATCTTCAGCAGTCAGGAAACTTTGTTCAAGAGAGGATAAGGTACCTTTAGGTATTTTATCCTGTGTTTGGCCATGTACAAAATACACATCAACAGTATGCAAATGATATTTTGAAGAGGTTTAATATGATGAATTGCAAATTAGCACCAACACTAATAGTGACAGGTTAAAAGTTGAGTAAAGGTGACAAAGGAGCTAATGTAAATCCAACTTTGTATAAGAAACATGTTGGTAGTCTCATGTATCTAACAGCCACAAGGTCGGATATAATGTTTGGAGTTAGTCTCATTTCAAGGTTCATGGAGTCTCCAAAAGTTACACATTGGAATGCTGGAAAAATAATTTTGAAATATGTTAGTGGAACAAAGAATTATGGAATATTTTACTCAAAGTCAAATTATTTCAAGTTGATAGGATACACGGATAGTGATCGTGCTGGCAGCATAGATGATAGGAAGAGCACTTCAGGATATGCTTTTCATTTTGGATCAGGGGTAGTATCATGGGCTTCAAAGAAACAACCAATAGTTACTCTTTCATCAGCTAAAGCAGAGTATGTAGCAGCTACAGGGGCAGCGTGTCAAGCCGTTTGGATGAGAAGAATGTTGAAAGAATTGAGGTATGAGCAAGAAAGTGCGACAAAGATATATTGTGATAATAACTCAGCTATAGCATCGTCAAAAAATCCAGTATTTCACAAAAGGAGCAAGCATATAGACACAAGGTATCACTTCATCATGGAGCTGATCAACAATGGAGAAATAATTTTGGAACATTGCAAGTGAAAAGACCAATTTGCTGATATCTTCACCAAACCGTTGGGAAAGGAAATTATTGTACATCAACGAAACAACTTGGATATTGTCGATGGCAGTTGTGATTAAGGAGGAGTGTTGGAATTAATCACCAACTACTTTCACCTACTATCCCTTCGTAGACTGCCTTTCCATCCACTACTGTCTCTTCAACTCCTCGTATTTTTGAAATGCACTTATAAGACATATTTAAGTATTATATAATTTCTGATGACAATCTTTTTGCTCAGATCTTTTCTTGCTAAGTCTCTTTTCTTGCTAAGTCTGTAACAACATTTAATACTCTGTTCTTTTCTACTCTAAAATGCATATACCGTAATATGAGTCTTTGCATACAGCTGGTATGATGTATAGAAGATTGTAGAAGTTTGTAGAATATATACAACAGAAATACAGTAACTAGAACAGGGGTAGTTTTAGCGTGAGCAGAAAAAGATAAAATATGGAAAAAGTTTGATAGATGTATGTAACAGCAGGGGACTCTGTTTTGAGTATATATCTAAGCATGAAAAAGAGCAACAGCTCAATGTATTGAAGCAAGTTAATGTATGATTTTGAAGTACACAAAAATGAAAAGATATTTCTCTGGTTGTCTCTAATATTAAGAATTTCTGCTTTTGGTTTTCTTTTATGTTTCTTTTCCTCTGCCTCTCAGTCCATCAAGATCGGCTATTTATGAAGGCTTTAAAGCGCACAAGTACGAAGCCCACAGTACTGCTAAAGCCAACAGCATTGAAATATCGTTTTAATGTTTGGTGGGTAGTTTTATAGTTTATAGATAGTTGACTATCGTTAGCGTCCTCTTCACAGCAAGAATATTGGTTTCTTGAGTAGAAAGAAAAGAAAAATAAACTGCTAGGCAATAAAGTAATACGATATTCATTTTATCATAGAATAATATGAGTCTCTACTGAGAAACATCTTTCATGTTTCATGGCAGTAATCTAGTTTGCGTTTTATATTGATGGTGCCATGTCAACAAGCTCACTCTTAATGTTGTAATGTTCTTAAGATCACCATCAATTCTGATTTCTATGTGGGGGAAGCTTCATTTAAGTGTTTGCTTCCACGAAAAGAAACTATTTCAGACAACCCCATGTAGCTTTCCTTTCATACTCGGAATAAAATAAACTTCTCTTTCATTTTCACAATTGATTTGGCCTTCTCCACAATGCTTAGTTTCTAATTAAGTAATTTTTACCAAAAAATAAATTAAAAAATGGTAAACAGGGCTGTTCAACGGAGATCCTCATTTTGAAAATAGGTAATAGTTAAGCAGCTTGTGAAAAATGATTGGCACTTGTTTCGCAAAGGCTGCTATTTTTTAAAAGTGTAAGATGAAATTTTCAAGAAAGGATAATAGGATGGAAGATATGGTCAATGAGAGTACTTAAAGTTTCTTTATATTTTATTTGAACCTAAAATAAATAAATTAATCAATGATTTAAAATACTGGTAATTGTAAAAGAAATTTATAATACAAATGTATTTATTTGAACAAGTATGTGACATTACACATTTCTATGATACCTTATATTTCATGTTAGTACTGTTTTTATCATGTGTATCATTTAAAGAGCTAAATATGTGTTCCTGGAGAGCATGGATGGAGTTACTCAAGACTTCTAGAGACTGACCTTCCTTTATATCTAATTGTTACATTTGGAAATGGTTTGAAGATTTGGAAATTTAAAGGTTCAATGAGGATAAATGAAGGGTTGAGATTGATTTATAATAGATGGATAGGATAGAATAATAAGAGTTTTAAGGCTAAGGAGGATAAATTAAATGCTAGTTCATGTCATGGGGGTTGGCACTAATTTGATTATATGAATGGCTAAGATTAAAAGTTTATTTGGATTTGGATTTGGATTTGGATTTAAGATAACTGAATGAATAATAAATTATAAATAATATTCAATATGCTATAACTTCTATTACTATCATTTTATAAAAAATTGTAATTAAATTTATGAAACCATTATATTTTATTTTAACAATTTTCAATATTATATAAAATATTATTGCTATCATTCACTTACACTAACCGAGAAATAGTGCTGTACTATAAAACACCATAATAACGTGTTATCTACTATAGATATATTTGTATATAGATTATTAGACTATGGTATGCAATTAAAGCCTAAAAAGTCACAAATGCACTTTCGCAGGATTTTGCAAGTGACTCATTCTGTAAGTGCGTGATATTGAATAAATCAATATTTGCTACGATTAGTTTGTCTTTTAAATAAAATAATTTTTTATAAGTATGATTATTTTAATCACCAACTCTATATTTTAATTGCATTAAACAAACCAACTACATTATTTTCAGAAGAAATTACAAATAATCATTGTATCATCGCGATCATGTCACGCTCTGCAAAGTTGGTCGTATCATGTAGTCATCCATACGCCTTCTATTTGACCTTCATATTATCAGGACAATTATCTTTACCAGTAGTAAACTTAAAAAAACATTGTGACACAAGCTTTCTTAGTAAAACTAGAATTCATATTCAATATAATGTATTATGGCTTCTCATTCGTTGACAGTTCGAAGTGCGAGCCCCTTATAGATTAAACTTCGGTTTATTCTTATAGAACTTTCATTGAAAAAGGTTTTACATCACTGTGGTTTCTATCACCGTCTTTTTATTTCTCACTATATATAAGATGTAAAGATTAGAAAGAGTAGAGAAAACAATAACAGAAACAGAAAAGCAATAAGAAGAGACAACACATAATTTATCGTGGTTCGGCAAATATGCCTACATCCACACTCAAAGCAGGGAATAACTTCTATTAATCAACTCAATTTACATGGGCTGCACACAGCCATTATATAATCATATTCATATATGAAATGAAGAGTCTAAGGAAGGTAGACAGTCATGTGACTGTTGGGCTTCACATCCCAACAATCTCCCCCGTGAAGGCCAACCGGTACAACCATGCACTGGCATCCCTGCTTCCATGTTTGATCTTACATTTGAACCAGACCCAACGAAGATTTTAACATCACCAAAATTTGTTCAAGAAAACTTTGAATGAACCTTCTCCAAATTCTATCAGACTTAATAAAATTTAAAAGTTGAACTTCTTCTATTTGAAAAACAATTTCCTCCTTACTGAGGCGAGGATACTCTGCCTCTTCCTTGATAGCAGTCATCACTATTGCCTCCTCCCTATTCACATAAAAAAACTTCATAGGAATATTATTCTTCAAAATATTATTCCACAAATCCAACGTGTTCTCCTCCATCTGCAACAATTTGTTTACCTCCTTCACACGAGGCTGCTCATTATCCATGTTGATACTATCATCCACATCCATCCAATTGAGTCGGTGAGTCTTAATAGATTCTGGTCAGGAGAAAACATCTTCCTTCTCTCCCTACGATGCCTGAAACCACTTGGAGCGATGCCCATTGTCCTCTGCTCCTGTTAATGGTTGCTTTCGCTTCAACCCAGAAAATCATCTTTGCACTTTTTCATCTAAGTCCATAGGTTCGTAGTCTTCTATGAAATTATTTGTGCAAAGGTTGTCATCATCATGGGAGTGCCTCTTTATTTTTTTCAAGGCCATGTCATCTGCACCTCACTCCAATCTGCACCCTCCTCATCCTGGGAGTCAACAACAGATTCAACTTGGGTCTCCGATGGCATACACTCTTCCTCCAGCAAACTCTTGAGTTCATCCTCTTCAACAACAACCTCTTTTCTAGCATCTTTCTGCTCAGAAATTGCAACGTCTATATAGGGACTATCATGGCATTCAACCTTCACCACACGAATGCCAATAACTTCCCGGCCATTAACAGTTTGGCCAATAAGTGCCAAGGCTGGCTCAAGGGGAGAGAAAATAAGATTCCCAACATCCTTTCCTTTCACTGGATTCTCCTCTTCAACTGAGTCCCCCTCTTTCTTCCAGCCATTCCACCAATGTACGTGGTGCTTGAAGCATAGTTTTACATGAAACGTAAAACTGCCATAGAAGTTATATTTTTTACATTCTTCTTTTTCCTCCATCTCTGCTCAAGCCAACATGGCTCTGATACCAATTGTAAAGATTAGAATGAGTAGAGAAAAATACGATAACAAAAATAGAATAAAGCAATAAAAGGGACAACACACGATTTATCATGGTTTGGCAAATATGCCTACATCCACACTCAAAGCAGGGAATAACTTCTATTAATCAACTCAATTTACATGGGCTGCACACAGCCATTATATAATCATATTCAAATATGAAATGAAGAGTCTGGGGAAGGTAGATAGTCATGTGACTGTTGGGCTTCACATCCCAACATAAGAAACTACTCTAGACCCATTTTGGAAACAAAGTAGACAAGGCTTTACTTTCATTAGAATATAAACTCAAATGTATACTTCATTATATCTTCTCATTTAATTTTACTTAAATTTTTGTTTAATATTTGTTTGGATTCTTATTAGTTTTCTTAGTCAATATCTTTTAACATATTATTTTCATTATCTTTTATTTATTGGAGGAGGATCTAATATTTACACACTTTAATTTAGTACACATCAAGCTTTAAATAAAACATCAAATTTTGATTAAATTTCCACCATATCCTTGTATGCGACCTAAGAGCTTAAAGTTTTTTTGACTTTTGGATAGGAAGGACAACTCAAACATGAGTCATTGTATGGGCAAATGTCTTTAGAAGATCCTTTCAAACTGTTGATTAACACCTATCATATAAGATGTCAACAACCATGCAATATGCCTACAAATAGGTTTCAACTCATCCAATTAACAATTCTATATGTACATGTATATGTTTTGATTATATAAGCATGAGAAGGGCCCAAATCCATTACAAGTCAGCCATCAATGCAAGAGAAATTAATCTCACATGATGTGACATTGAGAAAATAAAAATAAAAAATGTAAACCCCTGCAACAAACAAGAAAAAACATAAAAAGCAACAAAGGACCAACTAACAACTAGCTATTGCTAAGAGATTTCAGGGTCTTTATAGCCTACCATTCTTTTTTGAGAAACTCCAAATGATATTTGAAGGACACTCCTTTCACCCAAGCTAAGGAACTACTAGCAATATCAGCCTAGTTGGGAGAGTTGGGAATTTTGGAGGACATGGACCAAGAGCACTACTTCCCTTCTCAACCTCTTTTCCTTCCTTCTCACCAACTCTTGCTAAAAGATTGAAGGATTTTTGTTAGTGTATTCTTCATTGATTCCTTGTAGTACTCAATAATATTCTACATGTTATTCATTAGCACTTCTTGATTCCTCTTTAATTTTTCAAACTCCATATCAATTTGATTATCCTTATTCACACACACATCCTTTTCAATGTTGGAAATATCCTACTCTATCATTGTCCAATTTTCAAAGGTTTGAATCAATTTCTTAAGTTTTTCCCACACCCATTATTGGACTTTTTTCAACACTAGCATCTCTAATATTTGAATTTTCTACTTGGCCTCATGCAATTGGGTCATCTACAAATGTAAGATCTCCATATGGAGGTTAAACACATTGAAAATCTTCTCTATTTTTTCTTGTGATTTGAGGCATAGGATGCATTGAGATTTGGTGGTCTTACAAATAGGCACCTCTTCCTATTCTATATAAAGAACAATAGTAGGGGAATGAAGAAGGGTATTAGGTGGAGGGACAAGAGTAGGTAATTAAGGTTGCATGAGAAGAAGTGTAAAAAATTGAGAAGGAATAAAATTCATGATTTACAAATCTAAGATAAAAGAAACATGTAACCAATTAGGAAAAAATACTCTTATCTTTAAAATTATTTGGAGAAATTTCAACAAGAATATGTTGGATATTGAAGGAATTGGGGGCCCAAGTGGAGAAAATATTGGTGGCAATAACAATAGGAGCCAAAATTGGATGATGAGGAAGTCATATGTATGGGATGAGAAATTTAGTGCTAACATGTTGTGCTAGTATGCAGAGGCTAAGAGCTAGCTTATACTAGAAGAGGTAGAGGATCAAAACTTGATGGAGAGTAGGCTTCCCACAACCATAAACTTTAAAAAATTGACTCCTCAAGGGGCATATAAGCCTTGAAATAAAAAATTATCATTATGTGATGTCAAAAGTAGTTTAACATAGGAAAAAGGCCATGGGACCTTTTATAATGACCTTCTAATGTAACATACCTCATGAGGACCTAACCCACTCTTGCCTATATGCCTAAGAGTTTTTTGTAAGTAAAGCCACTTTGGGGCCTACTAACTTTCTCTCTTGTTTCCAAAAAGGTCTGCATAGCTTCCTTGAATTCTCCTTTCAATTTTTCACTCTTTGCACACCATCATTAGGGATTCCCATGGAAATTGTAATAGTCGCTACTAAGACCTAGAGAGAAACCCAATGAATAGTAACCACACCATTTTTCCAAGGTTTTGCTACCTCCAAAGAGAGGGATTGATCAAATTAATGTCCTAATTTGACCTTGTATGTTGCAATCAAATGATTGTCCCAATCTTAATTGTATCATCCACATTTAATAAAATAGTAATAGATTGTTGCTTACTTCCAAAAGGATATTAAACATCATGTGACTGTAAATGAAACATGGTGCACTCATACGTCAATTTTAAAATAGGCCCATATATAATAATAATAATAATTGAATGACTCATCCCACAATATATAAATAAAATAGAACCAATGGAATATTATAGTACTAATCCAATATGGAGCAACAAATATTCATCAATAGATCCTCTATATAAGGATTCAACTCATAGCATAGAATGAATACCTTCATTGTACTTGATTTAGGATTTATACTTCTACAAAAATAGAGATTATTTTGGGTCCATTTTGGATTTAATAGGTCCTCACATCCTCATTCGAACATATACAAGGGCTTTAATTTGATAAACTAGAGAAAGGAGAAACAATTGAGTGCTTTTGTAGCATATGAAAATAAAGCAATATTCTTCCTCCTTTATTTCTCAGAACAAAAACATGTGTACCCTTAAACTTCTATGAATATTTTTGTCATTGATGTCAAACTAGTTATCCAGTTTGGATCGGATATTATTGTAGTTCATTGTTATCCAGTTTGGTTTGGATGTTGTATGCAATTAGTATGTGTAGTATTTGTTATGAGAAGGTGTTCTGCCTTCTGGTATTGCTATGAGATGTGATGCAATAAGATGGAGTTGATATAATGGAGTGAATTTCGAAAGATCGCTATCTCCAAAATTTTGAATTGTGCCTACATTAGTCTCGGTAACAATTATACATCCTGGTATCAACTATTTTGGTAATGTCAAGTGTATGTCTCATGGTTCAGTATCCTTGGTACATGTAGAAACTATATTTTGGGTTTTGGAGATGTCATGTTTGAGTTTTGTGATAATGGGCTAGTATTATGACCTTGTCCCATTTCGATAATGAAGGTAATGCATTGGTAAAAGAATTGTGCAAAAGGAAACATTTAAATATCTTGCAGAGGCTGACTCAGTTGTCACGCTTGTGTTCAAGGATTTATTAGGTATTAGGTAATCTGTTGTGCTAGGCCAACACATTATCCGAGTGTATGAGTCCTCCAACACACACACACACACACACACACACACACACACACACATATATATATATAGAAGCATGTTGTGTGTGTTGAAGAATATATGTGCAAGTGGAAAATGCTTGCAGTACATGTGTGTGCATGAGTAGGTAGCAGTAGTATGACATATAAAGTTGTGGACAATGAATGCAGTTGGTGTAGAGTCAGAGTGCAGATTGCATTGAAGTATTGTAGTAGTTCTATGTCTGACTTTCTGCAAGTACTTGAGAAAAGTAGTACATAGATCTTTCACCGGATCTGCTGTAAAGTTTGTGCATTGTTATCCAAGCTTAATGTTGGAACTGATCTCATGCATTTGAAGATGCAATCATTTCAGTTCATTCTTACTTGTTGTAGTGAGCATTGCAATAGTAAGCCAATTTTGTATTTTTATAGTGAGCATTCTGGCAGTGAGCCTATTGGCAAGAGACATTGTTCTAGTGAAGATTGATACATAAGAGATGTTTAGGAGTTGTCATTGATGGCAACTAAATTTAGAAATCATATCCAGTATCATGTAGATTTGATTTACCGAAAGGTATAAGTCTAGAAGGTGGAATACACTATTCGATAGATAATGAGTACAGTGTGTAGATCTTGATTTTCTATTTGTAACTTTGGTTGCAGTAATAAAGGCAGATGATTCAAGGTTGGATGAAGCTTACTTTGTAATCCTAGTATTCAGTGTCGATTCATGAGCGAGATTGAAGGTCCAGTAACTGGTAATTAGGAAGAATAGAGCTATTCCAGTGTAGTATATTATGCAGAATCCTTTAGATGATTTTGGTGATTGGTTTCAAATTTGATGCGATTGAGCTGACATGTGTGAATCTTGTTATCATTTTGTCTAGGTTCGCATATGGATTTGTGGACAAATTAAACCAAGTTGTTGGTACATGTTTCAGGTTGCGTGTTATGTGGTTTTTGGAAGCCGACATGGGAAGTAATCTATTTTGATGGTGCAGATATAGAAGAATGATTTATTCAAACATTTTGAGAGATGGTATAAGCATGTACATATTGTATGAGTGATTGGGCAAATCTTTGTGAGTGTGATTCAATATTTTAATGCTCCAGTATATGACAAAGTAGCAAAACAAAGCATAGAGACAAAAAAATTATAGAAGTTAAATTGAGCCTAACCAAAACTACTATTTGGCATATGTAGATGCTATTATTTAGTTCAGTCATACATGTAATCATTTATAATCTTTGTAAGGCAGTGAGCCTTCCTCTGGGTT
Source organism: Cryptomeria japonica (assembly GCF_030272615.1). Lineage (NCBI taxonomy): Eukaryota > Viridiplantae > Streptophyta > Pinopsida > Cupressales > Cupressaceae > Cryptomeria > Cryptomeria japonica. Next base: position 786,018,532 of record NC_081411.1, on the reverse strand, counting down.
ATAGCCCTCTTTGTATTTGAGTAGTGAGATCTAGGTAGTGTTCCTGAATGGAATTGCATTCCACTTTTGTAATATTATCATACTCCTTATCAAAGTATAATAATATTGTGTGTTCAAATCCCACTGTGGTTTTTTCCTTTCCAGGTTTCCATGTAAAAATTTTGGTGTTATGATTTTATGGTTGATTGGTTTATGTTTCTATATTTTACTTTCACTCTTATTCATATGGTGGTTTAAGAATTAGTTTAATAAATTTGTGAATTGTAGAACACCGATTCACCCCCCTCTTAGTGTTCATCGATTCCAACAATTGGTATCAGAGCTTAGTTCCTTAGAAGAAGCTTAACATCTTGAGGAAGATCCAGAAGATTGAATCAATGGACTTTGGTTTGCAGAAGAAACTTACTGTGGCACTTGAAGATATTGATGCAGTGATGAAAGAAAAAAGTATCCTGAGGAGAAGTCTAGATGCTACTAAAAATTTCATTGAATCTTTGAAAGAACAAGTGAACACATCTAGATAAAAGAGAAAGGAACTGATGGATAAACTAAAGCAAAAAAACAGAAAGAACCATTGATAATCAAGCCCTACAAGACAAGACATATGAATGTGACAAGCTTGCTAGAGATAATGTAGCCCCGAAGAATGAGATGCAATCCATTGTGATGAAGCTAACAAAGGAGATTTAAGACAACAAGAAGAATCAAGAAAATATGACTCAATCACCGAAGAATAGATCTAATGAATGTTACATATTGAACTATCAGAATGATTAGTTGAAACTTGAATTGGTCCAATCCAAGAATGATGGGCAATAACTTGAGAAGAAGATCATAATTTTGAGAGATGAACTTTCCACTGCCAACGAGTACAAAGAAAAATTCAAAGCTAGCTTAGCCCGACTAGATGAGATGCTGGAAAGTCAGAGAAACAAGAAAGACATGTGAGGACTTGGATATGAAAAACGAGAATCCTCTAGTTTTGGACAAAGCAATCATCAGAAGAACAAGAGACCTCTAGTAAGACAACCTAATTCTTATAAATTTAATGGTAAATGCTTTTTTTGCAATAAATTCTATCATATGGAAAGTCAATGTAGAAATAGGATGATGAATAATGGTCCTACCTTTAGCAGTTAATATTTCATATGCAATAACTTTGGTCATAAGTCAAACATGTGCAAAATAGTGATGAATAATTTTCAAAATAAGAGATTTTATCCTTGTGGAATGTTTGGACACATTTCTAACCAATGTAGGATGAGATCAAATCAGATGAACTTGTGGCCTATGCAACTTGTTTTCTATGCATGCAACAAATCCAGTCATATTGCAAAAAATTACAAAAGCAAGAATGCTCTAGTACACAAGAACAAATCAGATGAAAAGGGAAAAGTGAAGGTTGAAGAGATCAAAGAGAAGCATATGAAGATGTGGGTTAAAAGAAGGAAGATTCAAATACATAGAATGGCTCCACACCTAATTCCGGTGTTGGAACCTCATCCAGTAACTAAGGCATTTGGGCCTTAGGGGAAAGTTTTTCATGTAGATCCTAAAAACCCACTTTCAGAGATCTATAATTGGCTGTAGAAGGTTGTAGAAGATTCTGAGTGACAGTACAATTGATATCCAAAAGATTTCATGGCTATCTGAGAATCTGGTGATGAATTCTTGGGAAGCAGAGTATCTAGGAAAATTTTAGGGTTGTGCATTTATTACAACTCAAAGTTAGGTTTTCAAAGAATAAAAAGTATTCTATTATTCATTCTATACATTGGGAACAAAGAGAAAGAGAAAAAGAGCAAGCCAAATGATATTAAGGAGAAAAAAAAAGCTTGAAGTGATCCGATAGTGATTCCTAGCATCTGGTTGAAATTAAAAAGGTATTTATCCGTGTTCAAGCTTTTTTTCATACCCTATTTTTGAAATGGAAAAATCATTTGGTGTAGCAACTCTGTTGGTAGTAGAGATCATTGATAGGGCAAGGCTACTATTGAAGATACATCGATTCAAGTTAGTAGAAAATGATCTGAATGGAGCATTTTCTTTTGTGTTGTATGGAGTGTTGCATAACAAGGATATTAGGGCATATATTCACTGCAATATCAAAGTGCTTGGAAATGCATATATTTTATCATTATACACCAAGCATATGATGGATGAGATGGGGAACCTGAAGCTCAATTTCAAATCACTGCAAGTCAAGGGTTTTATCCGGTTTGTTCATTTTCTTGTTTTTGATTGACCTCATTAGATAACTAAGAAAGCCACTCAAATGATAACCCATTTAAGTTCAACTGGTGAGATCCCCAGTCCGGGACATGTCAAGAACACAACAGTAACAAAGGTAACTGGATCCCAACATGATAATTAATTGATGACAATCAGTGATATAGTAAAACATGATGTGAGATTTGCATCGATGGTCAAAGGGTATAAGGTTTATCAATCAAGCAGACAAAATTCAATATCCAGTAATGCAATATATGAAGCCTATGAGATACTCAAAGAGGACAAGAAATATGATCTGTGTGGAGTACTTCTCAATGATCTTATGAGAAACCTAAAGAAGATTAAGCAAGATAAGAAACATGTTTTCAAGTTTGGCTCTTTGATTATCTGTTTGGCACTTTACTTTTTGAATAAAATCTTGGGTGTAGGAAAAGTATAGTGGGCTTATGATAAACTGGTGGTAGTTAAAATTAAAGAAGGTTTGCAGGGATTGGATGATGGAGTAACACAAAAATATGTTTTGTGGGGTTATTTCAGATCATTTCAGGCTATGATGCAATGTAGAGAGAGGATTCCAAAGGATATTGTATAATAATATGATGATACTATCTACTTTATGGTAGATAAAGACCAATACCATATGGAGGGAGTTGAACCAAGAATAGTATGGATCATGCCCATGGGGTATGAAGTAGATGGAAACACTCTTGATGCTTATGCACAAAGTCTTCTAAGTAAACCGATAGATTAGAAGAAAGAAAGGTTTAGTAATTATAAGGAGAAAATTCTAGACCTACATAAGAAACTCAATGAGCCTGAAAGAAAGAGGAAGGTCAGAAAAGAAGTAGAAGAGCTTGTAGAGAAAATGGGTATAATAAAGTAAGTTGTTCAAAGGGCTAGACAGAAGAACATTCTAAAAGAGGAGGACATGATAAAGCCTAAGAATACAAAATTGGTCTCCACTCCTTCCGAGCAAAACAAGCCAAGGCAAATGAAGTCACCACCTACCTCCACTATTTATAATCATGTCCCTCCACCCAAGCCACAATCTAGGTCAACTAGTGGAACTGAGAAGAGGAAGAAGGAGAAACCTAAAAGGGTATATATAGCAGCCACTATTGAAGATCTAGAGATAGACTCTGATGAAGCAGTGCGAGAGGTGAATAAGACAACTACTTATGCTAGGGTGGTGAAGAAGTCTCAATCTAGTGGAGCCTAGTCATGCAAGAAATCGAGGACAGAAGTTGAGCCGTCTAGAAGACCTAGATCCAACATAAATTCAAATTCTAAGCTTGATGAAGCTCTAAATTCTAGTAAGATAGAAGGTACTTATACTGTTGTGCCCCCAATGTCATTAAGTGAAATAGTTGATGAAGTGGTAAAGGAAGGTAATCTGAATAATACATCTCTATATTATGAAAACTATAATGATAAAGATCAAAGAGCTATAGAGGAAGTTGTTGTACAATATATGAACATATACAACAAATCATTAATATAGTTATCATCTACGATACCCAAGAGCCTATATGAGATTTTGGATGAAAGAAGGCATACAACCAGTCTTGAGGATGAAAGGTTAAAGGAATATGTTTTGTTTTACCTGTGTTCAGTGATATCAAAAAGTGAAATTGCTAGACTATTGAATATTTCCAAGAGTAGATTCAAAAGAAAGAACCTGGTTAATAAAATAATATTTTGGCAAAATTTATGAAGTAAGGAATGAAATAGAGGCTATTCTAGAGAAATTTTTGAATGAAAACCAGTATCAGGTCAGTCCGATGAAAGATGACACCCCACTAGAAGAGTAGACACATGAAGACACTTCCATTCTGGAAGTACAAATAGTGGTCCCTAATGTGCAAAAAGATCAACCAATTGAGCGAGTCATTATGGTAGAGTAGACTGATGAGCATGCAACAGTTGTTGATGATGTTGTTGATCATAATGTTGGAGTCTTTGGTGAAGCTAAAGAAAACCCTCCGGAGATAGAGATTGACTCTAAAAAGGTAGTTGAGGAGATTAGAAAAGTTGATGATGGAAAGAGAAAGGTTGATGCTAAGAAGCGTGAAGATGTTGTGAAACATGAAGATGTAGAGGTGGCCAAGAAGGAGAAGGGAGCAAAGGTATTGATTAGGCTCCAGTGATAGTGGCAAGAGACACTGTAGTAGATAGGGGTAAACAAATTGTCAGTAACTCGGATGATTTCAATCAAGGGCCAATAGATCTGAGTTCATTATCTCCCATGCAAGAAGTAAAGCTAGCAACTCTTTCACAAGAAAAAGCAAGTGAGGACTTACTCAAGTCTCACACTTGAGAAAAAGAGCTGATAATTTTGGCCCTGAATATACTGGAGAAAATTTTACCATCCTTTAAGCCTGATTCAGGTTATACTCCCTTCATTAAGCTTAGAAGCATGCTTAATGCAATAGACTCTCATTTTTTATCTTTGGAGAGAGTGGCATATGCCAAAGTTTTGACTAAATTTAATGCTATGAGATTGAGGACAAGTTTGAAGATGATTGAAGGAGATAGGGTCAATTTGATAACTTCTATGAAGAGCATACAAGATGCATTAGATGAAGGTGGTCAAATATATAAGTCATGTCTAATTTTGCCTGTTTATTGTTGACATTGATAAGAAAATAAAAGAGTGTGAAGAGCAATTAGCTAGCATAACTCAATCCTATGCACCTCAATCAATCTCTGCTAGCAATTTTAAAGCTTAAGTTGTGAGCATACTTGATAAGATTTGGAGCTTGAATTAGGAGAAGGACACAATTTTGGGCAGAGTGGGAGAATTAAGAAGTCTTATCACTCCCTAGATAGATTCATTGATTAGTAGTAAGCAAGATGCAATGAATGCTCCAAACAAGAGTGTTCCAACAGATTGTAGAGGAGAAAAGATGCATGCTTAATTTTTCAGTACTCTAATAAATATTTTGGACAATTTGAAGGAAGGTTGGGATAGGCACCAGAAATCCATGAAGACAATTTTGATGATATCTTCAAATTTTTATAAGTAACTGTATATATCCCTATATATATAAATTTTGGCAGATATCCATCTTTGACATTGCTTTCAAAGGGGAAGAGAGAAAAGTGAATAATGGTGTATATTCTCAGGGGGAGCTTGTTGAATCTTGGAGATTTTTTACTTTTGGAGTTTTGTAGTTTTGGGTGCACAGTGTCATTTTTCACAGTGTTGCCATCAATGCCAAAGGGGGATATTGTTGGCAAGAGAACACTGTTCCAATGAAGCTTGATGCATGAGAGATGTTTAGGAGTTTTTATTGATGGAAACTCAGTTCATAAATCATATCTGATATATGTAGATTTGATTTACCCGAAGGCATAAGTCTGAAAGGCAGAATACAGTATTTGAAATAGCATGAGTACAATGTGTAGATCTTGATTTTGGATATGTAACTTTGGTTGGGGTAATAGAGGTAGATGAATCAAGGTTTGAGGTATCTTACTTTGTAACCCTATTTTATGATGTTAATTCATAAGTGAGATTGAAGGTCTAGTAACTGGTAATTTAGGAAGAATAGAGCTATTTTGGTGTAACGTGTTATGCAGAATCTTTGGGATGATTTTGGAGATTGGTTTCAAGTTTGAGGTGATTGAGCTGACATGTGTGAATATTGTTATCATTTTGTTTAGGTCTACATATGGATTTGTGGATGAATTGACCCAAATTGGTGGTACACATTTCATGTTGCATGTTATGTGGTTTTTGGAAGCCGGCATGGGAATTGATCTATTTTGATTGTGCGGATATATAAGAATGATTCATTTGAACATTTTGAGAGATGGTACAAGCGTGCGAAGATCGTATGAAAGATTGTGTGAAGTTTTGTGAGTGTGATTGAAGATTTTAGTGCTCTGGTATTTGAAAGAGCAGTAGAACATAGTAGAGAGACAAAATAGTTGCAGAAGTCAAATTGAATCTAACCAAAACTTCTATTTGGCATATGTAGATTCTATTATGCAGTTCAGTCATACTTGTAATTATTTCTATTCTTTGTAAGGTAGTGAGACTTCCTCCGGATTGTAGCCCTCTTTGTATTTGAGGAGTGAGCTCTAGGAAGTATGCCTGAATGCAACAACATTCCCCTTTTGTGATATTATTATACTACTGATCGAAGAATAATAATATTGTGGGTTCAAATCCCCCCCGCAGTTTTTTCCTTCTAATTTTCCCTATAAAAATCCTGGTGTTATGATTTTGTGGTTGATTGGTTTATGTTTCTGCATTTTACTTTAACTCTTATTTATCTAGTGGTTTAAGAATTAGTTTAATAAATTTGTGAATTGTAGAACACTAATTCACTCCCCACTCTCAGTGTTCATTAATTCCAATAGAGCCACCCTTTTTTTAAACATCATATAAATAGTTATATTCTCTTGAGAGTTAACACTCTCTGTGGTTTTTCCCATTTCGGTTTTCCACATATAAATTTTGGTGTTTCTCTTATGGTTTTTCTCTTATGATTATTCTAGATTTGCAATTCTATGTGTGATGAGTTTGATATTTTGGCAAAAGGTTTAGGTTTGGAGAAAGTTTCAAAATTTGTGGGAACACTAAGTCACCCCCCTCTTAGTATTCTAGTTCCTTCAACCAATTCAACAATTGGTATTAGATATTTCATCCCTTATATAAAATCTTAACCACTTGAGGGAGATCCGTGTTGGTTGAATCATGACATCTATGTGCATGACCAAAGAATTTTAGTTGGATAAAGACTTGAAGATGACTCTTGAAGATTTGGAAAGTGTTGAATCGTAGAATAAGGAATTGAAATAAAATGTGAAGGTAGCAAATGAACGTGTGCCAAAGTTGAGAGAGAAAATACAAAAATTCAAAATGAGGCATAGGGAGCTTAACAATTAGTTGAAGTAGGTGAATAAGACTAGTAAAGATCTAATGTAGAAGATTGAGGAGAAGGATAAGTTATATGAGACCATAAAAGAAATAATAAAGTTCAAGTCTGAAGAATGTTACAAGATAGTGCAAGAAGTGAAGAAGTTGAAGACAAAGAATAAGGTTCTTGATAGTAGAAAACTTTTGGAGATCTCATCAGCATGAAAAAAACTCATTTGGACAAGATCGGACTTGGTTTTCAACCTAGTGAGTGTTTGAATTAGAAGGATAAGGACAAAGGAAAATAGGTTAAAGTGGTGAAGAAATCAGCAGATGTAGGAAAGACCTGGAATGAGATTACTAGTGCAAGAAGGCCATCGATTCATCAACCTAACATGGAAAGGTAGCCATCTTTTAATGGTTATTATTTTCAATGCAATAAATTTGGATATAAGGCTAGAAACTATAGAGGCATTTACTATTATATTTGCAAGAGGTTTGGTAAAAAATAATCCTAGCCCATTCCTACAAATCTAGCTCTTTTATATCGAAGGGAAATCATTCCTTCAGGAATAGAATTTTGTTTTATTATTGCAAGAAGAAGGGGCACATTATTAAGAATTACACTCAGTGTGCCAATGATCTTCTTGATGGAAATATAAATACAAATAAGGAATTGATTGTAGTTGATGATGAAGAATGCCTTCATGGGATGACTACTTAAGACCCACCACATGACGATAGTGAAGAGGAACTTGTTCTCTAAATAAAAAGAACTAGAGGTTGGAGGTACAGGAGGCTAGAGGAAATTTAGTGACCTCTCGTCAATCACTAGTTATGGGGTCATTAAAGTGCACTAGTGACAAAATAAATTGTGTGAAAATGACTAAAGCCAAGATCGATTTCCAAGTGGTAGTGGAAACCATCTAATATCATTTGTGATCGGAGTGGCAATGATCTACAATGGTGGCTACATATGTGATGAGGACTTGGTTCTTAAAGATTGTATTTATGATTGGATATGTATGCCCTTAATCACTATTATTGGTTGTTTGTAAATAGATGTGTTTTCCTCCATTCACAATCTATGGTTTATGTGATTAGAAGTGTTTGTCCCTATTCACATTTGTTGGGTAATTATTATTGGATGTGTGTGTCCCCAATCGTAATTGTTGTGAGCAAATGTGTGTGTCCATGTTCATGACTAATTTTGGATAGATGTGTTTGTCCCTATCCAAATTTGATGTAATACCTTGGATAGATGTGTTAGTCCCTATCCTCACTTCCATGGGTAGATGTGTTTGTCCCTATCCTTGGATGAAAGTATAGTGATCGTAGTGAGGTTAGTTGTACTATTGTTTCACATGAGTAGATATGTATGTCCCTAACCATACTCTAGGATGAACTACGATGTGTGGTCATCAAGTATTATGATATAATTTCACCCCATGTTCACACTAAGGGGAGTGTTGGGAATTAATGTTCACATAGATGTTAATATTGCATCATATGATACATAAATAATTAAGCATAAAATATTTATAGGGGTGTTAATTAATGTGATTTTAATATTAAGTTGTTGAGAAACTACTTAATATAATTATTAAAGTCACATAGTTTGTTTAATAGGTTGTTTTATTAGTAGTCGTAAGTTGAGCTGTTAAAAAAAGTCAGTCTATTTGGGAATATTATTTCCTAAATAATATGATATGAGAAATCCTATAAATATTTAATGTTTTGAATGAAGAATCATGACATTATTCTCTATCGAATTATTTTTTACTTCATTTGTCTCTACCCATATTTCTATTTGTAAACACACAAAATTCATAAAACAAGATTATTTTTTTGTATTTTTTATTTTTAAATAAAGCTATAAAATTAATGTATCTAAACATGACCATAACATGTCATAATAATCGGATGTAAAACAAAAGTGAAAAATTATGCAACCCACAAGTCTTGATTTTACAATAATAAATTAGCATTTTTCTTAAATTGACCACTAAATTTATGTAACTTATTTGTAAATAAGATTTATGAGAACTTTCAAACACGAAGGTTAAAGAATATAGATCAAATTTGACACCAACAAGTAGAATTAATGGAAATGTAAGAGCAATGTGTTCATTAAAATGTAATAGTGGTAAAACTGGGGTTTCACCAATTAAGATAATTAAACCATTATTTTTACCTTAGAGACCACTACATTGAATTAGGGGTGAATCTAATAGATCTATCCACAATACAAATAGGAAAAGGGTTGAAATTGAAATTAGATTCACTAGTTTTTAGTTTTCCCCCTCCGTCTAGTTGAATTTTAGATGTCAATTGTGACACTAGGGCAAAACAAGGGATAATTAAAGTAAATTAACAAAGATAGTATGCTATAAATGTCCCATAGAGATACCAGCTAAGGTTTAGATAAAAGAATAGATTCATAACCTATTTTGAGAAGCTTGGGTTAATTTTTTGGGACCAAATAGTACTAATTTGCCCTAGTCCTCTGACTTTCACTATATTGAAAACTGAAACTATTTGTCATCATTAATTTTGTTGGAATTATTGAGTACAAATCCTGAGCCAATTCCTTGAACACAGAAAGAGAGAATAAAGTGTTGTGGATAGGGGTTTGAATTATGTCAAAACCTAATTTAAGAATTAACCTTGAATTGAATAATCTAAATAATGAAGTAAATTTTATGAGATATACCTCAGATCTACAATTGTTGACAGCAAGATTGATGATGCAATTCTCTTTGAATGTAATCATATAAATTTTGTATGTAATAAAATGACAAACACATGAACATGAAATCCCTAATCAAACACACATGCTTTCCCAATGATTGATGTTATTTTTCTCCATAATGCTTGAAGGATGAAATGTTGCATTGAATATTTGAAAAATGCTTGATGATGAATTCTTGAGGGATACATGAATAATAGGGTAGATGAGTGATATTATAATTAATTGATAGAATCTCTTTATATAGGATTCCTTAGTTAAATTAATGATTAGGCTGACCTCCAATGTTCAAGTGTAGCCACATGGAGCAAAATCCATCGGGTAGGGGGAGTTCCTATCCATACTTAAATTGGGTCATGTTTAAGGGAGACAAGGGGGTTGTGGGCACTTTATGTTAATCCTATGAGGATCCAGTTAGTACTGAGAGGGGGGTGAATAAGTATTAAGACCAATTGAATCTTCAAACCCAAAATCAAACTTATTTTAGATCTGAAACCACGTAACAAATATCTCAACTTCTGTAATCACATCTAACAACCTCTTTATCATATTTGCTTACCACATTAATCAAATCATTTACCGCATCAATCAATACTTTGACCATCAAAGAAATAATATAAACTTGATCATTTACCAACTTATTATCCTTATCAATCAGATCAAATACTTTCACAAACAACTCCTTATCAATATCGGTAACCTTTGATAAAACAACATAACCGGTGTCTCAAAAATAATGCATGAAATGAAACATAAACAAGAACATCATATGAAAAATATTCCACATATGAACACCATAAGTTTTTGACATGGAAACCCAAATAGGCAAAAAGAACTATGGGAGTTGGCACCCACAAATATTTGTACTCTTTTTAAGTATGCCTTGTTAGGAGCTTACAATATGCGTAGTTAGGAGTCACCCGGTTAAGGGATTTTCCTAGAAGCCTGGTTAGGAGCTTGATGATCTGTTAGGATCAACCTTGTGAGAGAATTTAACACTCTTTTAAGAGCTTCCCTATTAGGGGACTTAAATGTTTAAGCCCTATTAGGACCTACCCGATTAAGGGATTTAACCTACTGCAACTATTAGGGAACAACAGTAAGAAAATGATCTATTACTTGCACTTCTCTACTTTCTTGATCAGATCCATTTATACTCAACACTCTAAAACTCTTAGAAAGATCTCGCACTTCACTTGGACATCTTAAGACATTCTTTAAGACCACTGACACAATAAACATCAGCTATGTCATCCTAAATAGCCATCTCAACTAGGTTGGCCACTAAACCCTAATTACATAATGAATTTACAATTCAAATCATAAGAGATCATCACAGATCGATATATGAATCCTTACAACAAATTAAAATGTAATATCAACCATTGGTTGATCGTAACCCATCACAAAAATTTGATCTATACCAAAGTCAAAACCTCATAACACTCTACTAAGTGTTTCATCGATTCCAAAGAAATTCTTCCTTGAATCGTGCCAAAATAACAATTAAATTTTCCACATGGGTTGTGTCGTGTTACCACCTTAATGTAGACTTGTCGTCGATCACCGTCATAATAGAAATGATTACTGGTTTGATGATTTCTTCACCAGTCTTAAATCCTACTAAAACTTTAGTTAAACTTCATCAAAAATTTGAAACACACCTTCCGATAATCTTTACAAGTTTTGGTTTCGATCAAATACACCTTTCCATGATACAAGATCACCATCCAAACCGCAAATCACCAAACATGACCAATCGACCGATTCAATCAAAACATCTCTTCTTTACTGGTTAAAGTCCTATTTCATAGACTTTAGTTCTCTTCTAGTAAACCCTATCTTCTCATAAACAAAATCACTAAGATGACAAAACAAATAACTAATCATGTCATCTATTCATAGAATCCCAATTTCTTCATCACAAATATACTTCTATCCTTTACTGGTGTAGTCATCCATCTTCAACTGCACAACCTCATATGCATAAGTTATGCCAAATTCCAACAATATCCCCCTTTGGTATTGATGGCAACATCAATCAGAGTAACATCATCATATGCATTTTGCTTGCCGATATCACGTCATCTGTCAGTTCTCCTCCTTTTGTCATCTTGTTGGAAATTGACACTCATTAGATTCATATATTGTTATTTATGGAAACAAGATTCTATTGAAGGCATATACTAGCATTGGAGGCATACACCGATGGATATCGACATTGGAGTAATTAGGGTCATCACCAACACCAACATCCAACATTTCAGTGAAGCCAACATCAGTCTAAATCCAAAAGGTTTTATTTGTAAAATCATTTTGTAATTATTGTATAAGGGCCGACATTGAATATCTTTTGTATTGTAAGCTAGCATAAGGCATATTTTTTGCAAAGGGTATATAAGTCAGTCTATTAGGTCAGTTTGAGAGACAAGAAGATATATTGCAAGGTAGTAGAACTGTGTAATGTGAAGGATATGTATGAAGGTCATTTGCATGTGAATGTAATATCATACTATGATTATTAGATGGTTTGTAAAGCATTCTTGGAGGAAAGGAGATACCGGTACAAGAATTCAGAATAGAGCTTTAATCGAAACTCTTTTTGGAATTATAGATGCATTTTGTGAGTTCATCAGTATTGTTTTATCTTAGCAGAAGCTTGTAGTTAGTGAGACTCTTTTGTGTTGAGCAGTGTGCTCTAGGAAGTGTGCCTTCTTGCATGTGCAAGCCCCCATGTTATGTAATATCTTTCATATGGCCAGTGAATTGTTATTGTGGGTCACAAATCGCACTATGTTCTTTCCTCTTTGAGGTTTTCCACGTATAAATTTAGTGTGTTATGGTGTTCATTCATGTGGATGGTTTATTTACTTCATGTTATATGTTTCTCCATTTACTGATTTATATGTGTATGTTATAATAAGATAAAATCATATATTACCGGCAAAACATTGATTTAGGCCCCCCCTCTCAGTGTTCTTGGATTCCAACAATTGGTATCAGAGCTTGGTACCTCAGAGGAAGTTTAATAGCTTCAGGAAGATCCTGAAACCATAATCATTGAACATGGGTATGGAGAAGCAACTTGAGATGGCACTTGAGGAATATGATGTTGAAAGGATGAAGAACTTAAAATTGCAAGATGAATCGAATTCTCCTAATGAATTCATTCTTGTTTTGCTAAGAGAAAGGAATTTTTGCAAAACCAAGATGATGAAGAGAAAAATGCACTTAAGGAACAATGTCAGAAGCTAAGTCAAGCTAAAATGCTCATGAAGAATGAAATGCAAGACCTGACTATGAGGTTATCAAAAGATATTGAGGACAAGAAGAAGAAGGAAGAAAATCTTGCTATATCTCTGAAGAACAAATTTGATGAATGTGGCAGATTGACTCATGAGAATAATATGTTGAGAACTAATTTGGTACACTCTCGGAATAATGAAAAAGAGCTTGAAAGACAAATAACTACTCCGAGAGATGACCTGACTATTGCAGGTGAGTATAAAGAAAAATTCAGGATTAGTGCTGCATAGTTGGATGATTTATTGAAAAGACAAAGGCAAAGTGAAGATTCTAGAGGAGTTGGATTTGTAAAAGGTGAAAGCTCTAGTACTGTAGACAAAGATTAGACAACTGGTATGCAGAACGGATTTCACTAGAAGAAATCAATAAGGCAATCTAATGCTTACAAATTCAATGGTAGATGTTTCGTTTGTAATAAAGTTGGGCATATGGCTAGACAATGTAGAAATAGAGCAAATCAAAACTACAATTTAGTTCCTAGTCAATGTACATATTGCAAGAAATATGGTCATAAGTCAAAAGATTGCAGAATGAATGTTAAATGTCATGCATGTGGAAAGTTTGGTCATTTGGCTATTCAGTGTAGGTTAAGGAATGACACTGAATATGTCAAAGCAATTCAGAATAACAATGTTACATGTTATGCATGCAACAAAATACATCATATTGCTAAGTACTATAGAAGAAAGTCTACACCGGTTAGAAATGATAAAGAAAATGATAAAGGAAAGAAGAAGGTAGATGAAATATAACAAGATCACACCAAGAGATGGTTTAGAAAATATGAAGAACCAAGTGGGGATGCAACTACACTGATAACAGAACCTGTAACTCCACCAGTAGAACAAAGCATTCTTGCACCGATAGGAAATTCAATATTCAATATTCCCCAGAAGAGTTCTAAAAGAGATTTGGAGAGTGCTATTAATCATTGATGGAGGTTTATTTGGCATAAGACTATGAAACTGACAAACGGTAGAGTACATCGCTAAGCATTTATGACATTGATGAATTAGGGCTTACTCACTGATAAAAAGGGAAAATGGTCTCTTTTTCACTCACCCAACACTCAAGAAAACCAGAGCAAAGAAAAGGAGAATCATAGGCAATCCAGAGCTAGCAAAGGCATTCCAAATAATTTCCTATGGTCATCTAAGAAGTAATCAAAACCCTTGAACCGACAACTATTTTCTAGGTATTTCTTTGAAATGGAATCTAGATCATCATCATCTCCTACTTTCATTGTGAATCCCACTATTGTAGAGGTCAAGGATAGGCTTAGGCCTATTTTCAAGAAAGTTCCCTAAATTGTTATGAAGGAAGAATCTACTGGCATGCTTTTGAGGGTTCCCGATGGCATGGTCTATGTAGAAGATGTCAGGGCCTATATTCACTGCACATTGGAGGATTTAGACACTGATGGAAGTAGTGGAACCTAGAACTATATGAGTCACTAAATTAGGTTATGAAGTAGATGGCAAAATTTTGGAGTTATATGCTAAAATGTTGATTGATGCTCCTTTGGATGACAAGGCTGAACACTTTGGCACTACAGAGGAGAAGGTTGTTGAGGTTAGCATTGGTTTCAACAAGAAAATAAGACAAAAGAAGATATACAAAATGTTTGCATTTGTTCAAGATATAATTCACAGGATTGATACAGAACTAGGTTCTAGATCTAAACCGGTAGATCAACCGGTAGTAGCAAGTGCTCCTGAGGTGAAGAGGCCTAAAAATTCATTTCTTCTATAACTTCTGAATCTAATCCAAAGGATAATCAACCTCTTGCATTAAGAAGGGTATAGAGGAAGAAAGCTGACAAGCCTCCAGTAGAAGAAAAGAAGGTGGAACCAAGGAGGAAGATAGTTAGAAAGGTAACAATTACACTCACACCTCCAACAAGGAAACCTACTCAGAAGAGGTAGCCTTCTCCATCCGCTCCTGCAACCCCTCACAAGAAGAAAAAGAGTGATAAAGCAACTAAATCTGGTAAATGACTTGTGCAGAGTCAATTGATGAGATAATTAAAGATGGAATGTTGAAAAATGTGTCAAATTTTTATGAATATTTAGATGATAATGAGCAAAATGAAATAAAAGAAGCAATTTTGTTATATTTAGACATATATAAGAAGGCTTTGGTAGATATTTTGAAGGAAATTCCTTTATCATTGTATAATAAGTTAGATGCAATGAGATTAGATGCAATCAGGAGGGACAGAGAAATCAAAGAAGTTGAAATTTTGAATATGTGTGGCTCTATAAATAATGAGGAAATGAAAACATGTATAGATGTTACTAAAAGAAGAACCTTTAGTAGAAAAACCCGACAAATAGGCCTAATGATGGGTAGAGTCAATGAGATAGTAAATGAGACCAGAGATGGTTGGACCAAATTCTTCCAAAAGAATCCTGATTTTCTCACTTCTCAAGAAGAATTTGCTAAGGCAACAACTCCCACCATTCTAGACAAATCTAAAGGGAGAGAAATTTTGGGAAGTTCAGTTCAAATTTTGAGTGAACTGGCAGATAAACCCATAACTGATGAGAGTGTAAAGACTAAACTGACAGAGACTACATTTGTACAGTCTAGGAAAGGCAATATAGGTAATGTATAGGTTACAGATAATATTGTAGATAATACTCCACCAACAGTAACTAATACTGCACCCAGTGGCAAAGCCACCAGTGTATTAGAGGAGGAGAAAAGAGATTCACTAGGAGAGGGTAAGGAAGATAAGGAAAATGATACTGAAGTGGCAGTTATTTCCCCAACAAAACTTTTGACAATTGATACTTCTCAAGCGGATAAGAAAGCAATTAGAGAGATGAATCCTACAGAGCTAATGATGATGGCTACTCAAAAGCTAATAAAGGAAGGATCTGCAGACAAAGGAATAATAGATCAATCAATAACAATTTTGCATAGATTGATTCCTGAATGTATGATTGAAAATGAATCAAGCCCTTCTAGCAAGCTTAAGGCATTGATAGAGCATATATCTAAAAACTTTCAGTCGTTGCAGGAAATTTCTGACAAGAAAGCACTTGAAAGATTTACTCTGGCCAAGAAAGCCGCTTTTGACCAGATTATTGAGATAGAGAAGAAAGAGTTTTAAGAGAAACTTATACTCATTGAAAATTCTTTGAAATAGTGTACTAACATCTATAGGTTCTGTTGTAATATAGAGATTCTTACAACAAATGTAGATAAGAGGCTAAAGGAATTACATGAAAAGATTGCTAATATTGCTAATTCTTTTGATGGACTAACTTCACTCACAACTTCCATTGGTGAACAAATTTTGACCTTGGAGACCCAAGTTTTTTCTTTTGAAGAGGAAAGAGACAAGATCATTTGGAGAGCAAGGAGTCTTAGAGTTTTTTTGAGTCCAAGATTGGATTCACTTGATGTACATAAGAACAATGTATGGATATGCTTGCAATGCCCGCACCGACAAAAGACACTGAGAAAGAAACACTTGCACATTTAATGAGTGGACTTGTATCCTTATTTGGAACACTAAAAACCTGTTGGGATACCTATGTACAATTTCTAGAAAAATCTTACCCAAAAATTTTGAGATTGGTCAAGCTCTGGTAAAATAATCTATAATTATCCTTTCAATTCTTTTACCGGTCTTTGGCAGTGATGCCAAAAGGGGAGTATATTATGTGAAAAATATGTATGTAATCCTAAGGGGAGGATACAATTAGAGTATATTGCTGAGAGGATCAATCAACTCAGGTGGAGCATGTTTCATATTTCAATTGAACCGACATAATCCATTTTTCACGTGAGTGTTGCCATCAATGCCAAAGGGGGAGATTGTTGGCAATTGACACTGATTGGAATCATATGTTATCGTTGACGGTAACAAGATTCTATTGAAGGCATATACCAGAATTTGGAGGCATACACCGATGGATACCGACATTGGAGTAATCAGGGTCATCACCGACACCAGCATTGACACCGACATCCAACACTTCAGTGAAGCCGACATCAGTTTGGATCCAAAAGATTTTATTTTTAAAATAATTTTGTAATTATTGTATAATTCCCGACATTGAATATCTTTTTTATTGTAAGCCGACATAAGGCATATTGTTTGTAAAAGGTATATAAGTCAGTCTGTTAGGCCATTTTGAGAGAGAAGAAGAGATATGGCAAGGTAGTAGAACTATGTAATGTGAAGGATATGTATGAAGGTCATTTGCATGTGAATGTAATATCATACTATGATTAGTAGATGGTTTGTAAAGCATTCTTGGAGGAAAGGAGATACTGGTAGAAGGATTCAGGGTTTATGAACCAGTACAAAACAGAGCTTTAACAAGAACTCTTTTTGGCATTATAGATGCATTTTGTGAGTTCATCAATACTATTTTATCTTAGAAGAAGCTTGTAGTCAGTTAGACTCTTTTGTGTTGAGCAGTGTGCTCTAGGCAGTGTTTCTTCCTGCATGTGTAGGCCCCCATGTTATGTAAATTGATATTATGGGTCATAAATCCCACCGTGGTTTTTCCTCTTTGAGGTTTTTCACTTATAAATTAAGTGTGTTATGGTGTTCATTCACGTGGCTGGTTTATTTACTTCATGTTATATGTTTCTTCATTTACCGATTTATATGTGTATGTTATAATATGGTAAAATATTATATTACCGACAGAACACTGATTCACCCCCCCTCTCAGTGTTCTTGGATTCTAACACATCTCCCCCTTAACCAATGCTTCTCTCAATTTGATCTTCTTCTCTTCAACTTCTCCTATATCTTTTCTTCTCCCATATTTGTCATATCTGATGATTTGTTTCTTCTCCCCCTTTGAAAGAAATGCCAAAGGGGTAAATGCATCACTTGTCTTCAATTATGTTGTTGCCTCTTCCATCATCTCTACTACTCAAATCCAAAAAATTATAACAAATCATTAAATCAAAACTTTACATCAGACTTTCTCTCCCAAAGGACTAGCCTGCACCTTAATCAATCGTTAGTTAAAAATAAACATGAAATTTAAAGGATTGATGGATCTCCATCATTCTAGTTCTTCTGGTGTAGGGTTCTAACCCCTAGTTTACCTTTAAGAAACTCAAAGGTAGCCTTCGGTATGGGCTTAGTAAAGATATCAGCTAATTGATCTTTACTCTTCACATATTCCATCTTCACCTCCTTTTCTTGAACTCTTTCCCTTGGGAAACGATACTTCAATTCAATGTGCTTAGTTCTAGAATGAAGTACATGATTCTTAGAAATGTTTATTGCACTTGTAATATCACAATGGATAGTCACTGGTTCAGATATATCTATCTTGAATCCTTCTATCACATGTCTCATCCATATTGCCTGCCTGCAATTCATGGATGCAGCTACATACTTTCCTTCAGCTCTAGATTAAGAAACACATTTTTATTTCTTTCTCGTCCATGCCACTAATCTTCCTCCAAGTAGAAAAGCTCCACCATGTTCTTTTTTGATCATCCACATTACCTGCCCAATCAACATCTGTAAAAACATCCAAAGTAAAATCTCCTTTATAGGGATACCATAAACCATAGTCTACTGTGCCTTTGAGATACCGAAAAATTCTCTTCAAAGCCACCATGTGACTCTCCTTAGGCTCTTTTTGAAATCTAGCCATTAATCCAACAACATGAGCAATATTCGATCTTCTATAAACAACATAGTGTAGCTTTCCAATCATAGATGTGTACTCTTTTCACTAACACCAAGGGAATCATCTTCCTTTGATAACTTGCAGCATCTTACCATTGGTGTCCCTACCAGTTTGCAATCTTCCATGCTGAATGTCTTCAACACCTCTTTGATATACTTGGTCTGGCAAATAAAGATACCACCATCCATTTGTTGAACCAGTAAGCCGATAAAGAACTTAATTTCACTGATTAGAGACATTTCAAATTCCTTTTTAATTATGTCACCAAATTCCATACACATATCATCATTTCCACCTAAAATTATGTCATCAACAAACACTTTTGCTATTAGCATCTTGTCTCCATCAGTCTTCAAATAAATGTTGTTGTCCTCAATGGTACGTTGGAATCCAATTTTGATCAAATATGCATGTAATCTCTCATTTCATACTCTTGGTGCTTGCTTTAGACCATATAGTTCTTTGTGAAATTTTCACACCATGTCCTTATCATTGGTCAAGAAAAAACTATCTGGTTGTTCAATGTATAATTCTTCTTCTATAATCTCATTTAGAAAGGCTGACTTGACATCCATTTGGTAAACTTTGAATCTCTTATATGCAGCAAATGCCAACAACATCCTTACTCCTTCTAATATACCAATAGGTGCAAATGATTTACCATAATCCTCACCTTCCTCTTGAGCATACCCTTAGCAGACTAACCTTGCCTTTTTTATTACAATATTTCCTTCTTCATCCAATTTATTCCTAAAGAACCTTTTTGTTCCAATTACATTATTATCCTTTGGTCTAGGAACAAGTGACCATGTCTAATTCTTCTCAATTTGATCTAATTATTCATTTATTGCATTCACCCAATCATAATTCTTTAGTTCTTCCTTAACTATCTTGGGTTCAATTGTAGATATCAAACATGAGTTCTCTCAGATCTTTCTCCTAGTTTGCACACCTACATTCTTATCACTGATTATTTGCTCTTGTGAATTATTTATTATGATATATCTAGGTATTGCCTATGTCAATTATGTATCTTTTGCACCAGGTTCTTCATCTTCTTCCTCATTGTCATCGCTTACCGGTTGAGCATCCAATTCTGCATTTGTTGGTTCTTCATTATTCTTTTCTTTTGGTTCAATGATCACAAAATTTTCCTCATTATCATCCTTTTCAAGTTCTAATATTCTTGTACCTTTATCCTTATCAGATATATCATTTACTTTTACATTATCACTTTCAACAATTTTCTTAGTTCTTTTATTGTAACATTTATATACCTTACTCTTAGAAGAGTAACCAATAAAAATTCCCTCATCATATTTTGCATCAAATTTCTCAGTGTAGTTATCCCTCTTAATAAAACATTGACTTCGAAGATTTTAAAATAACTTACACAAGGGGTTTTTCTATACCATAGCTCATAGGGTGTCTTATTGTTACCTCTCTTTACCAGTACCCGATTTAAAGTGTATACAACAATATTGACCGCTTGTCTCCAAAATATTTTGGATACATTACCCTGCAATAACATGGTTCTTGCAGCTTCAACTATTGTTTTATTCATCCTTTCTGCTATGCTATTCTGTTGTAGTGTCCTCGGAGTAGACATTTGTCTCTTTATACCCTAATCATCACAATACTTAATAAATTCAGCAAATGTGCATTCACCTCCTTGGTCTGATCTTAAACACTTCAATTTCTTACTGGTTTCCTTCTCATCCAGAGCTTTAAATGATTTAAATTTACTAAATGCTTCTGATTTCTCCCTCAAAAATGTCACCCACATCATTTTAGAATATTCATCAGTGAAGATCATGAAATACCTATCACCGTAATAACTCTTTGTTCTCATAGGGCCACAAAGATCAGTATGTACCAAATCTAAAAAATTCTCAGAAATACAATTATTTCTCTTGAAAGAAATAGAGGTCATCTTACCGATTTGAAAATCTTTGCATATCACACTATCTAGTTTGACAAGTTGGGGTAATCCTCTTACAACACTTGACTTGCTTATCTTCACCCAATTACCAAAATTAACATGACAAAATCTTTTATGCCACAACTAGCTGTCTTCCATTCTTGCAACCAGACAATTATTAATATTACTATTCAAATGGAATAAGTTACCTATAGTTTGCTTCCGATAGCAATCAGTTCACCATTACCTCCAATATTTCTGTAGACTCTGCTTTTAAACTCAAGCAAATAACCTTTATCATTGAGTTGACCAACACTTAAAAGATTATGCTTAAGACCATCAACCAAAAATACATCATCAACATTACTCTTCCCATTTAGAGATATTGAACCTTTACCTTTCACCATGCAAGGATAGTTATTTCCAAATATACCAACACCTCCATCAAATTAATTAAGGGTTATGAACTTACATTTATCTGCGGTCATGTGGTGTGAGGAGCCACTGTCTATAATTGATTCATCACTATTCTCCATATGACATACTAGTGCCTTTTCATTAGATGGTTCCTCCTTCATGGCTACAAATGCAATTTCTTCATTATCATCTTCTTCTTCTTACTCGTCATCGGTCATACCTTCATCTACTGCAACATAACAATGTTTCTTTCCCTTTCCTTTGAATCTTCTAAACTTTTCTTTCTTATCGGTGTTAGGGTAGTTAGCAACAATATGACCAATTTTACTACAAGAGAAACACTTCAAAGGTAGCTTTCCTTTATACTTACCAGTGCCTCTTGGAAATCTCTTTGCTAACAGTGCCTCAAGTTCCATCTCTTGATCTTCATTGTCTTCATTTCCCTAGTTACTTCCAGGACTTGTCCTGCACTCATGATTTTGACATATATCTTTTCCTTTTCTAGTAGATGAACCAGTAATAGAAGCTTTAAAGAAAGATTCAATAGATTTTGTCATACTATTGTCAAAACTATTTAACTCAAAAGTTGTAAGCTTACGAATCAATGAGTCAATAGTTACATTATCCTTTGAAATAGGTCAAAGTTCTTGGATTGCTGATACTATTATAGCATACTAAGGTTGAAGAGTTCTGAGCATTTTACTTACTATTGCATCATCTTCTATTTTACCTCCTGTACTCTTTATGCCGCCAACAACTTCTTTGATTCTCTGACCATACTATGCAATATTCTCTCCTTCAAGCATTCTCATGTCATTGAACTTTCCTCTCAAGCTTTCCTCTTTGGCTCTTTGAACATGCTCATCTCCTCCATAGATTGTCTCTAACTTTTCCCAAGCCTCACCTACAGTTTCCACTCCTTGAACATCAATATATTATGAATCAGATAAAGTATTTACAATAGCTTCTAGGGCTTGCATGTTATCTTTCTTCTCTGGGCATGTGCACAAAGATGGTCGTCAGAAAAGTGGACACCACCCAAAAAACACTTGGAAAAACAAGCAGCACGTAAGGGGTTTTAAAATTTCAAATTCCCACGTACGTGCTTAGGTTTGTTTTTCTTGAGCCTAGAAAAGGTAGTGCATATGCGCTACGCCTTGGAAAATGAGAATGTATGCGCTGCTCATAGGAAAATGAGCGTGTATGCGGTGCCTAGTAAAAAAGTTTTTAAAAAAAAACTAGGTCTCATTTACTCGTAAATCACGTTTTTAACTTCATTTTCCCCCATTTTCTCACTTAAACCGCGAACGGGGTGCTAGATTTGTCCTCTAGGCTATGGATCAAGGTTAGTTTTTGTTTATTTTTGTCTTTCTTTCTGGTACATGCAATTTGTTTTACATTTTGAATTTAATTTTATTAATTTTGATTAGGTTTTTTCATTTTTTGTTTCAAAAACCAGATTCTTCTAATCCAGAACAAGAACAACCAAATGCACCTCCTGAAAACACACAAGAACAACCCCCAATTCCTCCTTTTGATTGCATAGCCAAAACATGGGAAGAATTAATTAATCAGTTAGGACAAAATACGGCTAAAATCAATAGATTGATTGTAAAATTGAAAACTTCTAAACTTGGCCATCATCAATCCCTCGCCACTAGCCTAGAAACATTAGCTAGTGGTGCCATAGCTGTTTCCATAGAAATTGCCAAATGGGGAAGCTTTAAGGATAGGTGTCGTCAATTCTATGCCAATGGGCTATCATACGATGGAGTAAAAAAGAAAAATATTTCTAAACAACAAATATGTGCCCTTTTTGTTGATCCCAAAACTGGTTAGTCATTACCTCTTAATGCAAAGAGGTTTCCCATACATTGTTGTACCAATGCGCAGATGAAGAATCTTTTTTGGTAGAGGTGGTGGATGGTCTTTGATGATCCACCTTGTAATAATTATGAGGTGCCATTATATTTTTTGAGAAAAATATATTGTGAGTTTGTGCTCAATGTGTGGCCAAACTATTTTGACATGAGAGAGTTTCATGGTAGAGGTGGTGGCTTTGCCCAAGATAGACCTGGAGCCCATAGGCAATTAGCCGCGGAGAGTCACCGCCCCCTAGCACCCAAACCCAAGGTGCATTAGGTTGTCCCATTAGAGCTGAAAGAGTCAATGGAAATACAGACTCTTTAGGCGGCCACATCATTGATTGGTGCCATCATCTAGCATGGGACGTCATTAGCACACCCTATTCTACTGGATGATGAGCCGTTAGAGGGCGATAGAGAGCCCATTGAGCATATGTGTGTTAGTTGCTCAGGGATATGCTCGGGGATAGATGATGCAGCTGGTACAGATGGATACTCATATCATCTGTGCATGATTTGCGGTTGTAGATGTCAAGCTCACATGGTTGAGGATGTCGCGTTGATAGATGAGTTGATGGACATGGTGTTTTCCCATGAGCCACAGACACAGGTGTGTTGATTTGAATTCATAACATTTTATTTATCAGTCACTTTAAATTTGTAATTACATAAATGAATTTTCATTTATACATTGATCTAAATTGAGACAAATAATATGCATTTCAGGATGCAGCAGAGGTATCCCATACACCTCCCCCAATTACCATAGCTGCAACTTTGATGCCTAAGGTATAAATTTTGTAACATGTTAAAATAGAATAGTACACTTTGAATTCAA
This sequence comes from Cryptomeria japonica, assembly GCF_030272615.1. Lineage (NCBI taxonomy): Eukaryota > Viridiplantae > Streptophyta > Pinopsida > Cupressales > Cupressaceae > Cryptomeria > Cryptomeria japonica. The sequence continues at coordinate 785,994,659 of NC_081411.1, read as the reverse complement.
AAGAATACAAGATATACTAACTATCTTTAATGCTTGGTCCAATTTCTGGTTTGTAGGTGTTGATAGGGGACAAAATGTCCTAGATTGATGACATCACACTCTCAGCGATCAATTTTGGCCTACAAGGCTATACGGTATTATATTTTGTACAACTCTTTTTATGTATTGTTTTTATGGAATATGCAAGTCATTTCATTTTATATTTTTAAAATTATGTTTAATTTATTATCTGTACTAATATCTCATGATAATTTTGTGTTTTTAGGGTACCCCCTCTGCATCCAGGGCTCGTCCTAAGAAAACAAATTTCTCGAAGATGCCAAAACGTGTGAAGAAGGTAATTGGACATATTTTAAGTTGTAAAATTCTTTGAAAATGTTGAAATCAAGTATTAGTTGGGGTTTGTAGATTGATTAGTGTTTTTTGTCTATTTATCATGTACAGTGGTCATTGAGCTTTGTGGGTATGTTGAATGCACCTAATTCACACACGGATCAAGAGAGGGTGGAGGTATGTATCTCTACTTTACTTTCTTGATTTCATGATTATATGCACACGTACATGTGAACTTGTGATATATTATAATCTTATAATTTTTTCATACAGGAAATATCCATACCTATTTTGTCAATGGCGAACCCTCCTCCTTGCACTGGAGAAGCATCTCCGATCTGGTACACTTTTGTTTGATATGTAAAATTAATTGTTTTCAACCTTCAATACTTATCATTATATTAATTGTATTTAATCTTTGTACATTTTTTGTATAGGTAATAGCGACAATTTCTACATCGATGGTGAGCCATCCTCAATCCATTGGAGAAGCATCTCAGACATAGGTACGTCATTGTTCTCTATATTATAGCTTTTAAGTGTTTTTGATATATTTATGTTAGTACATTGTATTAATTGTACAATTAATCTACAATAGACTCCTTCGTGGTACGACCATAATGTGGATCCATTTAAGTATGTCTTCAAGAAAACTCCTAAGAGTGACAAGGAGAGGAGAGCAAAGACATTATCTCCTGGATTAGCTGATGAGGTAATCTACATTTCAATTGAAAAGGAATTAAAGTTAAATGTGTAGTTATGTTGTTAATTGTGAACTATTTTCTACAAAAGAATTCTAACTTGGCTTTTGAATTGTGGTTTTGTAGCCATCTATAGAGCCGCATACTACACTGAAGAGGCTTGATTTTGATGATCCACCACAAGTTTAGGATCATATAGTGTTAGTTTTGGTCATAGAATGACCAATACATGTAGATATATCCTACATTTTTATTGTATATCAATTTGGACATGGCATATGTCACATTTTTGTAATACTTGTATTGACTTGGCAGACATGCCTTTTTTTATATATATAATTATCGATATTCGATCCAATAAATGTGATATGAGTTCATTCTTTTCTATTCATTGTATTTTGTGGTTGTCCTTTTATAAATTTAAATGAATATTTTCATATGTAATAAACAATATGAATATAAACAACAAAAATATATGATATGAAACATTGCAATCATGGAATATGATTTGATAAAAAAATTGAAAATGTTGAATTACCCCTACAAAACTCCTTGTATTCAGTTAATTATTGTGTATTCACTGTATTTGGTGGTTGCCCTTTTATAAATTTAAATGAATATTTGCATATGTAATCAACAATATGAATATAAACAACAAAAATCGACAATATGAATGTAATCAACAATATGAATATAAACAACAAAAATCGACAATATGAATATAAACAACAATGTGTTTGGTGCGAGAGCACCCTCACGCTCGCAATGGTCAAGTTTTGTTTGTCATGTGCACAAACCGATGTCGCAAGCACATCCGGGTGGGTAGGTTTACACTAGGCATTCCCCTTTCATGCATCCCAAAGCACCAAAACATCGAGAGTCATACCCTACCAGTGCGATCTCTCAAGTGCCATGAGTCCAAAAAATTGTCAAAATTTGATGGTATGTTTCTTCCAATCCACAACACATACAGTCGATTTGTTTGATCCCGTGGGGTCGCGTGAGGCTCGTCTACAATGGCCTATCTCGGTTTTTGTCAACTTGGAGCCATTTTCAATTAGTAGTATTTTTTCACCTGCTCCAAAAACTGTCAGTTGCTTGCAAGGAAAAGTTGCAAGACTGGCTAGAATTGATTCTATTCATCGTATGCACAAACCGACATCGCAAGCACATCCGAGTGGGTAGGTTTACGCTAGGCATGCCCCTTTCATGCATCCCAAAGAACCAAAATTTTGAGAGTCATACCCTACCGACGCAATGTAGAAGTTGCTTGACAACTTTTTTGACAATTTTTTTGACAACAATGACAATTTTTGCTCAAATTGTATCTAGTCTCAATCTATGACCCCTATAACCTGATAATGACTCAAATAATTATCCATGATTATACAAGAATCAATAATGCTCATGATTGACCTGGGATACATCACATATACTCAAAACATAGTCACAAAACATTGACATTACAATATGTGTGATTCAGCTCATCGCCATTTTAATATAGAAATCATCTCATGGGATTTTATACAAAATTTGGCATTACAATACGTGCGATTCAGCTCATCACCATTTTAATATAAATTTTTTTGCATGTACATATGTACAATTCAACTCATTGCCACTTAAATATACAAAATTATGCCCCTAAACATGTAAAAATCAGCTCATGGGCATTTATATATACAAAAAATGAATATAGAACAATTCGTCAATGATTTATACAAAATTCTCAAAATCATTCTACTCTGAATTGTAGAATCAATCAAGTGAGCCTTTAGGATCGGCTCTAACCCGTATTGTGTCAAGTATTGCCTCGTGGTTAGATTCACAAACTTTTTATTAAATCTTGTTATGAGGTCTACCATGAAACTTCATCAAATGAATATTTGTTGCAACAACAAGGTTAGAGGAATGAAGAATATGTTTGTGTGTTTCAAAGTCCTCGAACAACCAAAGATCATAATTCTGATAGGGTATCTTTGAAGCCATGTTCTTGTCATGACAACAGACCCTATTGGGTACTCAATACCCTCTCCGTCAATGATTGTGGTTGTCAATTTTCTTTTAGGCTCAACACAATGATACAAATAGTAATTTGTTCCTTCTTCATTGTTCTCTTCTACAACAACTGCATACACATGACCTGCATTTTATAAAGTGTTAATTAATAGCAAAAATAAAGTATGATGTGCAACAAAATGAACCAAAAAGAATACTTGCAAAAAAGTAAACTCAAAAAATCACCTGAATCCACTAGGTCGGATACATGGTCAAAATCCACTGATGTCTCCATCTGGCTCAATTGTAGTGCTTTTGGAATTTGATATGAATCAATGGGAACCAACGGTCTACAAGACCATTTGTCAACCCATTCTTCTGATTCACATTCTTCCCACAAACAATACATGCATGAAGACCAAAAACATACTATTTGTCTTGTATAAATTACTAGTGAACTTGAATTTGAACTCATAAATGAGTGCATGTCACTCGATCCTGTAACTATACAACAATATAGATAGTTTTCAATGTTAGATTCAGTGATCAACCAAAAATATCTACGAACCAATGACGTACTTGGATTACATGGACCCATCGTAGACTTACACCATCGCACAATTGTTTTTGCATCTACCAACTCAGCACCACCTTCGTACTTCAATTCTTCCCTGGCTAGGGCTCTTTTCACACATGCTCCTACACCATCGTGCTCTCCCTTACCATGTCTAGCCTCCATGAAATTCCAAAAATTTTGTACACTGGTTGTAACATGCATCCTTGTCAACCAATAAAACATCCTTGCATTCTTGAATTGTGCGATGCAATTATCTGACCATATTAAGTGACAGTTGTATCGTATGTTCCTTTCCCTTAAACAATCATAGAAAACTTTAAAGCATCCTTGTACAAACTCCGATGAATGAGTACGATCATCACTTATGTAGAAGTGATACTCTCTTACAACCTTTCTATCCTCCTCTATGCTATCATCTGCATCTCATGAATGCTATGTGTACAAAAATAGAAACTTGTGTAGAGTGATAATACATGGATTGCACTTCATTTTGAGGTTTTAGTGTATAATTTTCAGTGAAATCAATGATAGAGACAATGATGCCAAGAGGAGATGTGTCCTTACATAACTTGAATTGCTCATCTAACCATTGAGCTCTATGTGTATGCATTATTTACTCATAAACTAGTTTCTCTTGAAACATTTTCATAAATTGAGCTACACATATATCATTTTTCACTAGCTCACATCTCTTCAAATCTTTTCCACCTTTAACTCCATATGTGACTGTCTTGTATTTTCTGAAAGAAACTAGTTTCAACCAATTTCATGTGTGCTCTCAAAATGTATGCATCTTGGTAAATGTTGCAAACCACCACATATAGCATAAGAACCTTCCAAAAAAGGTATCTTATATTAAATGAAACCATCATGTCTATTACATAGCACACTTGAAATAAATTCTCTTGCCGACTTAGGAGGTGCTTGTATATTACATTCCTGCAAAACATCGTTAGTGTGTAAAGTAGAACAAATATGATGAAAAATATCATAATGCATGGAAAATTCAATATGCATCCTACAACAACATGTGGTGCGTACATGATTAATCTTAATATAAAAAGGTTTTACCATTTCAAAAAATCTTTGAAAATTTTTTATTTGAGGAAACTTTTGAAGGAATCTTTCATAAAATTTAGTTTAAGTCATATCCAAATAGTGTTTCACATCTGGCTCATGATTTTTAGACCCAATTCTTCTTCTAACAACATCTCTTTGGTTGGGCGATACTCTTGTGTTGTCATGCCAACAATTTTCAATTAATGTTTTTAGTGCATCTACAACAACTTTGTCTTTGCGTGGTAGTCTACCCGAGAATGCCCAAAGAGAATTATTGTTAGGTTCCTCTATTTTTTCTTGCCTCTTTAATGCTTTACTTAATTTTGTTCTACTAACGTTTAATGACTTACTTGTTTTTCTTATCAAACGATCTTTTTTTATTTTCTTGCTCATTATGGTTGATGTAATGACATGTTGAGTAGCATTAGAATCTTTACTACGTGATTTTGAACCAATAGATTGATATGCATCAAATAGATTTTTGACAATAGTTCTTTCACTATTACTTTTAGATGATCTTAGGCCTAGAACTTTCATTGTCTCTCTAAAATTCAAATTTTTAATCATTTGAACAATTAATTGATTTAAGTTTTTAAAATAGTTTTGCCATATTATTTTAACCATTCTCCTACAAGTTCGTTCATTCATTTTATTGGATATTGACTTCAATATATTCTCATCAATATCAATTAGATACTTTGGTTTCCTACGAATGATTCAAGGAGGTGTTAACATCAGTGCATTATGTACATTCAATTCATCAAGTAGAGAAGGTGAAATATGTTCATCATTTAATTGATTATTCAATGCGGTATCTTCTTCAGTTGCATTAGGTTCAAATGGTAAATTATCAAATATTTCTTCTACAATTGCATTAGGTGCATTATATTCATTTGGTAAATCGAATTGAGATGTTGAGGATGACATACCTTCTTCTCCCATTGTTCTTATGTCACACAATTTTCTTCATACGCTGCCTTTGTCTTTCCTTTTGAGCCTCTCGTTGTTCCATCGTTCCTCGCTTGTTCTTTCCCATTGTTGATATCGGTTGACCTAAATAGAATCACATTACATATATATGAAAAGAAAAGCTCAAAAATAAATAAAGAACCATAAATATGCATCTTATCACTATTTTTTGGAATCAAACTATTAAACAATCACAATTCAATCATTTGAAACCATGAAAAAATAGAAAACTAATAAAAACAACAATTCAATCATTTGAAATCATGCAAAAACAAAAAATTCACTTACTTTTATGTACACAACAGTGATATAAGTGCAAACACAGTTCCAGTGGGGCCTTCAACGACCTCAAAAACTTCTTTTGAGGCCATTGAGGCTCTTGGGCAACTAAAACTATGTCTATAAATTGTGTAAGCACTACATTAATAACCGCGTATGCGCTGTTAGACCATAAAATGTTGACAAGCCCAACGGTATTATTTTTTCCCATTCTGGGCTGATAAGTAGTGCGTACACGCTACTAAGCCTAAAAATGTTATCACAGGGTGACGAATAATGGGAATAGTACCACGTACACGCTGATGAGTAATAAGTACCACGTATGCGCTACTAAGCCTTAAAAAAGTTATGCCAAGGCAGGGAACTAATAGTTTCAATACCTCGTACATGCTCTTGAGAGAGGTAGAGGGAGGGAGAGAGATAGAGAGAGAGAGAGAGAGAAGAGGGGGTGGGAGAGAAGAAGGGGTATGAAGGAAGGGACAGGGAGAGAGAGAGAGAAGAGGGGGGAAAGGTAGAGAGAGGACAGAGAGAGAGAGGGAGAGAGGGAAGGAGGGAGAGGGAGAGAGAGAGAGAGAGAGAGAGAGAGAGAGAGAGAGAGAGAGAGAAGAGGGGGGGGTGGGAGAGAAGAAGGGGTATGGAGGAAGGGAGAGGGAGAGAGAGGGAGAGAAGAGGGGGGAAGGGAGAGAGAGGGTGAGAGGTAGAGTGAGGGGGAGAGAGAGGGAGAGAGAGCTAGAGGAAGGGAGAGAGAGAGAGAGAGAGAGGAGGGAGGGAGAGGAGAGAGATAGAGGAGGGAGGGAGAGGAGAGAGAGAGGGAGAGAAGTAGAGGGGGAGGGAGAGGGAGGGAGTGGAGAGAGAGAGAGAGAGAGAGAGAGAGAGAGAGAAGAGGAAGGTGGGTGAGAGAGAGAGGGAGGGAGAGAGAAAAAAAGGGTGGGAGAGAGAGAGAAGAGAGAGTGAGAGAGAGAGAGAGAGAGAGAGAGAGAAAGAGACAAAGAGAGACAGAGAGACAGAGAGAGAAGAGAGGGGGTGGGAGAGAAGAAGGGGTATGGAGGAAGGGAGAGGGAGAGAGAGGGAGAGAGGGAGAGGAGTGGGGGGGAAGGGAGAGAGAGAGAAGAGGGAGAGAGGGAGGGAGAGAGGGAAGGAGGGAAGGAGGGAGAGGGAGAGAGAGGGAGAGAGGGAGAGAAGAGGGGGGAAGGGAGAGAGAGGGAGAGAGGGAGAGAAGATGGGGGAAGGGAGAGAGAGGGTGACAGGTAGAGGGAGGGGGAGAGAGAGGGAGAGAGAGGTAGAGGAAGGGAGAGACAGAGAGATAGAGGAGGGAGGGAGAAGAGAGAGAGAGGGAGAGAAGTAGAGGGGGGAGGGAGAGGGAGGGAGAGGAGAGGGAGAGAGAGAGATAGAGAGAGAGAGAGAGAGAGAGAGAGAGAGAGAGAGAGAGAGAGAGAGAGAGAGAAGTGGGGGGAAGGGAGAGGTAGAGGGAGGGAGAGAGGGAGAGAAGAGGTGGGAGGGAAGGTAGAGAGAGGGAGAGAGGTAGAGGGGGGTGGGAGAGAGAGAGAAGAGGGGGGTGGGAGAGAGAGAGAGGGAGAGAGGGAGAGAAAAGGGTGGAAGGGAGGGAGAGGGAGGGAGAGGGGAGAGGGAGGGAGAGGGGAGAGGGAGAGAGAGGGAGAGAGGGAGAGAAGAGCGGGGGAAGGGTGAGGTAGAGGGAGTTAGAGAGGGAGAGAAGAGGGGTAGGGAAGGTGGAGAGAGGGAGAGAGGTAGAGGGGGTTGGGAGAGAGAGAGAGAGAAGAGGGGGGTGGGAGAGAAGAAGGGGTATGGAGGAAGGGAGAGGGAGAGAGGTAGAGAGAGAGAGAGAGAGAGAGAGAGAGAGAGAGAGAGAGAGAGAGAGAGGGAGGGAGGGAAGGTAGAGAGGGAGAGAGGTAGAGGGAGTTGGGAGAGAGAGAGAGAGAGAAGAGGGGAGTGGGAGAGAAGAAGGGGTATGGAGGAAGGGAGAGGGAGAGAGGTAGAGGGAGAGAGAGAGAGAGAAGAGGGGGGTGGGAGAGAAGGGGTATGGAGGAAGGGAGAGGGAGAGAGAGAGAGAGAGAGAGAGAGAGAGAGAGAGAGAGAGAGAGAGAGTAGGGGGGAGGGAAAGAGGAGGGGTCTTAAGGGGTCATAGAATACCATATGACATCTTAGGAAACAATACGACCTCTAATGACACCTAAGGGGTCATATGGTGGGCTAATAAAATGATATATTAAATTTAAAATTATCAATAGAACATCATACAACGAGACTCCAAGTGAACAAACAATGAGGCTTCACTAAAAAGGAAGTGTAAGAGCTTGACCTAACCCTAAGAGTACTGCCTAAGTTCTAAAACATATGATGCTATTAAATTTGCAAGGTTATAAGACTGATCTCGATTGTGACTATAGGAATCACACACTTGATTTCTTTCATGGGTATGTACCGTTCCAAGCTGTTTGACAAGTGATGATCATCATATACTACCACCACCATGCACACAACAAACTTTAATTTCTTTAGGTGACAGGAATTGTGTAACAACATGGGAACTCTTGCATACCCACCACTAACATTCTACAGGACATCATCTGTGTTACTCTCCCTCTTTCTTTTCCTACCCATTGTTTTCTTCTGAAAAACATATTGCAGGTACTCTGACTCATCATGTTGCTTTGTTGACACTATTTTCCATATCTACTCTACTCATCAAAAACACATTCAAGAAGAATATTGCTACATGTTTCCTTGTTTGTCACGATAATACACCCATGGTTCAATTTCAAACCCTATTCCTCCTATTCAATATACCCACAAAAATCCATCAGTCAAGTTTTTTAGGAGAGGATGCATGATAAAAATCAAAGAGGAAGTTGTAGAGAAGAAATAAATTCACTTCTATAGAAGTGCAGACACAGTTGCAGTGGGGTATGGAGGGAGAGAAGAAGAGAAAGAGGGATGGTGTATGGAGGAAGGGAGAAGGGAAGAGAGAGAAAGAGAGAGAGAGAGAGAGAGAGAGACCTTGTATGCATTTGAGAGGGAGAGACGATACACTTACATGCGTATATATATGTCTAATATATTATATATAAATACATATATTATATGTATATAAACATATTATATATTACATATATTATATGTATATACACATATTATACATAGAATATCATATTATAAAATAGTGTGTACGCGTTGTTTATAGGGAAACAAGCGCGTACGCGCTACTTACACTATAAGTACCACATACACACTTTTCAAACCATAAGTGACCCGTACGCACTTTTGACTGTTTAGGCTTGGAAATAGGCCTGGATGACAAAGCTACAGATTGGAAGTTTGATTTCTCTCCATTTCTCTCATTTTTGACTTGTTTTATTTTATCAACTTGGTTTATCGACTTTGTCATCATCAGGTTTACACTTCATAAAGTGGGTATTTCTAAAATTGCCACCATATTTTCACCCATCTTCTGAGATTTCTAACCATATAATTTATTTTCAATTTGAACAACAACAACATATTATTATTGAATTTATTTTACTAGTATCTCCATAGTTCTCACAGACATAGGTGCACCATTTTTTGAATAACTTTTGATATAATTATCCACATTTAAAAAACTTTATATATTATTGTATTGCACTTGATTTTTTACAATTTAAAAAAAAAATTGTATTTTTTCAATTTGTCTAGTGCAACTTATGCTTCGCGCACGAACAGGTACCTAATTTTTAGGATGTGCTCGATTGGAAAAATCATAAAAAAATAATACTCAACAAAAAATTACAAAATAATACACATCTTCTAGTGCTTGCTCTTAACTATCTTTCTTCCAAACGATTTGTCAAAATACTAAATCTAACTATGACTTTTTTGATGTGCATGTCAGCCACTATGTTATGTTTTTCAGAAAAAATCAGGGTCAGTTTTTCATGTGCAAAGGATTTGACCCCCTTAATCTTATCCAATTTTGAAAAAGTTTAGTATTTTGGAAACTAGATTCAGAGTACTACAATATTTGTTCTTTGATTATCTTCATATCTTGAGTGGATGACTTTCAAATTTTGCCTCCAAGTTCAGGTTCACCTAATTTCAGAAACAAAGTGTCCACTTATAACCCCCTTTTTAACCACCATCTTTGTGCACTCACCCCTCTCTGAGTTCATCTAGTGTCAAGGGAGTAGTGATAGGAGCAACATATGCTATTTCAACTTTCTTCCAATATTGTGTACCAAGACCTTTGATGTAGATCTTCATTCTATCTTTCTAGATCTCATAGTTATCCTTGTGGGACTTGGGACCCTCCTTCTTCATCATCTTGACTTCCTGAATATATTTTCCTCGAGCGGTTAGGGTTTCTGCACATAGAGGACCAAAGCATTGATACCAATTGTTAATCCTATGAGGATCCAGTTAATACTGAGAGGGGGGTGAATCAGTATTAAGACTCGTAGAGACATAAATTTGTCTATTAATTAAATAAATATTTAATATTCATTTTAATGTACTAATACTCCTCTATTAATTAAATTCACATTTAATTAATTCATTTAGCCCCAATTCTGCTATTTTAATTGAATAAATTATATAAATTTATTTAAATTAAAAATCCCTATCTATAACCCAATTATTATTTTATTTTTCTCGATAATGGGTTGTAGCTGTATAATTTTATTAATTAAAAGAAATGATTACATTTGATAAAAGTTTGTTTCAGTGTAGGCACCGGTACGAATGAACCGAATGAAGAAAACCTCTGATCTTGCCTAAGGATAAAATCCTATATCATCAACACATATCCCGAAGAGCCAAATGGATGATGGTTGGTTGCTTGGGTGATTACATAATTCCATAGGCCCCCTTCCATCATGGTTAACCTTGACCATATATGATGATAATCCAGTAGTAAAAAGGAGAGCCTTGCCATCTGTGGAAGAGTCGGTTCTGTAGTACCCCCAAAAGCATATCCTTTTTTTACCTGGTTGCACTGGTCATAAAACGGTTTCCTTAATTGCCTATGGAACCTACAAATCATTGTACAAATGTTCCTCCTATAGCCTGGATATTGATGTGAATCTTAAAAAAAATTTAAACTGAAACATGAATAAAATTGTCGAACAAGGGAAAATAATAAGCCTAACCACCTTCATAAAACAAACCTCAGATATAGAGTTGTGTACCAATAATGCTTCCTCAGTGCCTCAAAATTGGCCAATATTAAGTCAGACTGCTAACAAATATAAAGGTCGATACCTACATCGACATCTTGTTAAAGAGCCTAATAAAGTAAGGAATAAATGTGACCAAATAGACCAGGGCCACTATAGCCATGGGCCACTAAAGATTATTTTTGAAGAGTAGAGAAAAGACAACATAGAGTCAAAGCTATCTCAAAATACAAGAAGGGATGTCTATTTTATAAAGAAAACATCATAGCAAAGGCCAAGAGTAGTATAAATTTAAATTATCAGATTAAAGATGAATAATGAGCAAAAAGCTGATCTAAATAAACAGATAAGCCTAAAATGAAGATATAGCCAGGATTGAGCCGACATAAATGGTTTTGAAAATGACAAAATGTATATACCTATATGTATCTATACATATATTTATGCAATATATATGTATATTTATATATGAGTATATATATGTATATCTACATATGTATATCCACATATATGCAGATGCATATATATTTCTGTAGAATAGTATATACATGCACTTGTATCTATTTGTTTATGCGTACGTTATTATATATATATATATATATATATACCAATGAAATACAAATCTATATATACATACATATTTGTATACCCATATATATATATATATATATATGCATCCTAATACATAGTTGAATTTTCCTGATAGAGAAAAAATCATCGGAACAGGGTAGAATTAAGAAGACATGTGTATATCTATTATGAGTCTGAATATAAGCATATCAACAAAAGGAGGCAACTTTATAGTTACGAAGAGCACCATTGAGATTACTATACTTCAAAAAAATGAGATTCGTCAGCATATTATAGATAACTACTAAAGTAACACTAAGTTTGTGTAGCAACATGTCTTAAAGGAAATCCCACACATCTTCACAAATCTAACTACAAGTGGCAGACCCTTTCCCTTTGATCCCTGCATGATCCAATGGCAAGATCTTCCGAGAGATTGGAAAACTCTAGACTAGGCTTCTCCATTGCTAAACCTTTTGCCAGATCCATACTTAGTTCCTCATCCCGTAGGTAAACAACCAACTAGTGCTTATAGGGGGGTAATTTCAAATGAAGCCACCACATGAGGAAATTAATATTCCTCTAAATGATAGGGTGCCTATTTGCGAATTTTGCAGGGTTATCAATTGCCAGAATTCGGAACCAGGGATACTGATGATTATTTCACATTAGGATGTCATAATGTCGAGACTTAGGGGCCAAAAGATCATTGGTAACATTTACCATTACTCGGTCTAGTTCTCCCAAGATGTTGTTCTTAAAAACCCTTAAGCATAGCTTCCTAATGAACTCCCTATTGGGCTCAAAATGAAAGACTACTGCTAAAAACATAGAGGAGATATCAAAGTTCACTCTGGTTCTATCCTCATTGTGAATGAAATCATCCCCTAGGATTTACAAAATGGCATTAATAACTAGGTCATGAGGAGAGTTGACAATACCTTTCAAACACACTGCCTTAATCTCACTAGATACAACCATTTGTTTCTTTGAGCATTTGAGCTTAAGAATTGTATCCATTACGACCTATTTTGAGCTCTTTGTCAAAACTAAAAGCTGCAAATGAACAAAGGAGCCTTAATAAACCCAGAAAGTCAGTCAAAGAGATAATGAATCATGACACAAATTATGAATGGGTCATTTAAGCTGAGATAATTATCCATCATAATGAAGCATTGGATTGAGGTACTTGATAGCCAAGCCAAAGTACCAACTGATAAAGAACTAATTTCCATTTCTTTCTCATAATTGCCATAAACTGGTGCTGCACATGCCTAGTGTATAAATAATACCTTGCATGAATGGCATGTGTGAAAGAATGTTTGAAGCATTGGAGCCAGATATAGTAATAATATTGGGGCAAGTGCAACCGAATTTCCAAAATTTGAAATAATTACAAGAAATGGCAGCAGGATGAGAACACCAGAATTAAACGTAATTAAACAGGAAAGGGAGAGAATTCAAGATAGTGGGCGAGGAAGGGGAAGGAAGATAGTGGGCGAGGATAGGTTAAAGTTTAGGATGATATAAGAATATAAGAGTATACCTGTTCATAATGGAAAAAGATCAGAAATTTATAAGAGAATGAATGTTCCTTCAATGTCTTCTGCATATGTATGTATATTTTTATACGTTTATAGTTATAAATTAACAAGAAAATGAATAAAAATTGTGTTCTTGACTTATTGAAATAAGAGTATGTAAGAGAGTTTATATAGTGTATATGTGTGTGTGTGTGTGTGTGCGCATGTATAAATATGTGTATATATATATGTGTGTGTGTGTGTGTGTGTGTGTGTGTGTATATATGAGAATGTATTAATATATGAATGAATGTGAGAGTTTAAAAATGGCTATGAATATATATTTGTCCATATATATATATTTATATAGATTGAATTAATTTATGTGGATAAGTAAATATATATATATATATATATATATAAGAAGTAGATTGTATACTATTTATTTTGGTATAAGCATAGCTAAGGGTAAGGTATTTCCTGTATGACAATATCAAATGTTATTTTATCTATACTTAGATAGACAAATATCATGATTACTATGATAAGTTACTAAAGTTCAGACTAGAAAGGTTGTGGTAGCATCAATCCTTTGTTGTCCAGTGTTTTCATTTCTAAGAAGTATTGTAGACTAGGTAATCTTTCAAAGTAGGAACAAAAAGCTCTGATGTTGACCTAGTTCAAAGGATACCTAGTCTAGAATATTAGTAGGGAAGAGGATACTAAAATAATGTTGGCTTTATTCATCTTTTAAAATTTTTTTTGTAGGAGCAAGTTTCTTTTGTTTTGCAGGATAAGAAGAGGGGACTAGGATGATAAAAGGGAACTGAGAGAAGTGGATAGGAAGACAACATTCCATACAAAGCACAGTTTCTATATGTGAAGGGATTTTTTGTACAAGCCTGATTGTAAAACATATAAAAGTTCATTTGTAATTTATAGGTTATTAGGTTAACTGGACCAATGGTCACGAGAAAGGCCAAAGGTTTTCTCCTCTCCGCTCTTTCCTACTAGCGCCCGTATTGAGCGGAGATTGTAACATTTTCTATCAATAAAATACGGCTAAGACATTCTTACAGAAAAAAAAGAAGTAAATATAAATATATATATATATTACATCTGGCTGTGAATTTCTTAATATATGTGTATATATACATATTTATATATATATAAATAAACAATTCTATATATATCTATGTCTATGTGTATATATATATATACATATTAATGTTTTAAGTGTTAATGTATAACTGAATAACTGTATTGATATGTGTATGTGTATTAATCTGTGAATATATGTTTTGAAATTATATATATGTAAATATGTATGACTCTATATATATTTATATATCTCGATGTGTATCAATATATATATATATATATATATATATATATATTCGAGTGTATATATATAGGAATGCATATATATACATACACATATATTTAATGTATGATATATATATATTCTTATTCATATATATGCACATAAATATACATATGTATCCAAAATAGAGTTTTAGGCACTAAATTGATTTATACCTGAGAGTATGTATGTATAAATTCTAAAGGGGTGAAGGAAAATAAATTGTATGTAAATGGAGATCTAATCAAGCTGGATCTCTGACCTATGCCTTGATTCACAAATTCCTTGCCACCAGCTCCTTCATTGGCTAGTTCATCTGTTCTTTTATTACCTTCCCTATAAATGTGATTGATGAGGACGGAGTTAAAGTATGGAAGTAAATACCTGGCCCTTTTGATTAAGTTATTTATTCTCCAATTGAAGGAATTTCCACTCCTCTCAAACCAATTCCAACCCTTCAATGCTCATTAAGTTAGATATTAACAAAGCTTACGATAAAGTGGACTAGAGATTCCTATGCAATTGCATGGAAGCCTTTGGTTTTAACAAAAGCTAGGTCAACCTAATATTCGAATGCATCTCAACTCCTCACTTCTTAATTTTGGTAAACAATTCCCCCTATGGTTTCTTTAGAATTTCCTGAGGATTGAGCCAAGGGGATCCTATATCCCCCTTCCTCTATATTATTATGGTAGAAGCCCTAGGCAGGACAATCCAGAAGTCTCAAGAGCTTCACACATAGAAGGAATAAGAGTCACTAGTAATGTCGATCCAGTTACTCATCAACAATTTGTGGATAATACACTATTGATGGGCAATAGTTCCCTTTGTGAAACTAGAAGCTTTAAATTGATTCTAGATTGGTACGTGAATGCCTCTAGTCAGGAGGTGAACAAAGACAAAACCAAGGTTTTTTTCCTCAAGACTACTGAGAAAAGAGAAAAGGAGATTCTAAATCTTCTAGGTTTCCATTCAGGAACCCTCCCATGTATATACTTAGGCCTCCCACTGGATAGAGGGGTTAGAGAAAACAAACTCTAGGATGGAGTTCTATCCAAACTAGAATCAAGATTGCAATCATGGAAAGGTAAATGGTTGTCATTAGCAGGATGAATTGTCTTGATTCGTTCTGTCATCTTGGCACTCCCACAATATTACATGTCTTGCCTCCAACTCTCACGAGGTATTAGGGATAGACTTACTAGTATCTTGAGGACCTTCCTATGGCATGGTTTGAAGGATAAGAAAAAGTTTGCATTAATTGCATGAGATAACCTTTGTTTACCCAAAATTAATGGAGGAATAGGCTTTAGAAACCTAGAAAGTCAAAATAGGGCACTCAGAGAAAAATTCATATGTAGAATCTATAAAGAGCCACAATTGAAATGGGTTAAAATAATCAAGAATAAGTATCTAGGCAATTCAGACCCATCCAACATCTTTAGAATTCCCTCCTTCCCCAAAGATTCTAGATTTTGGAATTTTATTACCAATTTCATAAGAGTCCTCTCTGACCAACAATCTTGGAATATTGGGCTAGGGGACACAACCTTTTTCAGGGAGGATTCCTGGGGTGGGTACCCACCTATTAGCAGTATAATCCATGATGATTCCTTAAAATTACAACTGTAAAACTCTACAGGAAAGCTTGTTAGAGACTATGTCACCTTCTCCAACTCTGACCTTGCTCTAGGCTAGAGCTGGAAGCCTTTAACCATATCATCTTCTAATCAAAGAGGGTGCTCTCATTTTCTTTCTATTCTCCAGTCCTGGAATCTCTCTTTCAATGCGAGCTAGGATAACTTAATTTGGTTAGGTTCCCCTAATGGAGAATACGACGTTAAATGGGGCTATGGGATTGCCCATAAGCTAGAAGCCAGAATGATCTATAACCCAATTATTAAATAAATCTAATTTATTTAATTTTCCTCATTCCTCTCATTTAAATAAATTTATCATTTATTTAAAAACAAAAAACAAATTCCCCTTTACAAATAAATCAATATTGATTTAAAATCCCACCCCACTTGCATTTTCCTACATATACAAGTTGCACAAATAAATAGATTTTATTTCTAAATAAAATCCTATTTTCTCTCACACACCAAATCCACTTGCATATCTAACCATTCTTATAGACTCTTCTAATCCTTTCTAATTATCCTAATCCCCCTCTCTAATCCTCTGCACATCACTTAAGAAAGGTCACTTCTCAGAACAACTCAAAAGTCTTCAATAACCATTAAAGGCTTTGTGTCTCCAACAAGCTAACATCTAAAGTCTTCTAAAACCATTAAAGGCTCTTACATGACCATAAATGGTTAACTCAGACTCAACCTTTGGTTAGAGACTTTCTTTCTAACTCAACCATCTTTAACTCACGTGTCTCTTCAAGCATTCATTGCTTTGATCATGGTTATCTCTTTCACTCTTGCACAAGAGTTTATCCCTTGGATAATAGATTTATCCAATAACCTAGCCCATATGAGGTTACCCTCATGTCTCCTTAGGCATTAAATCCTCCTTTTCTCTCCTCTCAAGCCATCTCATGTTGACACTTGTCATCATAGGATTGAGCTGAAACCCATCACATGGATCCTAAACCCATCAATATTGACCCTTCACAAGCTCACTCAAACTTAGGCATTCAATCAAAAAATTTCCCTATTAATGGACCTCATTCCTCGAGTAATAAAAAGGCACTAGAGAGAATTAAGAGAATTGTTATTATAGTGGAATTTACATAGACATTAGGAGCTTTCTCATAGAAATCATTTTACACTTGCATAGCATTTTTTATCATCTACAACCATCTTGAATCTCCATATGGCATCCATGGATAGTGCTAAAAGTTGAGAGCTACACTCATTTGGGACTTGGAGAGGGGAGAAACAAGGAAGAAGCATCAAAAGGAATCATGGAAGCATCTTAGGGAGATTTATCTTCCTTCTCCTCTTTTATCTTGCTTTACTTATATGCTTTTTAATATTTCTTGATATGTTTGGAATGGTTTTAGTTCTTTCTCTTGGTTTTATGGTTGGAAACTAACATTTGAACTTTCTTTTTGCCTTGTCCCCATTTCCTCAACATCATTTGGGGTAACCTCTAGAAAGATCCTAGGATACATTTTCTCAAACAAAGGAATTAAGGTTGATCTCGCAAAGGTCAAAGAAATTATGGAAATGCCACCTCCTAGGAACACAAGTCAATTAAAAACATTACAAGGAAGGCTACAATAAATTTGGTGGTCCATTGTACAATTGACCAACAAATGTCATCCCTTCACACATATGCTCGTCAGTAAATTTGACATAGAATATGTGGAATGCAAAGCGATCAAAGGACAAGTCATTGTAGATCAACTAGCTAAAACACCGCTCATAGGCAACCATCCTCTCATTCAAGGTATCTACGAAGCTCATTCAAGTGGTCCTTCATTGGCTAAAAAGATCATGTGGGCAAGGTACTATTAGCCCTCTATGGATAAAGACTCCTACTACTTTGTCAGAAAGTGCAAGAAGTGCCAAGTTCACGGAGATCTGATACATGCCCCAACACAAGAATTGCAACCTGTCACAACACCATGGCCCTTTTGTTAGTGGGGAGTTGACCTTGTGGTTAGAATCCATCCATCTTCATCCAACGATCATAAATTTATCATTATTGACATGTATTACTTCACCAAGTAGATCAAAGTCTTTCCACTCACCCAAGTCATCGACAAGTAGATCGCCTCATTCATCCTAAATTATATCATATGTTGGTATGGTGTACCCATGTCCATTATCATAGATAACGAGCTCCCTTTCAAAAATCAAGATGTCTGTGAACTCTATGATAAGTGATAGACTTATAAAGCACTTAGAGGGGGGGGTGAATCAGTGACAAAAAAAACAATACCACTTTCAACACAGACTGGTAAAGATAGTTAAGAAGTTTACTTAATACTATTCATGCAATACAAAATGATATTAAAGAATCCACAACAATTAAAATATTCACCATAACACAAGTGTTTATACGTGGAAAACCCAACTAGGAAAAACCACGATGAGATGAGACTCACAAGTTAACTATCTGCAGTAATAGGTAACTGGCCGGTTAAGGTCTACAAACTGCTCTATTAGGAGCGAATCCTTTTTAAAGATCCCAAAACTCTATTAGGAGCTATGTTCTGTTAAAGGTAGTACCCTGTTAGGAGTGACCTTGGTAGAGGATTTCAAACCCAAACTAATGGATCACTTGGCTAGAGGATTTGTACAATGAAGCTTGTTAGAGCTTACCCGGTTAGGGGATTTGACTGTTGTAGTGATTAGAAAACAATAGGTGGTGTGATATATAAGTAGCACATCTTGCTTGAATAAATTCTCTTCTACTCACTCAAAATTGCATCACTGACATACTCTACAATACCTTCAGTAAATCACAACAACTTAACACTTCTATCTCACATCATAAAAATAGTTCATCACAATGTCATTGTATAGACATTAGATTTCATGTCGGCTCAGGAATCACATCACAATTTCCTAGGTGCAATGTATCTAGACAATCTTACATAACACATCATAGATTGATGCCAAATCTATTGGTTAGTGATAACTCATCACAACTGGTGATAACTCATCACACAATCAGTGAAACCGGTTGGAACACTGAGAGTGGTTAAGAGTTAACCTCTTCCAACTCATAGACCGATTGTCCACCATTTTCTTCCTTCTTGATCTTCGCAGTATCTCCAAAATGGTGCAAGTAGAATTGACCATGACCAATGTAATTCTTGCATGTACCGATTGTCTAAATATACTGGTTAGACACCTTCAAAATCGATTGGACTTCTCTATACATATAATACCAGTTTTTCAATACAAAGGCTTAGGAATAGTACCAGTTTTAGCTAGCTGATCTACAATGACAACACATGAAGTCATCCATTACACATGTATGCACACACATATGACAACACATGAAGTCATCCATTACAAAAATAATCATCAAGCAAACAAGAAGTTTCATATCCAACACCATTTTTCCACCCCATATTACCCACAAGGAAATGGTCAAGCAAAAGCATCAAATAAGAATATATTAAGGATCCTCAAAAAGATAGTCAATGATGTTGTTCATGATTGGCAAATTCATCGGAATCTGGCACTATGGGCATATTGAACTAGCATTCGAACCCCTACAGGCGCAACCCCCCACTCACTTGTTTATAGAGAAGAATCCATCTTGCCTATTGAGGTTGAATTACCATCTCTATAGGTTTTCTTTCATAATCTAATAATTTATGAAGAATATCGAGTCTCATGACTTCAGGACTTGGAACTGCTTGATGAAAAGAGACAAGCTAGCTACAATCACCTAAAAGCCTATCAGTAGCACATGAGAAGAAGCTACAATCATAGGGTTAGACCTCGCACTTTTGAGGTAGGAGATCTTATTCTCACAAAGAATCCTTGCAATCAACCAAATCGAGAACACCGAGGCAAATTTGAATGCAATTGGCTGGGTCCATATTTCATCACTATCGTCTTGGGGTCCGGGGCATATCAGTTAGCAACTTCAGAAGGAGAACCACTGGTAGATCCAATCAATAACATTCATCTAAAAAAGTTTCATACATAAGTTGTGTAGAGCATCAGGCTCATCAAATATCAGAAAATACCAAAACAATTCAGAAAAAGTCCTGAACAAAATACAAAAAATAAAAAATAAATAAAGAAAATAGTACAGAAAAAATCATTCATCCAAATGGTGAAAACCACTCCGGTAACACCTTGGGTAAGTATGGTAGTGAGAACGTGGTAAACAAGCGCCATTCACAAAGGCTATGGATCCATTGTCTCTTAGACTTGTTGCAATCACATCCATTGCATCCATCCATGTATCATTTATACCATGGCTTGTTATTGATCTACAATCAGGGTTATTACTTCATGTGTCCTACATCACTCTTTCATACCAACATCTAACTAGGGGAAATGTTCTTAAACATACTGATGGGAGTGGATTCTCCATGTGTGTGATTCATTTAGTTTCTCAT
Organism: Cryptomeria japonica; assembly: GCF_030272615.1. Lineage (NCBI taxonomy): Eukaryota > Viridiplantae > Streptophyta > Pinopsida > Cupressales > Cupressaceae > Cryptomeria > Cryptomeria japonica. The sequence goes on along the minus strand of NC_081411.1, from coordinate 785,974,076 downwards.
TCAAAAACATCCTGAAATAATACCAAAAAGATTTGTAAAATCTCATAAAATACCAAAAACAGTTCCTAAATGTCTTGAAGAAAACACAAAAACACTCACAAAATTTTTTAAAAAAACAAAAAAACATCAAAATCAATCAAAAACATTGTAAAATAAATTGTTCCTTGTACATACAAATCACAACAGGCGCAAAAAAAACATTTTTAAACTCCTTAAACGATGACCACCTATCAAATCAACCAACAAATCACACATTTGCACACAACCATCATCACAAGGATGCATCCTTCCTTACAAACAAGACATGGTTCCATTTCTTCTTTGACAAGAAAATTCTATTTGGCTGATAAGAACTTGGTAGAATTTTTTGCTTTTATATCAGGTCCCTATGCTCCTGCAGGATATCCATAAGTGATTAGAGTAGTTGGGATTGCTCCTGATATCTTTTTCTTTGTTATTGTTTGCAGATCATTCTAATGAAGTTATGGGCATGCACTAATGGTGTCTACATGGGAAGTTCACTATTCTATGGGATCCTATGCAAAAAATACATAGTCATGGATCACTATGGCTTACTGAATACAACGTATACCTTGACCATTTGTATATGAACAAGAATGGAGGGGAACTTTCCATGTTCGCGATGTTTGCTTACAGGTGAAATGCTCAACCTTGGTTTTGGATACCTCGGCCAAGATCGGTACTACTATTCACAATGAGGAAATAAAGCATTATGAATAAGCCATGGATCGTGAGTTTCATCTTGTCTATATATTGCACTCTGTTGCATATCACCCATCCATTTGTTCATTCATCCATTATACAAATCTGTTGTAAGCATGCAATTAATTTGGGTTTCTATGAGAAAGCTCAACATATAAGCCTTATCTTGGGTACAATCATGATGGAGTTTTCTTATATATCATCTCACATCTCCATTCCATATTTGCATTTTCCAACCAACTTGGCATTTATATATCATCTAGGAATGACATTGTCATTTAGGTGCATTTCATTCATTAAGTGCATTCATGAATTTGTTTAGCTTAAAATGCCTTCATTCACATTCATTCAAGTAATACATTTATCTCATCCATAGTGCATTCATTTAATTCATACATGACATTTTAATATCATTTCATTCATTAAGTGCATTCATTAGATTCATTAAGTACATTTCAACATATAAAGTATTATCTATCAAATATCATTACTCATTATCTCATCTCATCATTTAGCACAAACCACCATCATTTCATCACATAAACATCATACATCTATTAACCTGGATCCACATATTAGCAAATCATTATCATCGCATCAACATCATACATCTATTAACTTGCATCCACGTATTAGAAAATAATTAATATCATTACATCAACATCATACATCTATTAACCTACATCCACATATTAGAAAATCATTAACATCATCACATCAACATCATACATCTATTAACCTACATCCACATATTAGAAAATAATTAACATCATCACATCAACATAATACATCTATTAACCTCCATCCACATATTATAAAATCATTAACATTATCACATAAACATCATACATCTATTAACCTACATCCACATGTTAGCAAATCATCCATATCATCCATCTCATACATATAGAAATCATATCATCAACATGTACATCTAGACAGAAAACATATCAAACACATAAATCTAGACATAAATCATATCATCATCATAAATAAAGCAATCATGTCATCACATAAATGCATATCATATCATCGCTACAAAACTGAGATCTCATCATATATTGCATCAATAATAAAGAACACATGTATCAGAATACAATGATGTCTAAAATATCGGCTACCAAGAGCCATCCAAGCATCAGTATAATAACAATTCTCTGGCTGTAACCTCTACATCTTTGTCCTCCAGTTGTGCCTCTAACTCTTGGATGTGTGCATTGGCAGCAATTAAGAGAGTCTATAGCTGAACTATCACCACATCTCATAGCTCCCCCTCTCCCCCACCTGCGGCTCCCTCTACCATCTCCATAGCCACATCACTACCCTCTCCAACACTGACATCTCTCCCTCCTGCTCTCGCTTCTCCCTGTATCAGTGGACCCTTTGACTTTCATAAGGGTTGCCCACCTCTGACTCTCCTGTATAACCACCCTCCTCCACCTCTTTCACCATCTTCTCCCAATGTCTAATCTCATCCTCCTCCCCTATCGTAGTGCTCTATCATCCTCAAACGGTGGCATTGGCTCTGCGGGATTTGAGATCCATGGAATTAGATGAGCAGCTCAATACTATATATACTCATATGTCACTCCCACATCCATGACCTTTGCTTGGTATGGCCATGGCCTCGCCTGTAGTGTCCAAAAATATACTATAGTCTTCTCATCGGATAATACTTGCCCCTGCTAGAATCTCTCCCGTACTAATTTGACATACTCACCAAAACCCTGGGGCAAACCCTATGTGCACCCAAACTGTCTCATCACTCGCACTCAAAAATGTCTCTCTACCACATACGTTATCCATCTAATGAGGAACCTCCCCATGAACACATATGGCATCGTGTCTCCATCATCCTCCCACTTCTCACAATCTCGTAGGGGTATCATATCACCGTATCTAACTCATCCAATGCACGTCACCAGTACTCGAGCTTCCCTAGTTGGGGTTGTGTCATCATACTTGCATACATATATATGTAGGGCTATTTGATGGCCCTAAACCTTAGACACACTAGTCACAATATCGGAAAGTGCTCCCATGCTCAGATATGAAGCAAGGTAATCCCTACTCCAATTGATGAAATCTCATGGTACACAACATCAAGTAAATCCATGTATAAATATTGTAGCACACATGGTCCCCATGCATATCAGGTGCCATCGCTAACCATCCGCTCAATCACCTGCCCCCAACCCATTGCAATCTTGTGCAAACTCCGATCTAGGCATAGTAGCCCTCCCATGATGCTTGATACCACTACTGGTAATGGATCATATAAGTCCGCTACGTCCTCCCACAAAATTGATCCATCAAACACCTCTAAATCTGGATATGGGAATACTCATCATAGTGTTGCCTCGCTTAGTGCCTTGTCATAAGAAGCAAGCTCACCAATAATAGGGATATGGAGTATCCTTCAGACATCCTCCATTTTCATAGTCATCTCTCCCATTGCTAAATGGAACTAGCATGTCTCGCTATGCCATTGCTTGACCAGCGTTGTTAGTAATCCATGATTCATCTGAATCACAGGTAGGTGAATCATATCATATAAACCTATCACACATATACAATCTATCTCTAGATCTGTCAACTAATCTCGCAAGTGCTGTGTGGTCAGATGCCTCTCATACATCTGCAAGACCTGTAGGTGATCCTCCTACAAAACCCCAAATCTCATCGGGTAACTCGACTCACCACTGAACTTAGACTACCAACAGGCATTTACATCACTTTCCTAGTCTCAACTGGTTCACTGAGTCTCACAGGTCACTATTCCACATACAACAACAAACATTGACATCAACTATCAACTTGGCATTCAACTTGGGGCAACTAGCACAAATCCTTCTACACTTCTAGATAAAAGTGCTACAACACTGACAAACACGCCACAACACAATCAACAATGTTATTTTAACCTATAGAAGTGCTAAACTGATCAATAGCTCTATTTTAACCTACAGAAGCACTAAACCGATCAACAATGCTATTTTGACCTACAAAAGCGTTAAAAAAATCAAAAGTGCTACATTTCACAACACATGCACTATACTAAACTCATTCGCCCAAACTGACAAACGTGCTAAAACTACCAAAATAATAGTGCTAGAACCATTCTACAAAAGTGCTATATACTACACAAAAGCACCATTGCAGCACAAATGCACTAATTTAGACAACAAAAGCACAATGTTTTAACTCCTTTGTCATCCAAATTTTTCTCCTAGATATTAAATGCAATTAATGATGTCACAAGACAAAAGTCAGAATTAGACTTACCAATGAACCCTACTCAGCTAGACGCTGGTACCTTCAAATGCGCTCTAATCAATGATCGACAATAGAAAACACTATTTTCACTCTCCTAAACTGTTGCACAGGTCGCTGTCAGAGGCTCTGGATTTCAATGGACATGTGTACAAATGAGGATTGTTTTACCCCTTCTCGCCTACATATAGCCTACCGCTGCATCACCCCATGACCATCGTGACCCCTAGGTACTTCTAAGGCTTTCCATTTCTCCATTTTACCCCTGTTTTCCTCCATTCTTTTGATATTTCCTCTAAATTCATCTACTCTACCATCCCTTAATTTCTTTCTATTTTTGAGAGATCGCCCAATTTTCTAAAATTTTTGGCACATCTCTTAAGGGGGCATATCAACCAATAGAACGACCATTTTTGGGGCAATTTTACCATGCCTATCTATTGTTCTTTGAGACAATGCGATAAACCACACCGTCTCAAAGAGGGGCAAATGTAGACACATAAATTTGTCTATTAATTAAATAAATATTTAATATTTATTTTAATGTACTAATATTCCTGTATTAATTAAATTCACATTTAATTAATTCATTAAACCCCCATTCTGCTTTTTTAATTAAATAAATTACATAAATTTAATTAAATTAAAAAACCCTATCTATAACCCAATTATTAAATAAATCTAATTTATTTAATTTTCTTTATTCCTCTTATTTAAATAAATTTAACATTTATTTAAAAACACAAATCAAATTCTGCTTTCTAAATAAATCAATATTTATTTAAAATATCACTCCACTTGCATTTTCCTACAAATACAAGTTGCACAAATAAATAGATTTTATTTCTAAATAAAATCCTATTTTCTCTCACCCACCAAATCCACTTGCATATCTAACCCTTCTTCTAGACTCCTCTAACCCCTTATAATTAGCCTAATCCCCCTCTCTAATTATTTGCACATCCCTTAAGAAAGGTCACTTCTCAAAATAACTCAAAAGTCTTTAATAACCATTAAAGGCTTTGTGTCTCCAACAAGCTAACTTATAAATTCTTCTAAAACTATTAAAGGCTCTTACATGACCATAAATGGTTAACTCAAACTCAACCATCCTTTAACTCATGTGTCTCTTCAAGCATTCATTGCTTTGACCATGGTTGTCCCTTTTACTCTTGCACAAGAGTTTATCCCTTGGATAATAGATTTATCCAATAACCCAACCCATATGAGGTTACCCTCATGTCTCCTCAGACATTAAATGCCCCTTCCCTCTCCTCTCAAGCCATCTCATGTTGACACTTTTCATCATTGAATTGGGTTGAAAGCCATCACATGGATCCTAAACTCATCAATCTTGACCCTTCACAAGCTCACTCAATCTTAGCCATTCAATCAACATTTTTCCCTGTAAAAGGACCTCATTCCTCAAGCAATAAAAAGGTATTAGAGAGCATTAAGATCAGTTTAATTATAGTGGAATTTACATAGACATTAGGAGCTTTCTCATAGAAACCCTTTTACACTTGCATTGCATTTATTTATCATCTAGAACCATATTGAATCTTCATATGGCATCCATGGATAGTGTTAAAATCTAAAAGCTACACTCGTTTGGGACTTGGAGAGGGGAGAAAAAAGGAAGAAGCATCAAAAGGAATCATGGAAACATCTTAGGGAGATTTCTCTTCCTTCTCCTCTTTTATCTTTCTTTACTTACATACTTTTTAATCTTTCTTGATATGTTTGGAATTGTTTTAGTTCTTTGTCTTGGTTTTATGGTTGGAAACTGACATTTGTACTTTTTTTTGGCCTTGTCCTTATTTCCTCAACATCGAGACCAATTGAATCTTCAAACCCAAAATCAAACTTATCTCAGATCTAAAACCATTTAACAAATATCTCAACTTCTTTAATCAAATCTAACAACCTCTTTATCAGATCTACTTAAGACATTAATGAAATCATTTACCACATCAATCAATACTTTCAACACCAAAGCAATCATATAAACTTGATAATTTATCAACTTATTAGCCTTATGAATAAGATCAAATACTTTCACAAATAACTCCTTATCAGTACCAATAACCTTTGATAAAACATCATAACTGGTGTCTCGAAAATAATTCATCAAATGAAACATAAAAAGGAACATCACATGAAAAACATTCCACACATGAACACTATAAGGAAAAACCATAGTGGGAGTTTGCACCCACAAATATTTTTACTCTTTTGAAGTATGCCCTATTAGTAGCTTACAATACACATAGTTAGGAGTTACCCAATTAAGGGATTTGCCTAGCAGCTTGGTTAGGAACTTGATGAGCTGTTAGGATCAACCTCATGAGAGGATTTAATACTCTTTTGAGAGATTCCCTATTAGGGGACTTAAATATTTAAGGCCTATTAGTACCTACCCGGTTAAGGGATTTAACCTACTGCAACTATTAGGGAACGATAGTAAGAAAATGATTTGTTACTTGCACTTCTCAGATTGCTTGATCAGATCCAATTATACTCAACACTCTGCAACTCTCAGGAAGATCTCACAATTTACTTGGACAACTTAACACATTCTCTAAGACCACAAACATAATAAACATCAGTTGTGTCATCCTAAATAGCCATCTCAACTAGGTCAGCCACTAAACCCTAATTACATCACAAATTTACAATTCAAATAATAAGAGATCATCATAGATTGATATACAGATTATTACAACAAATTACAATGCAATATCAACCATTGGTTGATCATAACTCATCACGAAAATTTGATCCGTACCAAAGTCAAACCCTCAAAACACTCTACTAAGTGTTTTGCTGATTCCCAATAAATTCTTCCTTGAATTGTGCCAAAACAATAATTAAATCTTTCACGCAGGTTGTGTTGTATTACCACCTTCATGTAGTCTTGTCGTTGATCACTGTCATAAAAGAAATCATTACCAGTTTGATGATTTATTCACTGATGTTAAACCCTAGTAAAACGCTTAGCAAAACTTGATCAAAAATTTGAAAGGCACCTTCCATTAATCTTCACAAGTTCTGGTTCTGGTTAAATACACCTTTCCATGATACAAACTCACCATCCAAACTGTAAATCACCAAACATTGTCGATTGACCGATTCATTCAAAACATCTCTACTTTACCAGTTAAAGTCCTATTTCACAAACTTTAGTTCTTTGTCGGTAAACCCTATCTTTCGGTAAACCAAATCACTAAGATGACAAAAAAAAATATCAGGAACATCAGTTCACATCAGTTTCCATCAATGACAACACAAATAATTGATCATGTCCTCTATTCATAGAATCTCAATCTCTTCATCACAAATAAAATTCTATCCTTTACTGGTGTAGTCATCCATCTTCAACTGCATCACCTCGTCTACATTAGTTATGCCAAATTCCAACACTCTAGTCTAGGACCAGAGAACTCCACAACCCAATCCTCCAAAAATAGGATCAACAACTAAGAAAATGGGAGAAGGCAAACTCAAGATGACCCCCACTCAATGGTGTCAATAGGTGACATCAAGGTTGGAGTAAAATGGGGCTAAAACAAGCCTAGTGGGAATGAAAATGGGACAAGATAAAGTAGGAGATCAAACATGAGGGGTGAACTATACTAGTTATAATTTATGATGCTACACTACCAACAATATCCACTTGGTTGAGAGAGGTAAGAATTTGTATCATTTGTTTTGGTCTTTTTTGTTCATGTTGTTAGAGGAAATGGACCAAGATCACTGCTTCCCTTCTCAATCTCTCTTCCTTCCTTCTCACTATCTCATGCTGAATGACTCAAGGATTGTAGTTGAGGTATTCTTCACTAATTTCTTGTAGTACTCAATTATTTCCCACATGTTATTCATTAGCACTTTTTGATTCCTCTTTAATTTGGTAACCTCCATATCTATCCAATTATTCTGGTTTGCACCAACATCTTTTTTAAGTCCTAAATCTCTTGATATATCATTCTCTAAATTTGAAAGGTTTCAACCATTTTATTAGTCTTCTCCTTTTGCCATTCTAGGGTATTTTTGAAAACCAACATCTCTAAAATCTAAATTTTCCTCTTGACCTCATGTAATTGGGTCATTTGCTGATTTGAGAGCACAATATGGAGGTTAAATACATTGTAAATATCCTCCATTTTTAATCTAGTTCATGGATGCATGGGTTTGTGGTAAACCTCCATAAAGTTTTATCCTTTAAGCTTCAATGGTACCTGATGGGCTATTTGGAAATTATTGTATAATTTTTTATAATAATCATTTTGATCCATTTTAATGAAAAGTTCAATCCCTAAATAGCCATAGAGTTATACTTATTATAGGAGGGTAAAATATCCACAATTTATACCTATTATAAGTACTATATGTTAAATCACAATGTTTAATTTCATGCACTAGTTAGAGCCCTTTATGCATTGAATCATTAAGTTTAATTTGGCATAATCATTGGACTCCTAAGCATCATCAAGTAATAATATTATACTTAACTATTATGCTACAATGCCCTTACACTTTAGTTGGTTTTTTGAAATGCCCTATTATTTTAAGTCTCAAATGCAAATAAAATATTGACAATATAATTTCAAATTATTGTACCATGATGACTATTATATCAAAGCATATTGTGATATCTATATATAAAACTTATACCAAGTGGTATTAAATGTGTAGTTATAAAAAATTGGTGATTTAAAAAAAAATATAAATGACATGCTAACTAATATGATTTTTTTTTTTTAATACTATCAAATATTTGATACATAAGAATTACACTAGCAATAACCTGATATATAGTGATTGTAATGATTATAAAAGATGTCATTTTGAATACTAATACAACACATATTTTGAATTTATATTTCTTAATCATTAAATGATTAGAATATAACTAATATGGTCTCCTTCTATTGGATGGCTTCTATTAACACTAGCATTAAGGACCATAGGAAGAAGAATTATACTTTGTTGTATGGTGGTTTGATTTTTCTCATTCATGAGTACATCAAAACCCTACCCTCCCCCTCGGCTACTATTTCTAAAGCATCCAATGAATTTGAGGAAGGGGACCATATTAGTCTTTCCTCGGATGAGGAAGATTGGAACACAGATTTGGAAAGTTTGGACTCTGATTTTGAGTCCTCTTTGAAAAGTCACCATCAAACTAAACATGGTAGAGCTTCCCTTGCATCCACTTCTCATTCCCTCCCTTGTCATCAATCTCTCATAGATAAATTTGTCTAGGTGTTGAGCCGAAGTGGTAGACCCTGATAGAAATAGGGTAGACAACAGAGAGAGGGGGTGAATTAGTTGTCACAAAAACTCACACTATTTAAAATTATTCTCAGTTCTAATATTTAAACATGAAAGCATAAACCAACAACACATCATAAGCATACGTAACACCAGGATCTTTGTACGTGGAAAACCTTGCTAGGGGAAAAACCATGGTGGGGATACACCCACAATATAGGTATACTCTATTAGAATTATTAAAATGGGGAATTCACATGAATTCAGGCACACTAGCTATAGCTCACTTCTCAAAATAGAAAGGCTCACTACTCAAAAGAGAGGCTCGCTGCCTACAAACAATCTCAAATCATTTCCCAAAATCATGAACTGAAAAAAAACATCTCCTTAATGTCTATTTTAGTCCCATTGAAGTACAAAATAACTTTCTTCTTCACACTTCTTCTCTACCTTCAAAAGATGTATGCATTCAACGCACATACATACTCACAGTCATCCACATACCACTACATGAATAGAAAATCATTACAATTATTTATGTATGTGTCATCATCCTTGGAGAAATCATCAAGGTCAGTTCGACACTCACCACCTAATTACAAAAGAACAACTACACTCAATACAATTTTACATGCAGACGAAGCAATGCCTATCAAGACATAGGACATAACCAAATATTTCACCTCGAACACATAACACCTTCAATAATTATGCCTCAAACATCCACAACACATTACAAGCATCTGGTTGGCCAATAACATGAAGAACACCAATGTATCGAAGAAAACATCAGTTATGAGCTCAACTATTAATTCAAACCAACAACACAAAAGGCACACAATGCAGAAACATCCATAAGAATAATGAATTACCATAGAAACATCCACACCAATACAAATTACTAGAATCACCAACATCTTCATACCAAACCTTAGGACCACTAACTGCAATGACTATAAACCTTGAAAAATCACTTGCGAACCTCCAAACCATGAACCACTTGAATTGAGGACACACACCAACATCCCATACATACCTCCAAATCCAGAAATCAAGATATTACAGTGTGGAGCAATGTAGATCAAAATAGTGTCACTCTATCATAAATAAACAATAGAAAAACCAACCACAATGTAGATACCCATAACTCAATCAAATCTCCATGTGGACCTCTTAAACTTGTAGTGAATCAAATATAGAAACCCTCTACAAACCCTTTAATCCACAAACTATGATCTTCATCATACTTACTGCGCTGAACAAACTAACTAACTAAACTTCACTACATCACCGTCTCAAACAGAGATACATTGACATGAATGACAACACATCTCTCAAATATCTCTCAAGGACATATTTACAACATTCTTCCAATAGACACTCTTTCCCAAAAGAGATAAATGCCAACTCTTCTCTCCTTGGAATGGAAAGGGAGAATCCTGAAAATGTTCTGGCGATAGACCATGATGGGGTTGTTGATAATTCCAGGATGTTTAAATGGGCATTTCTTGAAAAAGGACATCAATGTAAAAATGAGGGTCGTTAACAATAAACAATACTCACAAACTAATGAGCAATGGACAGTGGATTAGAGAGAGGCTATTATGGTTTCTATGAATAAAACTATGGGAATAGTTAGTGAGATGAACAAAGAGTATGATTGTATGATTCCTCAGTTGGAGGAAAAAAACAATTCAAAAAGTTAATGAACATCTGATATCTCTTGTCACTTTCAGTCACAAAGTCGTTAAGAGATCAGTTGAGAGTATTAATACCATGGTTGGAAAGTTAAAATCCTACCACCAGGAAGTTGTTGCTATGGATATGGAATTGCTAGACAAAAACATGGACGAGACAGTGCGACAATACAAGAGAACGAGGGGTTGTTAGGCCCAATATGGAAAGCTAATGTACTCAGAGGGGAGGAGTGAATTAGTACTCCAAAACTTTTCTTGAATAATAACTTTACTGTTATGTATAAATAGAATAGTGTAGTAACATAAAATAAAGTTAAAACAAATAGATAACAATCATACCTGATTCACTCCATGACACATATATTTTGGTTACGCAGAAACTCTTAGTTAGAGAGAAAAAATGCGGTGGGGATGGCACCCACAATTTCACTACTGCAATAAAAAAGAGTGCTCAGTTAGATCTACATATTAGCTATTTCTGATAGCTTACCCTGTTAGGAGTAACAACATCTATTAGATCTACCTTGCTAAAAGATTTTACAACATTTAATCTAAATGTTGCACCTGGTTAGAGGCTTTATAATTTATAGACTTGATTAGAGTCTTTTACCCTGTTAAAGGTTTCTCTTACAACTTCACAATATTACAATAAAATCATTACAAATATTTGCAACTTTACATCTGAAATGTTATAGTAGATTCTATGTGCTCAGAATAGATTACCTTGCTTATAGCATACCTCGGTAACCCATATAGTAACTCGGTAAAACCTTCTATTTACTTTGTTCTTCGACTGTTCTCTGAAAACCTTCTCAGTGACCTCTGTGTCTCTGTAACAGTCTTCTTACACTCATGTACACACCCTTAACTCATGCTGTATAAATAGATCTCTTAAGACGGTGATCCAATTCAATGCTTCGATCTTACAAACATGATTTATCGAATGAATAACTATACAAAATATTTCATTGGTTAGATTGATCTCGAAATCATACACAATCTTCTGGTGCAATTTCCAACGTAATAATGATTAGATGTGCCTCGATCTTGTAACACTTTTTCATCAATGAATCTGGTAACACGTTTCACTCGGTGTATATGAACTTGGTGTGTCATCTTTGCTGCTCAGTAGACATAAAAAGATACTTGGTAGACAGCTGGGTGTATACTATGTTCTGTGACTGCTTTCCTCTATAACCGACTAGACTATGCATATCGACTTCTCTATGTATACCGACTGCATGATTTGGTAGTGTTAACCGACTAGAGTATATAGTATGACTTTGAATATAAAAACTAATGGCAATTTGATAAGTAGTAACAATCTCCCCTTTTGACATTAGTTGAGATATTTGACAAAAACTAGTTTCAAAGTCATAACTCAAAAATCTATATACTTTGCAAAATGACTATACTTGATAGTATATACAATAGTCAATGAAATAGAATATTCAGATATACTCCCCTTATCATTATACTATACATAACTCTAATTTTGCATGCTCGGGTCTGTGCTTGTGTGCTCTGCTTACTGTCCTTGGATACTCTGCTCGGTATACTCCCCCTGTATACAATACTCTGAATACTATATCAAAACTATATCACCAAAGCTGTATTACTCCCCAAATATATCTCACTCCCAAATATATTGTATTACTCCCCCTTTTTGGCAAACATCAAAAACTTAATTTCCATCCAGGGGTGGTAACTGGTCAAAAATGGATTTGTACTCTTTCCTGGTGTTGGTGAGAGCGACAGAGAGTACATCCTTTCCATTAAAGAATTTTGTGCTTGAATATTAGCCAATAGTGATATTAAGCCATCAAGAGTGCTTCCCTCTTGTGTAGTAGATAGGCGTGTGCCTCGATTAATATGTTCTTGAACTGATGAAAGATGAGGAAGGAATAATGTCTAGAGTGTCATTATATCCATCCTGATCTTATGTTCTTCATTTCTTAGTTCCAATTGTTGAGCCATGAGCTATTGAAGCTTGGTATAAAAATTCTGAACTGAATTGGGCTCAAGGGTCAATTTATTTGAGAGATCGGTGATCTCTTTCTCAATTGCATCACTTTTATTCTTAATGTCTTTAATGAATATATAAAATGTACAGAGTTTTTGAAATAAATAAAGAATGTGCTTGAGTTGAGGGGACAACTCAGCAATGAATTTGACAAGTTTGACTTTGCCAATAGCTAGAGCTTTCTGTACCTCTTCTATCATTTTTACAGTAAGCTCCTTATCTTTTAGCTTGCTCAAATAGTCAGATGCATCAACTCTGGATGTTTCTATTTGATTAAGGAGTTCATCTAGTTGAATGTGGATGCCTACATCGGTTGACACTGTAGTTGTAGGTAGCATATCTGATAGCAGTGTCTTCACCTTCTGAAGTACTTTATTCTTATTTTGTATGGCCATCTATTTTTCTTGTTCGACCTTTACTTTGCATAGTTCACCAAAATCAATGAGCGCTTGCCCCTTTAATTTTGATATATCCACATTGGGCAACACTATTGGTTTAGATAAATCAACTTTCAAACTATGCTTTTTCACTTTCTTCTCTTTACCTTTGGTTGGTTGGACCAAGACAATAGCTTGAGAGGCTTGCTGACCCTTGGTAGGTTGCTCAGTAGAGGGAACACTATGGTCAGTTCCTATAGCCGCTATGGTGTCTTTTGGTGTCTTGGTACTGGGTGTCTCAGCTGCTACATTTTCGATGCTCGAAGGTGCTTGAGAGGTCTGTTCTAAAATAGTATCTTCTCTTGTTGTAGAATTGTGACCTTTGGTGCCTTGTGCTATATCTTGAGGAGCTTCAGTAGAGACAGGTTGAGTGATTGGTGGATAAGGCTAAACTTGTTCTAATACGGATTCACTAGAAACAAGTTTTCCATATGTAGTGCCTTCTATCATTTCCTTCTCTGGTTCCTTTGTATCCATGACATCTTCATCTATTTGAATAGTGTCAGTTGGGTCTTGTTCGGTAACATCAGGACCATGCTTGATGACATTGTGCTCGGTGACATCAATGATTTCAACTGTAGATTGTTCACCGACATCTTTGGTTTTGAAGATTTCTTGCCATTTTGCTTTTGACTCATTCTCTATGTCAATATATAGCCCATTCATCAATTTTAAGGCTCTTTGTTTGAGAAGAAATTTTGAATTGTAGGTTGTCAAATGTTCCTTTATTTCTACTATAGACATATCAGGAAATAGATGGACTAGACTTCTTTCTTTGATTTGTTTCTATGAGTCCATTGCATATTTCCACCTATTATCAATATGTAAGTAAAGTTCATTTGGAAGTGACTTTACTAGTTCCAATGGAGCTAACCGGAACTTTAGAAGTGTGCAGATGACAACTTCTTCAATTTGTCTCTTCTCATCATTATTTCTAGTTTCATACTTGACATATTGAAATGAACCAAATCTACCATATTCTTTTAGATTGGCAGAGAAGTTTTCAACACTATGTATATTTACCTTCTTGCTCTTAACAATCTGGAATTTGTTTGCATCTTCGGATTCTGTATCACTAGACTCTTTTGCCAAAATGAGTCTCCGAGAAGATTTCTTGTAGGTCTTGGTTACCTTGGGAGCAGTAACACTCTTTTGTTTCTTACTCGGTGATGTAGCTGATGCTCTAGTGTTAGGTCTCTTTGTTGGAGGTGTCGGTAGGGCCTTTGAAGTGTCCAGTTTCTTTCTTTTTAACACTTTACCCTTAGACAATTCGGTGCTCAGTGTTATAGCTACCTCTTGAGCTTTTGATTCCTCTTCGGTGATGGGAAGAGTGCCTTTGATAGGTGTGGAGGAAGAATCTTCTCCAAATTTCTCTGTTAAAACCTTTATAATCTTGTTTCTTTTCTTGTAGCTTTGGGTACTACAATGCTCATTTTTACTTTTCCCTTCACTTCTTCATAGGTTCCATACCTCAGCTTGGTAGCATGCCTTGGTAATGTAAGAAATGCATCAATTTGTTGTTGTGTGATGTCAAAAGTCAATCTTGTAACCCATAGGTGGCAAAGATTGAGTTCTTGGTTCCATAGCATTCACATAATAGTAGTCAGTGTCTACCTCAAAGCATATATCATCTTTATATTTCTCCACTGGTTGGGGTGGAATTCAGTACCTGTTGTGCATCTTCTCTTAAAATTTACTGAAATAATCATCCATTATGTCATTGAAATGATCACCTAGTTTCTTGATAAAGTCATTAATCTGATGGGTGATTGGTCGGTGTAGCTCCCAAACTACTTTACCGACTGATGAAAAGAATTTTTCAAAGTAGAAAACATGCATACAAGAAGATAACCAAACTTTAGAGTATTTGCGAAGTTGTTCTTCTTCGGCTTCCTTATTATGTTCAGATTCTCAAACAAGTTCTTCAGTAACACTTCACATAAGTCAACTTTCATTCCCTTTTTCACAATTTTATAAGCTATGCCAACTACTGCATAGGGTACATTGTTTTCCCTTCCTAATTGGAAGAAACAGTAACCAATTACTCTAATAGCAAACTTAAGTTCTGCATCAGTGACATTGTTCAGTTTTAGTCCTCTGTAGTCAGATTCCACTCTAGTTAAACTGATCAATTCCTTCTATGATATCATCTTTTGAGCACGTGCATGATCATAGATAGGATAACCGGTGATCACATGAATGATTTCCTTGGTGATTTTAAATGGTTGCTCTTCTAGCCACATGAAATCATCGTGAACTCTGCTCAAAACAAACTTTACCCATTGGGGCTTGAACACATGAGGATAGGTTAGGGCTTCAGTCAATCCTTTGATTTTGATGTGTTCATACTTTTTGTTTAATACACCATCGATACATAGTTCATCATAGGTGTCTCTTATTTCAACATGACCGAGTTCTTCAACACGACATTTGGTGAAGAATCTAACATCTTCAACTAACAAGACTCTATCTAGGATGAGTGAAAAGGCAGTTTTGTCATCTGGTTCAGAGGTGACTTTAGGAGTCAAAGAGTATTTCAGTGAGGGCTTCTCTACATTTTTAACAACTATGGGATCTTGGATCTTGGGTGCCATTGAATATTTCTGGTAAAAACTTAGCAAACTATCCTTAGGGTTTGATGATTTACAAATGGCAGACACTTCACACTCAATAGATAGTAACAATTTGATAAGATCAATAAACTAGCTTAACAGCGCAATGAGATTTGATGTAAATACCTTGAATTTGCTTTGAATGAGGTTTGATCGCCTTGGAATCGCTCTTCTCTGCTCCTTCAAAAACTTGGTAAGTGTAAATGCCCGTGAAAATGCTTTTAAGTACACAAAATACCTTATTGGGCTCCGTGCGGGTTAGGTCGAAAACATTAAATGCACTCGGTTCACCTTTAACTGATTTACTCTTTTTTTGTTTTAACCGAGTAACCAAATTTCCTTCATTTACCGACTTGACAGGCTTCCTGTATTCACTGATTTGACAGGTTTCCTGTAAAGTACTTTTGATAGAATTTTAGACTTACTAATGCATCTTAACTATGCAAATTTTGAATTAGTACATAATAGAATAGGAACTGTTATGATTTTAACCTTCAGAGAATGCAGTCCCTTAATACCTTTACTGATTAATTTGGAATAGGTGCACCTAACTCGGTAGGTAAGGTGCTTTCTTCATTTGACACAATTTCCTTCTTTTTCCAAATCATCTTTAATTTTTCTTTTACTTCTTCAGTGTCTTTTCTAGGTTGATCTCTGCAACCTCCAGCTAAATGTCCAACTTTGTGACAATGAAAACATGCCATACTAGGATTTCTCCATGATCTTCGTTTGTTCATTCCAAACCTTATAAAACAGTTAGCACTAATATGTCCATATCTTCCACAACATTCACGCCATATCCTTGTATTGTAATCCCATGGTACTACTGCATATTATTGGTAAGGATCTGTCTGAGTTCGGTAACCTCTAGTGTTTGCTCGGTGTGGAGACCACATGTAGTTCTTTTGCTTAAGCCAGCACTTCTCAGTACTATGTCCATATCTATTGTAGTTTCTACAAAACCCTTTGAATTTTGCCTTCTGATAATTGTTAATAGACTTTGTCCTACATTGATTAGATGTGTGACCATATTTATAGCAATTGTAACAATAACCATTGGACTTAGTGATATTTGGTTCCTTACCTTTTTTGATTTGGCATATGTTGGCAGTGTGACCTTGATTTCCACAGTAGTAGCAAATAGGCTTTTTTCTTTTGATGTTATTCCTATTTCCAGCTTGCTTTGATGATTCTCCTCTCTCAGTAGTATGAATTCCTTTCTAGGTAGAGTCTTTTCCTTTGTAACCGAGTCCTGCGTCTTTGTTGGGTCTCCTTGTATTGAATTGCTCATCCAACATCTTTGATGCTTCATAACTCTTCTTCAGTGTTTCTCTGGATTTCTTCTCTATTTCAAGTTCATCAGTCAACCTTGATACTTCAAGTTTCAATGCTTGATTTTCATCATTCTTTAGAATTGCTTCATGATGTGCATAACCTAGTTGATCTGTCATATTTTGTTGAATCCCAGTCAACCTTATTATTTCATAATTTTTATCAGATACTAAGACTTCAAGTTGTTGTTTCTCTCTTTCTAGATCTCTTGCTTTATCCTTAGTTGTTCTTAGTGCATCTAGATTTTCAGTCATTTGTGTACTGAAATGTTCATGTTCTCTTTTCATTGCTTTTAGTTGATCAGCCAGTGCTTTGTTCTTTTCTTTCAATACTCCATTCATTTCTTAAGTCTCTTCAGATATACTGTTCTTAGATGATGTCTCAATTTGTTCCACTAATTCTTGAGAATCCTGTAAATCATCAAATAATCTTCTTCTTACTTTCAAAGATTTTTGCATTTGCCTTCGCATGTCTGCAATCACTTGATTAGCATGATCCAGCTCTTCTTGCATATATACAATCCTCCGAGATTGTTTGTAGCCTTCCATTGATAAGATCTTTCTCTTTAGGTAGTTAAACCCTTTTCCAATATTCAAGCTCTGATACCAATTGTTATGCCCAATATGGAAAGCTAATGTACTGAGAGGGGAGGGGTGAATCAATACTCCAAAACTTTTCTTGAATAATAACTTTACTATTATGCATAAACAGAATAGTGCAATAACATAAAATAAAGTTAAAACAAATAGATAACAATCATGCATGATTCACTCCATAACACATATATTTTGGTTACACAGAAACTCTTGGTTAGAGAGAAAAACTACGGTGGGGATGGCACCCACAACTTCACTACTGCAATAATAAAGAGTGCTCAGTTAGAGCTACATATTAGCTATTTCTGATAGCTTACCCTATTAGGAGTAACAAGATCTATTAGATCTACCTTGCTAAAGGATTTTACAATATTTAATCTTAATGTTGCACCTGGTTAGAGGCTTTAAAATTTAGAGACTTGATTAGAGTCTTTTACCCTGTTAAAGGTTTCTCTTACAACTTCACAATATTACAATAAAATCATTACAAATATCTACAACTTTACATTTGAAATGTTATAGCAGATTCTATGTGCTCAGAATAGATTACCTTGCTTATAGCATACCTTAGTAACCCATATAGTAACTCGGTAAACCCTTTTGTTTACTCTATTCTTTGACTATTCTCTGAAAACCTTCTCTGTGACCTCTGTGTCTTTGTAATAGTCTACTTACACTCATGTACACACCCTTAACTGATGCTGTATAAATAGATCTCTTAAGATGGTGATCCAATTCATTGCTTTGATCTTATAAACATGATTTATCGAATGAATAACTATACAAAATATTTCAATGGTTAGATTGATCTCGAAATCATACACAATCTTCTGGTGCAATTTCCAATGTAATAATGATTAGATGTGCCTCGATCTTGTAACACTTTTTCATATGCATGTCCAGGTTCAATGAATTTGGTAACACGTTTAACTTGGTGTATATCAACTCGGTGTGTCATCTTTGCTGCTCGGTAGACATAAAAAGATACTCGGTAGATAGCTCGATGTATACTATGCTCTTTGACTGCTTTCCTCTATAACCGACTAGACTGTGCATACCGACTTCTTTGTGTATACTAACTACATGATTCGGTAGTGTTAACCGACTAGAGTATATAGTATGACTTTGAATATAAAAACTAATGGCAATTTGATAAGTAGTAATAGGGGTAACCCGAAGAAGAAAAATGCTAATCAAGACATTCAAGAGCTGAAGAAAATTCCTTTGAACATGAGACAACTAGAAGTAGGGGCCACTGAGGCCCTTAAGAACTTGAACTAACTTCTTTCCTTTTTTCTATCTTTTTCCTTGCTATTGGTTTAGTGTTGGTTTTTTGCCGTCTCTCGGGATGCAATGGAACTATTTAATCTTTATGCATATTTTGGATTTATTTTTTTGTTAAAGGATTTCCGGTCCCTTCAAAACCCTTTTGTTCCATGATAAAAAATAATTATATATTTTTAATAGCCATAATTTTTATTTATTTTCAAATGGTGAACCAAAATTTTAGAACATTTTTTTAACAAGTTTTGAAATATTTATATTAAACTCACCTAGAAATATATATTTAGAGAAGAGCTTTAGCATGCTAGTGCCAATGGTTGAAAATATTTTCAAGTGCATCTAGGCTATTATCTGATACTTTCATCTTATTCATGCAATAGTCTGTCATCCAATATATTCATGAAATCTATGAACTTTTAGGATTCTAATATTTTCATTGTATGTACTTCATAATGAAGCCAAAATGGGATCCTCATAGTTATTTTTTGTTGGCAAAAAATTATTGTTACCACCATCATTAAGCATTTCAGTATTGAATTGTGTTGAACAAGGGAAAAATTGATCTTTTCCCCTATAATGCATATCTAATGTTTGACAATCATATGATAGAATTGATGTTGTTCTTGATCCTGTTTGACAATCATATGATAGAATTGATGTTGTTCTTGATCCTGTTTGACAATCATATACGATAGAATTTTCTAACATCTGATTAGGTTGTTGGAAAACAGACTTTAGTAAACTATTGTCTAGGTGAATATTTCAATTAGTAGAAAGGTTCAACAAGTTTTTTCCTATTCTTGCTTCAACCTCTAAACAGGCAAGATATGAAGATGTTAATGGAGATGACAAACATTTATATGTCATGTTGTTTCTCAATTTCAGTGGTTCTTTATGTCATTGTCTGCCAGGTCTAACAACTGCTTCGCTATATCTGACCATCTCCACAACATATCTTTCAATAAAAACCTATCTAGAATGCTAATATTAGAAATTAAATTTATTTATTTATTTCCAAAATTACTTGTTTCCAAGCTTGTCATGGTAGTGTAGTATTATTTCATCTTCATGAGGAGAAAAGGTTCCTCGCTTTAGTCTAGGTCGCAAATAGTTTGTCTACTGTAGCCTACAACTCTTTCCACCCCTCAATAAGATTGCACAACCTTTGTACACAATTTATTCATCTTAAATAAAGACATAATATCTAACTACATATAATGATCTTACACATTTTTTGAAAATGATTTTAAGTACAATAGGTTGTAGTGTTGGTAAAGTGATAACTAATAATTATAGTTATTGGAGTTTACCAAAAGTGTTAGAAAAGTTGGCTCAAAGAAACTAAAATGCATATATTCACTATAAAAATAGAGATTAGATCTTAACATTCATCAAGAGGATTTCTAGATAATCATTCATTAAGAAATTTTCTTATTTATATTTCGTTATTATTTTAAACCATATTTGTAACTATATTTCATAATATTTTTTTTTTGTGTTGTGTTCTTTTTCTTTAATCAATATATATGCAATTAAGTATCACATAATTTGATATGTTGCATAAGAAATCATTTATCATAAAATTAAAAGGAACTAGAGAAGAAAGAGGTTAGTAAAATTTTACAATTATATTGAAGTCTTTAGTGAAATTTAGTATTAAATCCTCATTGATGCCACTAATTTGTTACAAACAATTCATTTACATCGATTTTTGTTATTAAAAAATTCCCTACAAAAAATTACCTATAAGAATTCTAAAGAATTAATTCAGCATACAGGGTGTAATAGGACACTTCAAAAAGCATACCATATTATCTATTGGAATTTATTGTGTCTTGAGAAAATCCCCCACGTAAGTCTTCACCTACGTGTCAGGAGAGCTACAATAGACAACTTGGAAATGATTTTGTTGGGATCTCCATCCCAACAACTCCTGACATGAACTGTAGTCTGCAAAGAGGTTAATGTGGTAGTTATGAGTTTGAATTTTGAATTTTGGGGGAAATTTTGAGTGGAAAGATACTAGACAAAAGAGAAGAACATTCTCTAGATAAGTCAGTTTAGATTGAGTAGTAGAGAAAGAGTTCTCTAGTAGAGAGAAGTGAAGCTCCAGAGTGAGTGCAAAGAATTTAGTTAATAGCAGCAGCCTATGTGTGTTTTTTCAATTGAGAAAAGATAGCTCCTAATTGTTTGGTTTGTTAGTTGAGTAGTGATCACTCCTGATTGTAAGTAGGTCTAAGTGAGAATTGATTAGTAATGAAAACTGTGAAGCTCCAATAGTGTGTAGTTGAATGTAGCTCATGATCGTTGGTCGCAGATTAGTAATCTATAGTTAGTCTATAGTTTGTATCTTATAATAGTTTTTTTCTCCAGTCATTTAATAGAAAGAAAGAATATTTGCGTGTCTCCTTGTGTGTTTTCAGTTTATTTTCTATTAGTTTGTTCCTAGTTATTTTAGGATTGAGAAAGAAGTCTTTGTGTGTTTTTGTGTCTGCCCAGATTGATGATTTTGTATCTTGTACATGGTATAGGAGCCATAGAGATTTAGATCCTTAATACTTGTGATAAGGGCATTTTTTTTTGCGTGTTTGATTTTTGTGTGCAAGAGAAATCGCTGGAGATGAAGGAAAGGGTTGGGAGAAACCGTCATCCTTTAATGGACAAAATTATGATTGTTGGACGAAGAAGGTGAAGACCATCATGGTTGCAAATGATCTGTGGGAACTTTGTGCACCTGGATTTGTAGATACAACTAATCCAGCTTAGTATGCTACCCTCACAAATAATCAGAAGAACTAGTTGAGGGAGAGGAGGAAAGATGCTAAGGCATTGAGTTTGATTGAAGGAACCTTGACAGAGGCGATATTTCTCAGAATAGCAGCAGCTAACTATGCTAAGGAAGCATGGTAAATACTCTGAACTAGCTGCAAGGGGACTGATCAAGTCAGATTGGTGAAGCTCTAAATGCTTAGAAGAGATTTCGAGCCACTTCAAATGAAGGATAGTGAGTCCATTTGAGAATTTCATACAAGTCTCTGGTTTTTTGAACCAGCTAAGGATAAATGGATAAACCATGGAGGAGAAGAGGATTGTTGAGAAAATCCTTTGAATTTTGCCATCCAAGTTTGATGCAATAGTGATTTTCATTGAAGAGGCAAAGGATTTGTCATCCTCAAACCCATGCAGAACGCCTAAATAGGTTTGTTACTTCTTCCCAAGAGAAATATTTCATAACTCAAGCCAATGCAAGAGGGAGGGGGAGAGGAATAAATGGTGTAAGGTGCTCAAGAGGTAGAGGTTGTGGCAATGAACATAGCTCCAGACTAGCTTATAGCCAAGAGGGTGTGAGCAACTCTCAAAATAACTCCAAACAAGTAAAGAAGAACAACAATTCTAATTAGAGGTATGACAAGATAAATGGTGAATTATTTAGTTGTCATATATTGGCCATTGTGAAAGAGATTTCTAGAAAAAGAAAGGTAACTAGCCAAATAAAAATGCTAATGTTGCTGATGTGAATGTGGTTGAAATTAATTAGTCCACAACCTTCATCATGTGCAACATTGGTGAAGAAGGAAGCCTTGAGGTATGGTATTTGTACAATGATTGAAGTAACCACATGAGTGGTAATGAGATTTTGTTTTCTTTTATCGATGATAATGTCAAATCTGAGATCAAGATGGGAAACAATGGAATAGTTCTAGTTGTGGGAAAAGGGTTAATTATGATCCACACCAAATAAGGTGAGAAGAAGGAGATTGAGAATGTTTATTTTTCTCCAGGCATTAAACATAATCTTATGAGTGTTGAATGATTGATGCAAAATGGTTATAAATTTGTAATGGAGAAGGGTCAATGTGTGATTTATGAGAAGGATGAGAGTAAGAAAGTTGTTGTAGTACTTCAAATGATAAAGAATCAGATGTTTCTGTTGAGAATAGAGACATGTTTCTCTTCTTAGTCTATTGCTGCATCTCCCAAGAAAGCATGTACATCAGTGCAATAGTACAAGGCCCTTAAGAGAAGCATTGAAGACCCCTCCAAGCTTGGAATATTAGGTATGGATACTTAGGCTACGTTGATTTGATTTTATTGTCCAAGAATAGAATGGTAGATGGTTTGCCAAGCATAGAAGATCCTAGTAGCAAGTGTGAGGCTTTCATTTTGGTTAAGAAACATAGGACACCCTTTCAAAAAGGCAACTCTCGAAGGATAAGAGAAGCATTGGACCTAGTACATATTAATTTGGTTATCCCTATACAAACCATATCTATTGGTAGCAACCAATATTTTGTGACCTTTATTGATGATTTCATCTATAGAACATGGGTTTATTTTTTGAAGCACACATCTGAAGCTTTTGATAAGTTTTTGTTGTTTAAATCCCAGCTTGAAAAGGAGAGTGGACATTGCATAAAGGTCCTAAGGTTAGATCATGTAGGAGAGTATACCTCCAATGCTTTTGTGAATTTTTGCAAGAAAAATGGGATTAAGAAAGAGCTAACAACAACTTATACTCCGTAGCAAAATGGAATGGTTGAGACAAAGAATAAGATGATTGTGGAGATGGAAATGATCTAATGTTCAAAGACAAAGGATTTCCAAATGAATATTGGGGAGAAGTTGTACCAATAATGGTATATTTGATAAATAGAAATCCAACCAAGGTGGTTCATGACAAGATTCCACAAAAGGCATGTTGTAGGTGCAAGTGGATGGTTGAGCACCTTAGAGTGTTTGGGTATGTGTCATATGCTCATTTTCCAAAGGAAAAGAGGCAAAAGATGGATGACAAGGATGAGAAATGCATTTTCATGAGGTATAGTGTTGAGTCAAAGGCATATAGATTGAACAACCCCATCACCAAGAAGCTGATAATTAGTATAGATGTTGAGCTCTTGGAGAATGATTCATGGGATGGCTCGGTGGATACTTCTTCATCCACCTCACAAAATATTCCCATCAATGATGATGATGATGATGATGATGATGATGATGATGATGATGATGATGATGAGTATGAAGATCAAGAAGATGCTCCTAACAACTCCTGACAATTCTTGATGGAGATAGGCAATCAAATAGACTTTCATAGAATTCTCAAAGTTTAGTGAGATCTCAACATATCCAAACAACTTCTGATAGCTCCTGACACCTCTAGATGGCTCCTAACAGAAATAGCTAGAGAAACAGCTCCAGAGAGCTTTCAACGATACAAATTAGAGTTTGCATAGGAGAGTAGCAGTAGTAGTGAGAGTTTGGAACCCACTCTCGCCTCCCTAATGCCAAAGAATACCAAGAGTTTAAGGGAGATCTACCAAGGTGAATGGTATGATGATGGGTTTTATGACAATGTGAGTTTTGCATTATTTTCTCATAGTGATCCAATTTATTTTGAGGATTCTATTAGAGAGGAGAGATGGTGTGAGGCCAAGAATGAGGAAATAGATGCAATAAAGAGGAATTATACTTGGGAGTTAACTGATTTGTCTCCCAACAAGCAAATCATTCGGGTTAAATGGGTCTATAAGACCAAGAGTAATTCCGAAGGAAAAATAGAGAGACACAAGGCAATATTAGTTGTCAAGGGGTACAAATAGCAATTTAGGAGAGATTGTGATGAGACATATGCCCCAGTCACAAGAATGGAGACCATGCGGGTGATCATAGCTATTGGAGCCTAGCACAAATGGAAGGTATTTAAATGGATGTAAAGTTCACCTTCCTCAATGGAGTATTGAAAGAGGTAGTTTATATGGAGGAGCCACCTGGTTATGAAGTTATAGGTTACGAAGAAAAGGTATATAGGTTGAAGAAGGCTCTTTATGGGTGGAAGCAAGCTCCATGGGCATGGTACAACAAGATTGATTCATATTTCATGAGCAATGGTGAGGCCACTCTTTACATCAAGATAGCTAATGGTAGGATTCTCATTATTGATTTGTATGTTGATGATTTAGTTTTCACTAAGGACGATGATTTCCTCATTGTTGATTTTAAAGAGGCCATGAAAAGACAATTTGAAATGATAGATTTAGGTCTCTTGAGGTATTTTCTAGGAATAGAAGTAAAACAAATGCATGATGGTATATTTATCTCTCAAGAAAAGTATGCTAATGAGACCTTGAGGAGATTTAGAATGCATGGTAGAAAGCCTGCACCAACACCAACAACCATAGGTCTTAAGTTGAGAAAAGAGGATTTCAATGGAAAGGTGGATCCGACCAGGTATAAGAATTTGGCTGGAAGCTTGATGAATTTAACAACAACTAGGCCTAATCTAATGCATGCTGTGAGTCTGATTTCTAGATTTATGGACACTCCAAAGGACACCCATTAGCAAGCGGGTAAGAGAATCTTGAGGTATGTGAATGGCACCAAAGGATATGGCATTTTGTATAATGTGAATTATTTTAGGTTGATTTGGTTATATAAATAGTGATTGTGCAGGAAGTGTAGATGATAGGAAGAGAACATCAGGCTATGTGTTTCATTTGGGTTTGGGTGTAATCTCATAGGCTTCTAAGAAGCAACCCATTATTTCCCTATCAAGAGCTAAGGTTGAGTACATAGCAGTGAATGCAACAACATGTCAAGCTATTTGGATAAGAAGAATCTTCACAGATTTGGAGGAAGAACAAGAAGATGGAACAACAATCTTTTTTGACAATGTTTCATCAATTGCATTGACAAAATATCTTGTGTTTCATGAAAGAAGGAAGCACATTGAGATCAGGTATCACTTTATTAGAAG
Source organism: Cryptomeria japonica (assembly GCF_030272615.1). Lineage (NCBI taxonomy): Eukaryota > Viridiplantae > Streptophyta > Pinopsida > Cupressales > Cupressaceae > Cryptomeria > Cryptomeria japonica. The sequence continues at coordinate 785,948,071 of NC_081411.1, read as the reverse complement.
TCTAGTTCAGAATGGTGAAATAAAAATGGATTCTTGCAGGTCTAAGAAGTAGCTAGAAGAAATTTTTACCAAGCCATTGAATATAGATTGTTTCGGGTGCCTAAGGAGAAATTTTGGTGTAGCTGATTTGGATTTTGATTGAGTTTGTTAGCTCAAGAGAAAGGGGGAGTGTTGGAATTTATTGTTTCCTGAACCAAGCCCCCACGTAAGTCTTCACCTACCTATCATGAGAGATACAACAAATAGATTGGAGAATATTTGGCTGGGATCTCCATCTCGATAGCTCTTGACGCGACCTACAATCTGCAGAGAAGTTGGTGTGGTAGTTGTGAGTTTGAATTTCAAATTTGGGAAATTTTTTGAGTGGATAGCTAAAAGGAAAAAGATAATAATATTCTCCAAATCATTCAATTCAAAAAGATTAGAAGAGAAAGAGTTCTCCAATAGAGAGAAAGTGCATCTCGAGAGTGAGTGAAAAGAATTTAGGTAACAACAATAGCCTGTGTGTGTTTTGTTAGTTGAGCAAAGATAGCTCTTGACTATATGATCTATCAGTTGAGTAGTGATCGCTCTTGATTATAAGCAACTCTAAGTGACCATTTATTTTTAATGAGCTTTATGAAGCTCCATTGGTGTGTAGTTGAATGTAGCTCTAGGTCGCTACTTGTAGAATAGTAATATGTAGTTAGTTTACAATTTGTATCTTGTAATTGTTTTTTTCTCCAGTCATTTAATAGAAAGAAAGAATATTTGCATGCCTCATTGTGTGTTTTGAGTTTATTTTTTGTGGGTTTGTTCCCATCTGTTCGGGGATTGAGACAACAATATCAGTGCATTTCTGGGTCTTCCCAGCTTTAGGATTTTATGTCCTCTATATTATCCACCATACTATTAAGCAAAATTGAGGACTACTAGGCTCTATATCAAATTTTGATTACACTTCAAAAAAATGAAATAATAGATACATTACCCACTTTTTAAAGATACATTTAGATGGTTCTCTGATCAAGGAATTTTTAAAAATATATAAATCAAAACTGTTGGTTGCTATTGTTGATGTACTAATGCTGAAATTTGTTTGGTGGTCATTTCTACTCAGAAGACATTGTCATTACGTTAGTAGAGAAAGATAGAAGAAACAATAATCTTTCATCTATTGTCACATCAACTAAGTTTTAAGATTTGTATTGCGGAACATGGATAATAGGAAGCTTCATTTAGTGATTGATAGACCAAAAGTAGTGTATACAAAGACAATAGACTATTGAAAAGAGTCCTTACGCTTGCCATTATAATTTTTATGTTCTCTGACCATTTCAAAAGTCTCTCTGAATATACTTTGATATTCTTCATTCATCACAAGGAAGAATAAGAAAATTAAATTTCTTATTTATCACTCTCATGAGAATAATCATAGTCCTACTAAATCCATTTTAAAAATAAAAAATAAAAAATTTATAGGATTTGTAATTTTTTTTTGGAAAAAGAGTAAAAATTTATTGAAATAGAAGGCACAAAGGAAATACAAAGAAAAACACAACAAGTGATCCTATCATATCCTCTTAAATAATCTTATCAAGAGTTTGAGCAAAATCTTGAGGCAATTAAACACTGCTTCGAACATTCCAACCAATCATTTTTTCAGAAGCCCATTTAGTAGATAATTTGTTGCTTTATTCCACTCCTTGGGAATATAGAAAAAATAATTTGATTCCAAATAATTCAACAAATGCAGAGTTTGTCTTCCAACTACAACCAGATTCTAGTCAACATCATCCAATTCCTGTTTATTCAACATGTCAATAACAATTTGAGAATTTGACTCATAGATGACCTTGCACCAACCAAGTGTACAAACACGTTCAAGAGCATAGAGAACAACTAAAGCTTCCATGATGTTATTAGTATAATATCCCTTGTAAACAAAAAAAACAAAGATCACCTTTTCGGAACTATCCCTACCAATTTCTCCAATTCTCACATGCCCTAGATTTCCTCGAGAGGAACCTTTAGTATTAATGTTAATAAATCTAGGGGGAGGAGGAGACCACTCGCCAATTCTTTGAGACTTCTTTTTGGCATCATGGTGGCTAACCTATTGACTCCTTAAATGAGGAAAATGATCAACTTCCCCCATAATATTTAAATTCTAAATAATAGGAATATCACTAGGATCCACTTCAACTAAGAGGTCACACTTTATTCATAAAGTTTCTTATAGCATAATAACACTTCTCTGCCATACCCATTGAGCCAACATCCTCTTATCTTGAAAAATCATGCGATTCGTTTCTAGCCAAATTGCCAAATAATAAAGGAGGGACCAATGTCCCAAGCAACCTAGAGGAAAGAGGTCTTAGTTGGGGGTCTACTGAGACTATTCTAGAACTCCATAAGTGAGTTAGCATGAACAAAAGCATGCTACCAAGACACCCACCAATAATGTCAAATTTTCATAGAAAAATCACACTAGAAGAATAAGTGAGAAGTACCCTCTTCACTGTTGTTACACATAAAGTATCTAGAGGATCCTTGAAATCCCCTTTTTTGAAGGTTTTCCCAAGTTAAACATCTATTTTGGACCACCAACCATAAGAATAAGTTACACTTGGGCCATGAGAACCTGTTCCATACTTGTTTCCACCAAAGACTAATCACCTTTCCATTAGTCGACCTATCTAACTCTAAATATCATGAAGATACTGAAATTTTTTACTTTTGAGTCAGACCCTCAGGCAAGAAAATCCTCTCGCTTAGGGAATTGCACATCCTACCTACCAAAATCCCTGCTAGTTCATTCTGAGCCTCAACTGATCCTCCCAAAGGCCATTCATGCATTTATTTCCACTTGGCCTTTTTCCTTGATTCAAGCCTCTGATACACTTTATAGTCCTGAACTCTATGCCACTCAGCTTCAATAAACCTATCACTCAGAAGTGAAAGATGTGGGGATTGATAAATGATAGGAGTGAAGCCATCCCAAGAGCCATTCTAGAAAATAGCTTCTGCTCCTTTATGATAAATCCAAAATAGACCTTTCTTAACAACCTGAGCTCCTTTTTTAAGGATACTCCATATCATAGAACCCTTACCCACCATAATGCATCTGGGAATCTCTATGCTATCCACTTCCCCTAAATACTTAAAATTAAGAATAATAGCCCATGTATACTCTTGACAGGTGCACCATCCCTAGAAAAGCTTACTTGCAAAAATAGTACCATTTATACCTATTTGCCAAAGACCAAGACAACCATATGGTTTTGGTCTAAAAATAGAGTCCCATCTTACCCAAATACACTTTGAGGAGATCAAATTACTCATCCAAAGAAATTGTCTAGATAAAGAATCAAATTCATTAATAAATATTACAGGGTCAATCTGCACAAAACATTTGTAAATAGGGAGGGCCTGAACCATAGACTTCAAAAGAATCATTCTCCCAGTTGAAGGCAACCATCTATAATTCCAGTGACTCACCTTCTTATGAAGCTTATCTAGAATAAATTTCTAGAATCCCTTGTTTAGAGGGCAATCCAATATAGGTATCTTAAGTTAAACAAAAGGGAGCACACCAACCTAAAATATAAGAATCATGTCAATACTTGCTTGAGTAGATAGAGGTGTGTTAAAAAAGTAAATAAAAGATTTAGCCTCATTAATCTACTGTCTAGAAGCTACCAAATAGATATCAAGGACCCTCCTAACATTAGTAGCCTCCAAAATTTTAGCAGCACCCATCAGAGTCATCTCATCTAGAAATTGAAGATGGAAAGATGGAGAAATACCATAGCTCCACTCTCACCATTTAATCAATCCTTGCCTTACCCTGGAAATAATGAGTCTTCCAAGTTCTTCCGCCATACGCATGAACAAGTATGGGGAAAGAGGGTCACCTTGTCTTAGACCTCTTGAAGGTCCAAAAAGTTCAATGTGCTCACTGTTGATGAGGACAACAAAATATGGGGTGGTAATACAACTCATAATCCAATTAATCCACTCCCCATCAAAACCAAAGGGTTCAAGAATTTGGCGAATAAAACTCCATTTAACTCTGTCATAAGCCTTGGATATATCCAACTTAATAAACATAACCTTCTCCTTTCAATTTGCCATAGAATGTATTGCTTTAGAGTCTATAAAAATCCCATCAATAATTTATCTTCCAACTACAAAGCCTCTCTTCTCTTCAGATATCAATTTAGGTAGCCATACTTTAAGTCTTTCAACAATCAATTTTATTATAATTTTTTGAACCACATTACACAAGTGTACAGGATGAAAAGAGCTTAAATAGTTGGCTCCCTCCTTAGGAATATGGGCCAAGAAAGTACCATTCATAGCCCTTAGAATCTACTTGTTCTTGTAGGATTCTTGCACCACTTCCAAGAGATCCAATTTGATTATTTTCCATAACTCTTGATAGAATTCAATAGGAAATCCATCTAGGCTAGGAGCTTTACCCTTTTCATTCTGAACACCACCCTTTCAACCTCCTCCAAGGAGATAGGTCTATAGAGATTCTCATATATTTCAGCACAGATGATAGTGGTCCAATACAATTAAGAACTAATCTTTTTTCTAGAACTATTGGAGGAAAATCATCAATGAACAGAGCCCCAAAGAATCTAATAGCCTCTTGAGAAATCTCCCTAGAAAATGAGATATGGAAACCTTCTTGAGAGATGAGGAAAGTAAGAGTATTTCCATGTCTCTTGTCCTTGATAGAATTGTGAAAGAATTTCGTGTTCATGTCGCCTTCCTGAGGCCAATCCACTCTATCCCTCTATTTCCAATAAATCTTCTCTCGAAGTTCCTATTCCTCCAATTCTTTAATAGTCACAGCTTCTGCTCTAAACAATTCTTCAAAAAGGCCCCGATCTCTGATTTGTCTGGTTATAGTGTCAACCCTAGATTGTGCCTACAACTTTGTTGAAAAGATGTTACCAAAGCATAACCTATTCCATATTTTGATCTTATACTTGACATATTGACGTTGCTTGACAAATGAGTACATTGCAATGTCATAAGCTGACTTCCCATCCTACCACCAATATAACATGAAATCTTGAAGACACGGGTGCTTCACTTAGTGAACTTGGTTTACAACACATGCATTCATGGCATACTAAAGAATCCCCTTATTTTTTAAAACTATTTCCCTAAAATCCCTTTTTGTCACCCCCTTCTAATACACAACTTGAATTAAAAGTCCCCTATTTTCACCAAATATTGTATTTTTTCATATCTCAAATAAAAAACCACCTATTTTCATCGATAGGCAATATATTGTACCCTTATTTTTGGGATATTAAACCCCCCAATATGAATGCACATGATATAATATTGTCTAGATAGTGAAGCTGAAACTTAAAGGATGGTTTTTTTGAAGCCCAAAAGTGGGACGTAGTAAAATTGATCAGGCAATGATCATAGCCTTTCCTATCTAAAATCTTAGAGCTAGTTGTCCAATTTTCCCCAATCTAGTAGCAAGATACCAAAAATCTATCCAATCACTTTGTAATGGCATCTTTTCCACATTTTCTATTGTTCCAAGTAAATAGACCATTAGAAGGATTTACATCCACCACCCTCAACAATTCAATATTTTCTCTTAGCATGTTTGTTGAAGGATCAATTCTATAGTTTCTACCCATTTTTTCATCCAGACTTGATATAGCATTAAAATATCTTGCAATAATCCATGGGTGCAAAGAGGAAAGAGAACAAATAAATCTGATATGAGACCATAACACAAATTTCCCACTGAAATCCATTTGGGCATACACATTAGAGAGTAGGATATTTTCACCAGACCCACTACTCACAACACCCATAGAAATAGAAAACCTACTAGAGATCCAACAAAGAGGCACATTATTATGATGGTCTAAAAGAATATATAGGCCAACACAAGTTCCTTGAGCCTCGATACATTGATAGTGACTTTGAGCTCAAATTTTGGAGGCCATGTTTAACATACCATCCACTCATAACTTAGATTCTTGAGTAAACACCACATCAAGAGAATGAGAAGCAAGCAACTCATGGATAGCCATTTTTATAGGGATGCTAATCAACCCCCTTACATTCCAAGATATCACGATAATTTTTGTGAAGGAGAGAAGTGAGAATCAATGGTCTCTACAGAACCAAACTTAACCAACATCTCACCTATTAACTTAACCTTGTCTTGATGTTTCTTCCTCGCCTTAGTTATGGGGGGTCTTTCAGGAACAAATTTCTTAAAATATTTTTGTTGAAGTCCTAATGTTACCTGGGACCCATTACTTTTATTGCTATCCAATGACACTTTTTCTATAATAGACCCTGAGCTAGGAAGATCTGATCCTATACTGTTTTCCTTAGTTCCAGCACCCTCTAGAGGGCACATATTCACTTGTGGAGTTTCTTTATCCATTTGGAATTTAAAATATGTGACCTGAGTTCCAACTTGAGGATCAGTTTCTTTCTCATCATTCATTTGAATGCTTCCTTGAGCATCTGAACCTATAGATATTCTAGCCAAAGCATCATCAAATTACCCCAAATCTTCTATAGCATCAAACCTATTGAAAAACTCATCAGTTTGCCTATCTCTCAGAGTTCTCTTATGTCCTCTTCTCTTTCTTTTTATTTTGACCAAAATAAAACATTCTTTATCCTCCACCATAGGGGCTTTACCTTTATCGTTCCTAGAAGCTGGGAGAGAGGATCCATTATTGGCTACCCTTGCATGATTAGATTTTGGACACATTCACAACAAATGACCATATTCATGACAAATGCAACAACGAAAAGGTAAATTTTCATTGTCTAATTGTTGAATCCAAGTCTTGGATCCAAACTAGATTTCTATAGTATCAAGCAATGACATACTCATTTCAATCTCAACACACAAACAAGCATAAGTGATTACCCTTTTTTCCATGGTTTGGCATGAAGGACCTATTGGCTTGCCAAGCTGCACCACAACCAAGTTGAAGATATCATCTCTCCAAAATTGTAGCAAGAACCACAAAATCCTCACCCAAAATGGAACTTGTGAAGAAATCTCTTTAGTCGGGTTGAATCCAACATGCCATGGCTTAATAAATAGGCCAACCTAATTATACAAATAGGGACCCCCTTCAAAGGCCTTGTTTTGATCTACCATACATGTGAAGATAACAATAAAATATCCATTTATAGCCATCAAAATTTCTATTTTCCCTTTTGGGTTCCATGTGCAACGTGCCCACGATTCCAAGAAAGTAAGGACACACAGATCCCCATGAATTTATAGATCAAAGACTAACTAGAGAGATATTTGATATCCTCCTCAATAGTATTAGGATGAATCACCAAAACTGGTCTAGTTTCACTCCTTGCGAGACAACCATTTACTATTGGAGGCTTGAAATTCTCCATTTCTGATAAATTTTCACCCAACTTATTCATACCAAAAAAATATTTTCATGCATTAATGGGGTGGAGCACCCATTGATCACAAAATCTCTAAACAAATGGCTTTTCACCACCCAAAGCCTCCAAAAGTGGTGCCATACAAAGCAAGAAATAAGTATCATCATAGAAAAATGAAGCAACCCCTCTCTACACACTGTAGTACCCCTACTCAATCAGACTCTTTTTGTATTTATGTTTGACTTTAGTTGACTGTTCAGTGGAACATTATTGTATATTGATTTAGACTTTATGCGATGTTATTTCATGCTTTATCTGGATTTGCGGTGTATGATTTTATGCAGTATCTCAATGCTTATGATTAATTTTATTTTTATGGATCATTATCATGGACTGACACTTTTACCTTATATGTGTGATGCATTATTTATATGTTGCATGTTTGCATGTGTATGGGATGTGAGGGGATTATTTTCCTTCACTCACTCCAGTGAGACAGGGAACGTTATGATTCTTCTTCATCAATGTGTGTGCCATGTCTGTTTATATATTTTTCTATATGCACATGTGGTTCTTTGGTGCAGGAAATTGTAGGTACTAGTACCAGGTAGGTATGGGTTATCGACTCCACCTGGTTTCACAGGTCTGAGCGTGCCTTATATGTCTGATGGGAGTGGAGGAGATAGTTGTTGGACACTAACTTGACCCATAGTCACACTAATGTGAGTGTTGTCAGTTGGTCATCCTTTCCGTTTGACAAGTATGCGAGTGAGAGTGCTTTAGTGTTTCGTCTTGTGAGTTGTCATTTGAGCATTCCTCATTTTGTGTGTTTCCATTTATTTAATGGTTATTTAATTGAGTAAATGATGCTATATTTGTGTTAATGTAATTAGTTGACTATTATGCTCTTGAGATTATTGATTTAATTAAACTAATGATTTGCTATAATTAAGTAGTTAAATGGCTTATTTTATTGTGTAAAGTTGTATTAATATATTGTGAAAAGAGATAAATATTTGCCTTTCCATTTATAAGTGGAATGATTATGTTGAAAGAAATTATCATGTGGAAATAGAGATGACATAAAAATAAAAGCTTTTTCCTTTTCCTATCCATTTGACTTTTGTATTTTATTTTATTGGAAAAGAAATTGGTTTTGGAAAAGGGTAAATCTGATTCCTTTTTACTTTTTTAAATAATTTAATCTGATTCGTTGGAAAAAAAAATTAACCTAGAAAGTTTAGGTTGAATTTTTTTTTTTTTTCCATATATTCATGGGAGTTCACGGGAAGAGGAGGCAGAATTTTGAAGGAGAAATTTGGAAAACTATTCTGGAAGAGGAGCTGGAATTGGATTTGGTTTGCAACAATTGGGATTATTCCATCATTTTGCGTCCTAGTTTGTGTGAAGGTTGGATAATCTCTTCTTGTTTTACTATTTTATTTTTCAATGTTTTAGTTGCATCCTGTGTGTTGAAAAATTTAAATCTCTTTGTAAATTCTTGTTGAAAGGTTGGAATGGAAGAAAGACTGTCGATTATTGATGATTTTGTTGAATTCATATCAAATGGTTGCATATGGGAAAGAAATAGGTCATCTTTCTATTTGTTGTTTGTTATTTGTTGTTGACAATCAAGTTCTTGAATTATCTCTTCTATTTGGGATAGAAAGAATTAGATTTAGTTTGTTGTGTGCTTTCTAGTATCTATTTGCCCAAGAATTGGGGCTTATGTTGTTAAAAATTGGTTATTGGTCTCTTGCAAGATACAAGGAATTCCTCCTATGTAATGGAAGTGAGGAAATTTATCATAATGCTTCTCTTATCTTTTAAATTGTTTTATTGTTGCCTAGATCTTTATTTAATTGGGTCTGTTGTGTGATTTTATTCACCATTTACCTTATTGGTAAATATCCTTTCTTAGTTTTGGATTTTGGCCCTATGTGAGTGTGCCCATGAAATGAACAGGGAGGTTTTATTTTGTAATTTGTATTATTTTGTATAGAAATTTACTTTATTTAGTATGACCCCTACCCACGTGGTGGGCTAGTCCCACCACGTGGGACGATAGTGTTTGGCTACCCACAGGTAGCAGCAACACCGGTCGGCAGTGCTGCTACACAGTAGGAGCATTACCTGTCGGTAGGGCTGCTACGTGGAAACAACACTACTGGACAGTAGGACTACGATCGATCGGTAGTGGCTGCTACTGACGATAGCAGCACTACCGGTAGGTAGTGCCTATGGATATTGGAAACAACACTACCATGGGTAGGGTTTGGCCCCCCACATGCTTTCTACCCTCTGCGACACAATATAATATGTCGTTAATTATTTTTATCGAATGCAATAAATTTATAAAGTTAGATTTAATGTTAATATTAATGGTAGTTATAAAGTGATTTTTAAATTGATTTAATAAATATATTTATTGAAATCAAGGTTTTGAAATTATTAATTCAAGCTAGTAATTTTGGATGTATTTTTGGAAATGGATTAAATGTTTATTATTAATTCATATTTTATTCAGTTGAATATTTAATATGGATTTTATTCTTGTTGGGATATTAAATTGGAAATTATATTGAAATGAATGAAGTTTCTGAATGCTGCATTAAATAAAGGGTTTTTTTAATTGAAGTTTGAATCAATGGTATTTGCAAGTGTTTATGATGTTGTTGTTTGAAAGATTGTCTGAGTACGAAGTTAGTGAGATTATCTTTTCTTGTAGAGAGTATTATTTGTATTTATTTCTCATTTGTGGTTCAGTCATCCTATTGTGGCGTATTTGGTATGTATTGATCAAGTGATGTATGATGACCTCATTGCCTTAATCATGTAGTGTCTTTTCCTTCTGGTTAACCAAGAGTCAGTATGTCCTTTTTTTGACCACTTGTATTTGGATAGTGATGTTATGGCTGTCTGATTTGTGATAGGGTCCTCATAGAGTGACCATGATTGCTTAGTGTCCTTTGAGAGAGTGGCTTTTGAGTGGGGGTCACGCCAAAAGTGGATGGCAGGATAACCCCTCAAAAGTCAACTAATAAGTGATAATCTAATAATTTATTTAGGAGATGGGTAGTTTATAACATTATAAAGATATTGTACCCCGTGTATGGTTGAGTTCTTGTCTAGGCTCAAGGTGTAGTAGGAAGGCCAGGAATGGAAAACCGACCACCTTGTCATCACGCTTTATTCTTGTGGTTTGTGACTCGTGCTTTATCTCATGTTGGAGGTTATTATTCTTTGGAGAGCTATGTGATCATTTGTATCATGAATTTATGTAACCTTGTATTTGGTTAAGTTATAAACTCTGAATGTATTAAAAGCCATGTATTGGAAGATCAATGTAATCATAAGTTTTGGATGTTATTTATCATCTTTCTATATGATATGGGTAAATGCTTAATTGAAGAGAAATTATATTGTATCCTTTGAGTCTTTCAATGGTGTAACTGCTATTGCATATGGATTATTATGTTCTTTGAGTAATTGATGGTTACTTAGATTAATCTTAATTGTGGAATTTAACTTTTGGATTTACTCTTCGTTGGTAACCCTTTAAGGAATTCTGGTGTAAGTCTTACACTTGTGTCATTATAGTGCTATTGTAGTTACTAATGCACTTAATGTGATTTATACTTGTGAAAAAAAAATATTTCACTCTTTGATGTGGTATTCCTTTGGGGTTCCTAATGAGGCATTACATTTGATATCAAAGCCCATGTTTCAACATTGGGTACTCTGGGTTTATAGTGAGCCCATTCAACTAGACCTTTTGATTGGGTCTTAGTGGTTGTGTTTTTCCTTATTTTTATCCTTGTCATAGATCTGAACCTTTTTCTCTTGTGTAGTGTTAGGTCATGGCTAGGTAAACCAAGGGTAGTGGCCATGTTAGTGGCTGTAATAGAGGAAGAGGTGGGGGATAGGGTCGAGGTTTTGATCACCATAGTCCTTCACCACCACCCACTCATGCAAGTGTGGATCATGATCAGTCTATTCATTAGGATGAACAACATTTAGGAGAGTAGGTTCTCGAAAGGGAAGAGTTGTGACAAATGTTTCAAGAGGTTCTAGCTAGACTAGGCCCCAGACCTAAGGTTGACCAGCTCCTCCATGCTCAAGTTGAGGAGTCTCATCAACAGGTTCTTGAGAGAGAGAGAAAGGTCTCCTAGAAGGAGAGAGGTCCCAGTCAACCAGGATGCAACTACCATGGGTCACATGACGGACTTGATGAGGTCCAACCCTCCTTACTTTGATGATAAAGGTACTGGTCTCAAGGCAAAGACCTAGTACATCTATCTGGTGGCAGTTACAGGAGGAGAGGATCGGTGTGAGAATTAACACCGTATCATGGGAGATCATTTTTTAGAGATTCAGGGCACAATTTCTCTCACCTTAGTGGAGGCAGTTACAAGAAGATGAGTTTTATGCTTTGCACTAGTTTGGTTTGTCAGTAGATGAGTTTGAGCACAGGTTCTATGAGCTCAAACAATATGCTTGTATTGGCAACGATGAGGCGATGCTTTTTTAGCACTTCTTGAGGGGTCTAAATGACCACATCAATGGAGGAGTGAGAGCGTTTGAGCCTTCTTTAGTAGAGGTAGCCATGGCGAAAGTTGGGCTGGTGGAGCAGAATCTAGGCAGTGCTTATGGTGATTAGTCTGGAGTGCAGATCGAGAGTGATCCTTTTAGTGGATCTAGAGCAAGAGGGAATCAGTCCTAGACTGCTGCACCTTTTAGGGGTCCTCAAGCACCCACTAAGGGTGGTTAGCAGCAGCAATAGCCACTGAGACCAAAGAAGTCTTAGAGCTAGTAGGATGGCATGTCTTAGTATTGGAAGAGCAGGAATTGGCAGAGGAGTAGGCAAAGTTTTCTAGGGTAGACCTCTCAGAGTGCATCTCAGCCCCCTTGTAGGGGAGGCTTTCAGTAGTCCGGTTGGCCATCTGGGAGTAGAGGACCTAGTAGAGAAGCTTGCTTCACCTATGGATAGTTTGGTCATATAGCCGCTCAGTACCCTCAGTGTTCTCACTAGATGGGTAGCCAGAGGCCAGTAGCATTAGAGTCGACAATGGGGGATGCAGGTAGATTCCACTGAGTACTTGCAACAGTTGATGACTGCTAGGCTAAGAATCAAGGTATAGTGATTGAGGCAGCAGGTGTGTTGTGTGGTATTCCTATCTCTCTAATTTTTGACTCCGGTGCTTCAGACTCTTCCATTCCTTCATCCATTGTGGAGCAGTGCAGGCTCGTGTCTACTAAGTAGGTGGATAGGTGGTTAGTAGAGTTGGCTATTAGTGTGCATGTGTCTGTCGATGCCTTTGTTCCTATTTGTGAGTTGGACCTAGGACCCTTTGTCACTTCAGTTGACCTTCGAGTCATTCCTTTGGGATCCTATGGAGTTGTGTTGGGGATGGATTGGCTATCGTCTCACAATGATCATGTAGACTATCGTCTGAAGATAGTAGAGTGTTTATACATGACCATGGAAGGAAAGTGGGGATCGTTGGAGTTCAGCGATCAATATCCTTACGTATGATTTCTGCTATGCAACTTAAGCAGTGTATGCATCAAGGGTATCAGATTTTTGTAGTTTCTCTTGAGGATGTGGATGAGGAGGAGAGTCAAGAAATTGCTCTTGATGCTCACCCTATTCTTTGAGAGTATGCTGATGTATTTCTATTAAATATTCTTGGTATGCCTTTGACGTGAGACATAGATTTTCACATTGACTTGGATCCTAGTGTAGAACCTAATTCGAGAGCTCCATATTGGGTGACTACTCAGGAGTTGAGTGAGTTGAAGTTGCAAGTGAGGAATTTTTGGCCAAGGGGTTCACTCATCCTAGTGTTTCTCCTTGGGGTGTCGCGGCTATCTTCTTTAAGAAGAAGGATGGTTCTCTTCGGTTTTGCATTGATTACCGAAAGTTGTATAAGGTAACCATCAAGAATCGATATTCATTGCCTCATATAGATGATCTTTTTGATCAAGTAAAGTGAGGCATGGTGTTCTCTAAGATTGATCTAAAATCTGGGTATCATCAGTTGCACATTTACAATGCAAACATTCATAGGATGGCATTTTGTACTTATTATGGTCACTATGAGTTCACAGTGGTGCCATTTGGGTTGACAAATGCACCTTCAAATTTCATGAGCCTTATGAATGGGTTTTTTCGCACCTACCTTGATCATTTTGTCCTTGTGTTCTTGGATAACATATTGATTTATTCTAGATATATGGAAGAGCATGAAGGCCACTTACGATAGTTATTATAGTGCTTGAGGGAGAATCAACTTTATGCTAACTTGGTGAAGTGTGATTTCTTCCTGTCAGAGGTGAGCTATCTTGGTCATATAGTTTTAGGAGAAGGTGTATCCATGGATCCTTCTAAGATCCAAGCCATTGTGGATTGGCCAGCGCTGACCAATGTTTCAGTAGTTTAGAGTTTCATGGGTTTGGTTGGATATTACCGTCACTTTGTTCAGAGCTTTTCTTGGATAGGTCACCCAATCACTTCTCTTCAAAGGAAAGGGAGGAAGTTTTTTTGGTTAGAGCAGTGTGAGTCATCTTTTTGCACCTTGAAGGAACTCCTTATTAGTGCTCTGATTTTAGCAGTCCCTGATCTATCCAGAGATTTTATGATATACATAGATGCCTCTTTTAGAAGGTATAGGTGCAGTGCTTATGTAGGATGGATATGTGGTTGCCTATGAGTCTTGCAAACAAAAGGATCATAAGTTGAACTATCTAGTTCATGACTTAGATTTGGCAGTTGTAGTGCATACGTTGGTTAGATGGTGACATTGCCTATTGGGGTGTCAGGTTGAGCTGCATAGTGATCACTGCAATTTGCAATATATTTTCATGCAGCCAAAATTGAATGCTCGACAATGAAGATGGATGGAATTTCTTAGCGAGTATGATTTTGAGGTTTGTTAAATTCAGGGGAAAGAGAATGTAGTGGCAGATTCTTTGAGTCGTAGGTGGCATGAGGTTGTAGCGTTGTCCCTTGGAGTGGATTTGAGAGAGATAATTCTTGGAGTTCTTCCTTAGGACACCTGGTATCAGGATGTTAGAGTTGTGGCAGAGTCCAGAAGACCATTGGAGTGTAGATATTCTGGATATGATCTTGAGTCAGATGGTCTTCTTCGAATCTTGGATGGATCTATGTACCTCATTTGGAGGGTCTTCACACATTGATCATGACTGAGGCTCATCGTGCACCTTATTTGCCACTCCCTGGTGTCAAGAATATGCACGCAGATCTTAGACATATATATCATTAGGCTAGTATGAAACATGACATTACTGATTTTGTGTCGAGGTGCTTACAATGTCAACAGGTAAAGGCAGAGCATCAGCGCTCTGCAGGGATTTTACAGTCTAATTTGGTATCAGATTGGAAATGGGAAATCATTTCCATGGATTTCATAGTGGGGTTACCTATTTCTTCACGTCCTTATGATGCCATCATGGTCATTGTTGACGGATTTATGAAAGTTGCTCATTTTGTTCCTATTAGATCATCTTATACAGTAGTACTAGTGGCATGAGTCTTCTTGGAAGATGTGGCGAGGTTGCATGGGATCCCAAGGTGGATCATTTCTGATAGACACCCTGTCTTTACTTCAGCATTGTGGACCTCACTTCAGCATGCTTTGGGGACCAAGCTGAAATTCAGTTCATCTTATCACCCAGAGACCGATAGTCAGACTAAGCATGTGAATCTGGTCTTGGAGGACATGCTTCGCATGTATGTTATGGATCAGTAGTCATGCTGGGAGGAATACCTTTGCCTTGTGGAATTTTCTTATAATATTGGATATCATATCTCTATAGGCATGTCTCCCTTCTAGGCATTGTATGGTCATCCTTTTCATACTCCTTTGAGTTGGGATCGGTTGGAGGATAGGGTGATTTTAGGCCCGGATATGCTTTGTGAGATGGAGCAACAGGTTGAGTAGATTTGTGGGCATTTGGTTGCTTCTTAGGATAGGCAGAAGAAGTATGTTGATGCTTGTAGAGTGGATCATCATTTTTCAGTAGGCGATCGTGTGTTCTTGAGAGTCCATTCACGAAAGAGTTTGATCCGTTATGGAAAGGGTTCTAAGTGGGAATCTCATTTTCTTGGCCCTTTTGAGATCCTTGAGAGGATAGGACCCTACCGTCTTGCCTTGCCACCAAGTCTATCCTTCATCCATGATGTCTTTCATGCTTTATTTCTTCGACCTTATCATCCTGATGTGACTCATGTTCTTGATTGGAATGCTTTGCAGGTCGAGGACGGAAAGCTTTCCATGGAGCTCATGCACATTCTTCAGCATTAGGATTTGACCCTTAGCGATCGTACCATCAACTAGGTAAGGTTCCTATGGGACCTGAGTGATGAGACCTCAGCAACATGCGAGGATGCAGCGAAGATGAGAGAGCTTTACTTTTATCTATTTTAGGCTTCTAGGAGTAAGCCTAGTTTTGAGGGGAGGATGTAGTACCCCTCCTCGATCAAACTCTTTTTGTATTCATGTTTGACTTCAGTTGATTGTTCAGTGGAATATTATTGTATATTGATTCAGACATTATGTGATGTTATTTCATGCTTTATCTGTATTTTTGGTGTATCATTTTATGCAATGTCTCAATGCTTATGATTAATGTTATTTTAATGGATCATTATCATGGACTGACACTTTTACCTTATATGTGCGATTCATTATTTATATGTTGCATGTTTGCATGTGTATGGGATGGGAGGGGTTGATTTTCCTTCACTCTATCCGGTGAGACAGGGAACGTCATGATTCTCCTTCATCGGTGTGCATATTGTGTCTGTTTATATATTTGTCTATATGCATGTGTGGTTCTTTTTTTAGGACATTGCAGGTATAGAGTATCGACTCCACCTGGTTTCATAGGTCTGAGGGTGCCTTATATGCCTGATGGGAGTGGAGGAGATAGTTGTTGGACCCTAACTTGACCCGTAGTCACACTCATGTGAGTGTTGTTAGTCGGGCATCTTTTCCATTTTACCGATATGCGAGTCAGAGTGCTTTAGTGTTTCGTCTTTTGAGTCGTCATTTGAGCATTCCTCATTTTGTGTGTTTTCATTTATTTAATAGTTATTTAATTGAGTGAATGATTCTATATTTGTGTTGGTGTAATTAGTTGATTATTATGCTCTTGAGATTATTGATTTAATTAAATTGATGATTTTCTATAATTAAATGGTTAAATGGCTTATTTTATTGTGTAAAGCTACATTAATATATTTTGAAAACAAATAAATATTTTCCTTTCCATTTAAAAGTGGAATGATTATGTTGAGAGAAATTATCATGTGTAAATAGAGATGAAATAGAAATAAAAGCTTTTTCCTTTTACCTATCTATTTGACTTTTGTATTTTATTTTATTGGAAAAGAAATTGTTTTTGGAAAAGGGTAAATTTGATTGCTTTTTACTTTTTTAAATAATTTAATCTGATTGGTTGGAAAAACTTTTAACCTAGAAAGTTTAGGTTGAAATATATTTTTCCCATATATTCATGGGAGTTCACAGGAAGAGGAGACAAAATTTTGAAGGAGAGATTTGGAAAAATATTCTGGAAGACGAGTTGGAATTGGATTTGCCTTGCAAGAATTAGGATTCTTCCATCATTTTGCTTCCTAGTTTGCCTGAAGGTTGGATAATCTCTTCTTATTTTTCTATTTAATTTTTGAATGTTTTAGTTGCTTCATGTGTGTTGAAAAATATAAATCTCTTTGTAAATTCTTGTTGAAAGATTGGAATGGAAGAAAGAGTGTCTGTTAGTGATGATTTTGTTGAATTCATATCAAATGGTTGCATATGGGAAATAAATGGTTCATCTTTCTATTTGTTATTTGTTATTTATTCTTGAAAATCACGTTCTTGAATTATATCTTCTATTTGGGATAGAAAGAATTAGAATTAGTTTTTTGTGTGCTTTATAGTATCTATTTGCCCAAGAATTGGGGCTTACGTTGGCAAAAATTGGTTATTGGTCTCTTGCAAGATACAAGGAATTCTTCCTGTGTAATGGAAGTGAGGAAATCTATCATAATCCTTCTCTTATCTTTTAAATTATTCTATTGTTTCCTAAATTTTTATTTAATTGGGGCTCTTGTGTGATTTTATTCACCATTTACCTTATTGGTAAATATCCTTTCTTTGTTTCGGCTTTTGGCAATGTGTGAGTGTGCCCATGAAATGAATAGGGGAGGTTTTATTTTGTGATTTATTTGTTTTGTATATAAATTTATTTTATTTAGTATAGCCCCTATCGACATGGCAAGCTAGTCCCACCACGTGGGACAATATTGTCTGGTTACCCACATGTAGAAACACTATCGGTCAGTAGCAGTACTACCATTCGGTAGTGGCTACTATCAGTGGTAGCAGTAGTATCGGCACGTAGTGCCCACGACTACCGGCAACAGCACTAACAGGTGTAGAATTTGGCCCCCCACGTGCTTCCTACCCTTCGTGACACAATATAATATATTGTTAATTATTTTTATCAAATGCATTGAATTTGTAAAGTTAGATTTAATGTTAATATTAATGATAGTTATAAAGTGATTATTATATTGATTTAATAAATTTATTTATTGAAATCAAGGTTTTGGAATTATTAATTCAAATTGGTAATTTTGGATGTATTTTTGGAAATGGATTAAATGGTTATTATTAATTCATATTTTATTCAGTTGAATATTTAATATGGATTTTATTCTTGTTGGGATATTAAATTGGAAATTATATTGAAATGAATGACGATTCTGAATGGTGCGTTAAATAAAGTGTTTTTATTGAAGTTTCAATCAATGGTATTTGCAAGTGTTTATGATGTTGTTGTTTCAAAGATTGTCTGAGTGTGGACTTAGTGAGATTAGCCTTTCTTGCAGAGAGTATTATTTGTGTTTAGTTCTCATTTGTGGTTCAATCATCCTCTTGTGCCGTATTTGGTACCTATTAATCAAGTGATGTATGATGACCTTGTTGCCTTAACCATGTAGTGTATTTTCCTTCTGGTTAACCAAGAGTCAGTATGTCCTTGTTTTGACCACTTGTATTTGAATAGTGGTGTTATGGATGTCTACTTCACCATGGGGTCCTCGTAGAGTTACCATGTTTTCCTAGTGTCCTTTGAGAGAGTGGCTTTTGAATGGGGGCCGCACCCAAAGTGGATGGTAGGATAACCCCTCTAAAGTTAGCTAATAAGTGATAATCTAATAATTTGATTAGGAGATGGGTAGTTTATCACATTATAAAGATATTGTACCCCATGCATGGTTGAGTGCTTGTATAGGCTCAAGGTGTATTGGGAGGGCCTGGAATGGCAAACTGACAACCTTATCATCATGAAGGGTTGGTAGGGTCCACATGAGACTTGGTTGGAGTTGGAAGTTTGGGAAAGGTTACCAGGATAACCCTTGATGTGGGTCGGGACCTATGGAGGCCTACCATGGTAACCATTATAAGCTATGCGATGAAACTCTCTTTTTAGGGTCACTCGTGTATTGTGATGTCAAGTCACTTGTGTATTGTGATGTTGAATCACTTGATTATTGTGATATTGAGTCACCTAGAATATTGTGGAGTCATATTGTATTGTCATGGAGTCATATTATTCTATCAACCATGTCATGCTTTTTCTTGCTTGAGGGTCCCATCCTATCTCCTAGCACGATGGGGTGATTCCATTTTGGGAATTACATGGTCAGGTGGTAGTGCCACTTCCCATCGGATGTTCTTGTTCATACCTTCATGTGAGGATTGGCTTCGCAGGTGTTCCTGTGATTCTTGACTCATGCTTTATCTCATGTTGGAGATTATTATTCTTTGGAGACCTATGTGATCATTTGTATCATAAATTTATGTAACCTTGTATTTGGTTAAGTTATAAACCCTGAATGTATTGAGAACCATGTATTGGACGATTAATGTAATCCTAAGTTTTGGATGTTATTTATCAGCTTTCTATATGATATGGGTAAATGCTTAATTGAAGAGAAATTATATTCTATCCTTTCAATCTTTCAATGGTGTAACTGCTATTGCATATGGAGTATTATGTTCTTTGAGTAATTGATGGTTAATTGAATTAATCGTAATTATGGAATTTAACTTTTGGCTTTACTCTTCGTTGGTAACCCTTTAAGGAATTATGGTGTAAGTCTTTTGCTTGTGTTATTATAGTGCTATTGTAGTAACTAATGCATTTAATGTGATTTATACTTTTAAAAAAATTATTTCACCCTTTGATGTGGTATTCCTTTGGGGTTCCTAGCAGGGAATTACACACACCGCTATTACCAGCAAAAAATAACACTACATCCTCGATCAGAAAATTGGTCTTCTCCAAGCTTCAAATAATGGCAGGGCCGCAAATCCCACCCGCTAGCAAACTTCCACACACTACAATAAAGTGGGCACAAAGAACAGTGAATAAAAAAAAAGAATGGGCTCCAAGCCCCTCACAACCCTTGTAGACAAGCAACAAAACCCCCGATCAGATATCTCTGAGTCAATCTACACCCACCAGATGCCAACGAGCTAGGGCACAGATGTCATAGCACACAACAACATAGCACCCCACTTTCATTTGACCCAGAATGCTAATTCAAGATTTGTATCTCTTCGGTTACCTTATTTCTCATATTTATTTGTTTAAATTACTTTATTTAATTTTCTAAAATTGTATCTTAAAGATATCAGTAAATATACTTTTTTGCAGTTTGAGGTCTATATTCTTCTTAAATATTAATAAGAATTCTAGAAGTTACATGGGAAAAAGTTAAGGATATTAAAATAAATTTAAAATAATAATATTTTAACCAATCTCTTGATTCAAATTAAGTTAAATATAAGCATATCAAGAATGAGGTGATTTGGTAATTTTTATATAAAATTTTACGCATGAATGAAGACTTATTGTATGGTTCAAAGTGTTGTAATTCTCCTTAATTAGAAATATTATTGTATCTGGATTATGTTATAATTGTTTTTTATTAGGGGTAAATAGGTTTTGAAGGGCCCTTGAAACCCTTTACATAAAATATTCAAAAGATAGCCATTAGAGTCCACCGGAAAAAACAAAAGACAACAGCCACAGAAAAGACAGTTGGCCAAAAAAAAAGAAGCCAACAGTAGAAAGACACAACACAAAGAAACTAAACACCAAATAACAAAAAAAAAAAAAAAAAAAAACTGCCTAGGTGAAGTTCTTTAGCAATTCAGCAGCTTCTAGCTCCAATTTCTTCATTGTCACAACAGTCCTCTTGATATCTTCAATGTCCTTGCTTTGGTTTTGCTTCTTTCTAGTACTTGCACGTGTTCTTTTTCTAAGACGCGCTTCCTTATCTTTAGGGGTACCATCCTTCTCCTTAGTACTGTCCCCGAGGGCCCTTTCCCCCCAGACATGTTCGAGTTGGCTGATAAGGACCTTGATACTATCAGAGGTGGCCTTTAAAATATTGTAAGTCTGCTACCCAATCTTTTTTAGGGTCTTTGTAATCCCTTCCATCTTCTTTTCAGTTGCCCCAACTCTATCTTCCAAGGTTTGAAAGCTATTACATTGGGCATTTATAATTTCCTCCACATTGCTAATAGTTTTAGTCATCTGACTTAAGCAGTCAGGTAGAGAGGTAAATTTTCTAGTGCCAATAGCTTCTAGAGCTTTAAGTTTGCTAGCTTCCTGGACCTGTTTGGCTTTTATTCTTTTTATTTCCTTCTGAACCCAAAAGAAGACCTTATTGAAGCAATCCATGCCATTTTCGATATAGAGGTCGAAGTCTAGAGGGGAGACATCCTGAGCCTTTTCTCCCATAGGGTCCAAGTTCACCTCTAGACCCACCTCCTTCCACTCTGTAGTCTTAGTTTCTTTATTGGGGGTATTCTCCCAAGCCAAGCCCTTACTCTGATCGTTGGAGCCAGTAGGAAGGGGTGAGCGGTTCTTAGCTGCCAACTCTTCACCTCTCAGCATCTTCCCCTTTTTCTTCTTCCTTGAGATAATTTGAACCTCCTCACTGTCTGTCTCCATGTCATCTTTGCTCTCCTCTTCTTCCTCATACCAGCTGTCATCATCCTCCCCCTTCCATTTCTGACTGATCGACCCTTTACCCTAATGCTCTTGACCGGTTTTCCTTTTACACTTGCTTGACCTAGTGGTATGGGGGTACACCTTGACATCTGCCTCTATGTGGTATCCTACATCATCTGAATCATCTGAATCACCCAAATCCTCATCTGACTTAGATACCTCAGATATAGTCTATTGAGTAGTGGTGTTCTTGATATGGTTGTATAGAACCACCATAAGACCCTCATGTAAAGAAGGGTTAGTCTTGGGATTAGAGATAGCATCCATAATCCTAACATTTAGGGCACATAACAGGCAGTAGGAGAGGGAAATGTTCTCCTTGTACCTGAAATGATTAAGAATAACAAAATGGTAGCTATAAACTCTAGTATATCTACCATCTAAAGTTATGAATCCCATGACCGCAAAAAAAATCCATCACCGGAGTAACTTGATTACCTTAGGGGAGTAGTATGTGTGTGGCTTTTCATGACCAGTTTTGCTTTCTCCACCTTGTCCTTAGGGAATTTCTTCACAACAGCATCCAACAACTTCCAGTCCCTATAGAATTTGATTCCATCCATCGACAAACCAATAGACTCTACAATCATGGTTTCATTAACCATAACCTTCCTGCTGCCAATGGTCAGCATGCCCTTATTCCACTCGTTTTTGAAAATCCTAGTGATTTCAGGTCTTCTTTCTTGCATTATTTCCATGTAATCTGATATTTTTGCTACTTGCAGCATAACCCAAACCTAGGGACAATCCCACCATTTATCAATTTTTGTAGCCTCTATGCGCTTACAATTTCCCCCATCTTCTTATCAGTATTAACAGAATGTAAATTCCAATAAATATCGCTCTTATCTACAAACTTTCTTTTTTTAAGAAGCAAAGAAGAATCATATAAAAGCAAATAGATATTTCTCAAGATTCTGCTCCAAATGGAAAGAAGAGTGCACAAAGTGTGCGAGATGTTATGCCAGTTAATGGTGTACCTCCTTCTTGATTTATTACGATACCATTTCATGATACCACAACCACCCCTACCATATCGAGAAATGATATTGATCAAATCCTACCTTGTTTTCCATGATATCTTTCAGAATTTAAAATGTCATGTGCCACTTGAGGGAGCTCCCCCTCTCCATACTAAATATTTATCTACCCACTTTGTATTGCCGCATTGGCAGCCCAATCAGCACTCTTGTTGGACTCTCTATAATCATGAGAAATGTGATAATGGTCGAATCTCTCAAGCAACTCCCTGGCCATGTCAATAATATTTTTAATCGTCCATGATGATTGTTGCTTACCGAGGAGGCAATTGATTATATTTTTAGAGTCCCTCTCTAGCCATAAATATTTGGCTCCTAGTTGATGTGCTAATTTGATGGCTTGGAGGGTTCCCACGGCTTCATCCAAGTGATTAGTTGGTTCCCCAAGGTGAAGGCCACCACCCCCATGCAAAAGCCAACACTATTATGGATAACTCCACCACAGCCAGTTGGCCCTGGGTTCCCTTTAGCAGCCCCATCGAAGTTAGCCTTAATACAATCATTAGAAAGAGAAGACCAGCAACACATCCTTTTGTTGAGTTGATTAGTATTATTGTCCATGGAGGCTGGGATATTCCAACTCCTTAAAACATCGTACTCTTCCTTACCATTGCAATAATGAGATCCAATAGCCATCACATTCTCAACAAGATTTTGTTTTATCTTAACCCACACCACTTTTGGAGAGTTAATGGCATTCCTGAAAATTATGTTATGCCTTTCTTTCCAAATACCCCATAGGCTATTATGTTATAATTGTTAAATAGGCTGGTGTAGTACTGATATGGTTGGAGGATAGAAGAAGAATAATGAGAGTGGAGAGATTTTAAATTAATCAAGTTGAAATGTGATAAAGTTTATGTGACGTTAGTGATGAGGATTATGGCATGGATGTTGGATGGTAGCTTAACTCACTCTTCATGTTAAAAATCATTTGTGTGTGAAGCTTCCTTCCACTATTTGGAAAGCAAGTCTAGTTTCACTTTCTATATTCTCTCATAAAATTCAAACAATTTGCATCATGACCATATCTTAGTATATGGTATAGTACACGCTTTCCTTGTATACAAATTTATATCATGATAATGAATGTTAGTACGAGATCTATTGTCTAGCTTTTATTTTTTAATGGTAGTTTGAGCACTTAATTTGTTGAAATTTACACCTTGTATTAAAGTGAAAATATGAATAAAGAAAATTAATTTAAGTTTAGAATAATAGAAAATAAAAAATATTTAATGAGTTTATAACTTAGTTAAGGTGAAAGTAATTTATATAATTTAATTAATAAATGAAATTATTTAAAAAGTATATAATTATAAATTACGATAGATTTTCTTTACAACATAATTTTCATAGTGGAAGTTTATGTTCTAAATATATTAAACTGGGAGAGACCCAAACCTTTACATAACTACAAAACCAATGAGATACAAAAATCAAGGGCTCGTAAGGGGTGAAGGAACAAGACCAAAATGCCTACTGTCAAAAAGGAACAAAAACCAATAGGCATCCAATACAACTAATAAAACCTAGAAAACAAACTAGCAAAACCAACAAGCCAACAAAGAAAAATGAGACACACCCCCATAAAAGGCACAAACTAATGGCCTACTTGGTGGGGGAAAACATTAGCTTCCTATCTTGGTAGATTTGTTTATCATTTTCTAAAAAATAGAGCTTCCTATTAGAAGCTTTCCTAGATGAGATGGCCCAAGAATTCGAGGTAGCCTTCACCTTGGACTCAAATTCCTCCAACCTAGTGGTAGTGGATGAATCCAAATCAGACCTCTTTTTTTCTCTCCTCCTCACAATTTCATCTTGTATGGCTTGGAGAGAAATCGAGTTTTTCTTGGTCATATTCATGTTCTAAGCAAACATATTCTCCATTTTCCTTTACATGGAAGCCTAATTATCATGCAGCACTTCAACCACTTCTACCAAATCCTTTGTGTCATTACCTTGGTTTATTTTCTCATTAAGCTCCTTCACTGTCTTCTCAAAAGCTTACCACTTTTCAACCATTTTAGTAAATTAATGTACTACCATCCAAGCAACCTGGTCCTTATCATCCATATCCCAACTCAAGGCTCTAATGTCTACTTCAGTGAGGGATTTGAGTGTTTTTATTTTAATATTTGTCACATTGAATTTATCGCAGAAGTCAATGGATGGCATGTTAAGGCTTATTGAACCACTCTTAGAGTTCATTCACTTTGAGCTAGTGGGGGGGAGGCAATTGGGGTAGCAATATTTCTCACAGCTCATTGTTAGGAGTCCATTTAGACTAAATGGAGAAAGAAGAAATTGTCTCCTCTGAACCTTGTTTAACAATTACTATTTTTTTAATAGAGTATTCACCAATAGGGGGGCAGAGGGATTTTTGATCTAGTAGTTCTAGAAGGGTTAACCTAGTTGGGATTATTTTGGGGCTATAGGGTTTCTATAGTATCAACTGTGTTGACTAGTAACTCAACACATAAGGTTGGGCCAAAAGGATTAATGGCAGGGCCATTAGTTGAGGTTAAAGCAAGGTAAAAATTATAAAGATGCAAAATAAGACCTTGGTGCAAGGGAAGGATACCTTTAAATTTTTCCACCACAAAAGATTTGAAAATGGATTAGAAAATCCAAAAGGGAAAGTTCATCTTGATGCCATACCTTAAATGATTAAGCATGAGAAATAGTTTGGAGTGGAAGCACTTAAAATGTACATCTAGGGTTATGAATTTGATCTAGAGAAACATCACCTCTTTTCAAATTTTCGGTAGGTTGTGCCTTTTGAACCTACTTTGGAGACAAGAAACATTCTTATATGGGCCCAAAAATATTTTTAATTCTTACTTATAGTTTCCCTTGGCATTGTTTGGGAAGGACGTGCATTCCATAATCAACCTAGTGGTGGCTGCAATAGTCTCCATTAATACTTTGAACTTCACCTTCCCCACTTAGACTTATCCATCCTCCTAGGACTGGGCAATTTTTTTTGATAATGAGGGATCAAAGCCTTTCATGCCTTCCACATAGTTAGTTAGATTACCCTCAACCACTTTCTCCTAGAGAGTCTCATTATCTTTGAATTTATCATAACTATTAGGTTTTGTTTGAATTAAATCATCTCTTATATTTAATGCAACAAAACTAGAGTCGGGGGTTGAGGATAAATTAGATGTACTAGGATTAGAAAAAGTATATTTAAGGGAAGTATTAGAAATGTCACTTTCACTTCCTTTAAAAATACAAGTCGACTTTATAAAATGATTGATGTACGACATGTACATGATACAAAGCAAAAAGATAATTTTCAAATCTTTAGGACTCATAGATTTTAATTTCCTCATTAAACATGGCCTGAATACCTATGGGAAATTCATGTAGATCCATCTAAATTTTAATCCCCCTAGAGAAAAGACCCAGGTTGGCTAACTTGTCCACTTTCCTATTGCTGTCTTTGAGCATATGTTGATATATCACATGGTCCAATGTAGCAATGACACCTTGACACCTAGAAATGGTATCCACCACCTACTAGCTTGGTTTACCTATAGCTTGTAACATCATAATAACATTCCTACAATCACCTTCAATAATTAAATTTTTTCCTTTATTTTTGGCAATGGAAATGCCATGAAATGCCACCATCATCGTAGCCATGTTGGAGGTTTGGATACCAAGATAGGATACATAAGACACCACCACTTTTCCTTCCAAATTCCTAATGATGCTTCCCCTCCGATTTGACCCTTTAGAATACCAATTGAAATTTAATTTCAACCAACCAGGATCAAGGGGGAGGTGACCATTTAATGCTATTTCAAAACCCAATAGTAGGGTAGTTAAAATTTATATATAGTATTGTGAGTTTTTTTGAAGAAAAATAAAAAGAGATAGACATACTTTATAATATTATTGATGAAAAAAATGAGTGAGCCAACATCCCATAGAAAAGTTGTTAAGTTCAACTTTAATAATTTTTCTTTAGTGATGAATTTTATTGATGAGATGAAATATAATTGAGTGCTCATTATAGAAAAAATAAGAATGTAACAATTTGTATGAAGGATTAACTGTCCTTTAATGAATTTAATTGTTTGTGAGTGTATCTATTTGTGTAATTACAATATTTGAACACAATCTTTTAAGCCAAATTATTTATTTACACATGTGAGTAGCTATCATATACCCTACTTAAGTAATGGACAAAGGAAACAAAGATTGTAACTTACTCATCAAACTTATTGCACCACAAAATAAAGCAAATGCATAAGCATTGGTGGATCCACATAACCATCAATATTAAGGAAAATATTGTCTCCTATCAAGTTACCATGATAATAGAAAGAAAATTATTGCTTGAAGATGTGATTCCCATATATTTTATTCAAATTCTCATAGCTACTACATCTTAGACCAAAAAACTATTGATTACAATGGCTTCCTCTAGTGGAAAAAATATTGAATTGTTTTTTCCTATATGTAATTTCTTTCATTTGTTACTTTTCTAATCTAAACTCCTTACTTAAGACTTAGAAATATTGCATGTCTTTCCTAGATGTGTTCCTTCTAGTGTTAATGAAGATTAGATTATCACATCTTCTCTTCGTGTTCCCTTTTAATCATATTTAGAGATAATGATTGACCATCTAGAACCAATGTCTTTTTCATTGTACTTTGTATGTAATTTTTAGGCTACTTATTGGATGTCCTCTTAATTTTTATTTTTTTATTAATCTGGAGAACTAGGAAATTTGTTATGTCTTTTCGTTGGAAAATATAGTTGAAAAGATATACCTCTTTCAAGGTGATAAAATGTTTATAAGGTATGTTTGGAAAAACATTTTGAGCCAATAGATGAATCTTTAATTTATAAGGGTTGTATGTACAAAGTCATTGAATAATATGATATTCAAATTTTAAGCCAACTTGATTTGGGTCATCTCATTGGATCAATTCCTTGTACATCTAGCCTCAAATCTTTTAATAAGACGTATGAAAGCTAGTAAATAATATCCAGCTCTTTTTCTTTTCCTTAAAATTAATATTGATATTTTTTTCATGGCAACTTAAGTAATATTAGGATAGATGGAGTTGGAGAAGATAGTATTGGGTTGCTGATTTATTCTTTTCTAATATTATAAGGATTGACACTAATAATTAGAGATAGGTTTGAAATTTGAGAAAACCTGTGAGCTAGGTTTGAAGAAAATAATTTGTGAGATAGATCGAATTATATTGGTCTTCCTTCAAAATAATGAAATATTTAACGAGTCTAATAGAAGGTTGTCTTCTTATATTAGCCATATTATTTTTCTTTTGTCAAATTATGATCCTCCTTTGTTTATATGCCTAGAGAATGGAATGTCTTGTGAAATATTTATTAAAATCAGCATATGATATTATTTTTGCTTATTAGGAATCCCTATCCTTTGCTCAATATTATTATTTTTCTTAACTACTTGTAATGATTTTTATTGATCTATATTTGTCTTAGTATGTTTCATTTTACTATTTTAATGATCTCCTCTAACACATGGATGCATGGGTTTATGGTAAGCCTTCTTAAATATTTTCCATCTGAGTATCAATGATAACTACTATTATTTAAGAATATTTTTATAATTTTTTATAATTATATTCTTACTAAAATATGATCCATTTTAATGGAAAATACAATCTCTAAATACCCTTATACATATTATAGAAATGTACCACATCCACTCATTATACCTATTATATGTATTTATGTATTGAATCTTCAAGTTTTAATTGATGCAATCATTAGAACCCTTCATACACTGAATCACTTAGTTTATTTTCACACAATTATTTGAACCCTAAGCATCACCAAGTCATAATATTACACTTTAGTAACTTTAGTTGATTTTTGACGATGCCATATCTATCTCAAGTCTTAAATGAGAATCTAACTTCAAATTGTGCTGCCATGATGGCCATTGTATCAAAGCCTATTGTGATATCTATATATATTATATGTACCAAATGAAATTAAACTTTTAAGTATTTCTGATTTTGAGAAAAATTAGAAGATATACTAATAATATGATAATCAAAAATAATTTTTTATATAATATCAAAATCTGTTACACAACAATAATTAAAATTTTAGGAGTTGCACTTGCTATGCATTGATTGTAATGATTATAGGAGATATCATTTTGCATAGTAATATGTCACATATTTTGAGTTTATATTTCATAGTCATAGTATAATTAGAACATAACAATGATAAATATTTTAATAAACATACTTTTTATTTATTTTTAAATAGAGAATCGAAATTTGACAATTTTTTTAATATGTTTTGAAATAATTATATGAACTTGTTCTAAAAATATATTTAGACGAGAGATTTACCACGCTAGTGCCGACGGTTGAAAACATTTTCAAGTCCACCAGATCTATCATCTCACAATTCTAGCATATTTAAATCCAATACTCTTTGTCATCCACTATATTCATCAAATCTGTGATTGTTGGGGATTCTACTATTTCCTGGGAAATCTCTGGAAATTGTGCAAAATCAAGGTGAGACTCTTGTGGAATTGGTGCTCCATAGATGTTCATGTTCAGCAGAGGGAAAGAAGAAAAACGCTCTTCTATTTCATCAGCTCCATTATATGTACTTGATACCATAGCCGAAATGGAATCCCCACAGTTATTTTCTGTTTGCAGAAAGTTATTGTTACCACCCTCATTAAGCATTTCAGCGTTGAATTTTATTGGAGAAGGGATGAATTGATCTCCTCCCAAAAAATGTTTGTCTAATCTTTGACAATTATATGGTAGTAATTTTCGTTGTGCTTGATCCACACAATTTGATGCCACAGAACTTGCTACCATCTCATTGGATTGAAATACAAACTTTAGTAAATTATTGTCCAGGTGAACATTTCCATTAGTAGCAAGGTTTAAAAAGTTTCTGCCTATTCTGGCTTCAACCTCTAGACGGGCAAGGTAGGAAGATGTAAATGGAGATGATAAACATTTGTACGCCATTTTGCTTCTTAGTCCTTTCTTCAAACGGTTATACCAACGGTTCTTTATGTCATTGTCTGTCCGCCCTGGTAACTGCTTCGCTATTTCTGTCCACCTACATGACATATCTCTGTCAATAAACACTTATCCAGAATGCTAATCTAAGAAGTTCAAATATTTTTTTTGCTCAAAAATTACTTGTTTCCAAGCTTGTCATGGTAGTGGAGTATTATTTCATCTTCATGAGTAGAAAACGGTCCTCGCCTTATGCCAGGTCGCAAATAGTTTGTCCAGCGCAGCCTACAACTCTTTCCACCCCTCAATAAGCCTGCACAATCATTATACACAATTTGTTCATCTCAAATAAAAACATATTATCTGACTTCACATACATGATTTTACACATTTTGTTAATGCTATCTAAAGCACAACAGGCTTTAGCCCTGGTAAAGTGGTAACTAATAATTCTTGTTATAGGAGTTTACCGTAAGTGGCGGAAAGATTAGCTTTGGGAAACATGAATTATTAATTCATGTAACTAAAATACATATATTCATTATAAAAATAGAAAAAATTAATAAAATAAAAAGTACATAGTATAATACTTAGAATTCAAGTCAGACAAATATTTCAGATTAGATAGATCTAACCATTCATCAAAAGGATTTCTAGATCAGATCAGATATAACCATTCATTAAGAAAGATTTTTCAATTATATCCGAATTATTCTTATTTTAAAACATGTTTCAAATTATATTTCACAATAAATAAGAATTTTTTTGGTGAGATGCATATTTTGAATCAATATTGCATCACATAATCTGATACACTATACACAAGAAATCATTTATCTTCAATTAAAAGAGAAGTACAGCAGAAAGAGGTTAATAAAATATTGCTATGTAATATTAACTCCTCATCGCTGCCACTGATTTGTTACAAAAAATTCATTTACATTGATTTTTGTTAACAAAAAATTCCCTGCTTGAACACGGTCGTTATAGAATAAAAAAAGTACCTGCGAGCTTTGGAAGATTAGACCAATTACCAAGGCCATACTTATTTATATATTGAGCGAGTTTATGGTCCTCTTCTGTACTCCATGGCCCCTTCTTCACAAGACAGTCCTGGCAACAAGCCGAACCTCCTATCATCTTTTCTGCTTCCTAAGCCAATCAACAGAAAAAATAAAATAAAAAGCTCATTTATTTAAAATACAGTCCAAGCGTGAAACATCTTAATTCTCCATAAAGTTGTTTTAATCATATAAAACAAAATGAAGGCAGAGCACTGTACTTGTTAAATGGAGGATAAGCAACTTCCCAAAATATATTGGTACTTTAAACCCTAATTTCGATATATTGTAGCCTCGAATTCAATAATTAATTAAGTTTGTAAGACTTATTTCACAACTGTTAAAGTGCGAAATATATATAAAGCGGCAGCATAACAGGATAGCAAATAAATAAGTTGTGTTCAAAGTTCTAAAGAGTTAGTGCAGCGTGCATGATGTAAGAGGACGCTTTAAAAAACATAGTGTTATCCACCATACTGTTAAAAACGAAATTCAGAAGAGCTGGGCTCTATATCAAATTTTGATTTCACTTCAAAACGAAAATGAACCAAAACAATACCCATTAGTTAAAGACATGTTAGTGATTACATTAGTAGAAGACAGAAGTAACAATAACAATAAAACTACTTAATAAATGATGCAAATATCAATTTCTCTTAAAAAATTATCTGGTATACTTCGTTTACCATGTCAAGGTGATGATTTAGTATTTCTTCCCCGTGGATTTTGGCTTGGATTTCGGCATCTAGAAGAATGTATTTGCTTCGCAGTGGAGATCATTCGTCTAATATCACATCAATTAAGTTTCAAGATTTGCATTGCGACCAATTATTGCGGAACAATTATTGGAGACAGCGGGAAGCTTCATTTAGTGATTGATAGACCAAAAGCAGTGTATTAAAGACCAGACACTGTTTGAAAACAGTCCTCCTTACGCCTGCTATTATAATTTTTATGTTCTCTGACCATTTCAGACGTCTGTCTGAATAAAGTTTTTTTTGATCTTCGTCATTCATCACTACGAAGACTAAACATATAAAATTTCTTATGTATCACTCTCACGAAGAGAGTCATAGTTCTTTCCACTCAATCTTTAAAAATAAACAAACAAAATATATAGGATTTGTATCTCCTACGTTACGTTATTTCTCTTATTTATATAATTTTTTATTTTTTATATTTTTTTTCCCCTAAAAGTGTATGTTAAGTATATAAATAAATATATTTTCTTGCAGTTTGAGGTTTTTATTGATCTTATCACAATAAGAATTCTAGAAGTTACATGAAAAAATATGGACCAGATTACAATAATTCTCAAATAATAATATTTTAACTAATCTCTTTATTTTTCTCGTTTGAGGTGTCTATTTTATTTAAATCAGAAATTAAGTTAGATATAAGCATATCAAGAATGAGATCATTTGGTATAGATAGATTGTAAACACGTCATTTTATTTTATAAACTATGGATAAATATACAATTTTATGCACGAACGAATATATGCTGTATGGTTCAAAGCGTTATACTTATCCTTAATTAAAAAGATTGCTGTATTTTGATTATGTAATTATTGTTAAACAGGCTGACGTGGTACTGATCAGGTTGGAAGACAGAAGAAGAATGCTGAGTCGTAAACATTTAAATTAATAGAGTTAGAAATGTGATAAAGATATAAGTGACGAGGATTATGGCGTGGATGTTTGAATGTGATAAATATACACACTCTTCACGTTAACTGTCATTCGCAAGGAAGTTGGTCTTAATGTTACGTGTGAAGCTTCCTTCATCTATTTGGAAAACAAGTCCTGCTAGTTCACTTTCTATATTTCTTGACTAAATAACTTGCAAAGTTGGTATGATCTTTATACATAAAGCTTTTATTTAGTTTTCTTAGAAAAAGGTTTTACATCACTAAGGTCATTTACTACTAATAAGTGTACTAAGGTCATGGATGGAACTAATAAGAGTTAAGTTAATGTTTAAGGAATTTTCTTTGGAATGCAATATTTAGAAATGGATGATGAATTTTTTCGACGAAAATGAAATATTATTGAGTGCTCATAGATAAGTAGGATATAATTTTAAATGAATGTGTGAACTATCCTTGAATATGGAAGTCTTGGAAGATGAATAAATTTGTTTCCATTGATTGTGAGTGTGTCTATTTTATAATTAATTCAATGGATCTTGTTAACAAATATGTAAAATGTTTGAACTTCTAGCTAAAATCATATCGCATAAGACATTTTTGTTTGTATTTTTGGTTGTACACATAACTTGCAATAACCTATGAGTGAAGTATTGTTTTGGTCGAGTTATCATGGAGGTAGTAAATTGAATATTTGTTGACAACCTTTTGGTGTTGTTATACATAAGATACATCTTAAATAAAAGGATTTTTATATTGTCATTTTTTTATATTTCTCCTATAATTAACCTCTTGGAATACCCTCCTTGCATCTCTATAGTAGAAAGTGTGGATGTATCGTCCACTCCTATCAATTGGCCCATAATTTCTTGTAGTTTTATAATGAATCTTGTGTTATGGGTTTGAACCAATACAATTTCTTTTGTGTAGGTCTTGGATCTATTCTTTATGGATATTAAATATGTTTTAGAGCACAAAAAGAATAATCATAGAAATCATCTTCTATTGATTACATCTCAATAATTATTATACTTACCTTCACCTTCCACAATTTCACTTGAACTAATATTAAATTTACCATCCACCATTTTATCATTTACTAATCTACCTTGATCTTTTCTAATGATATTAAAAAGAATCTACTACATCTCTAATGTCATTAATTTTTATATTACCTTGATATGTATTATTTTTACATTCTTGTCAAGTGCCTACAATGATATTCATCTTCTACGTTCCTCATAGTTTAATAATCACATATCATCCAACTATTTTTGTGCTACAACACATTACAATTTTTTTCATTACATTATTGGGCTCACGATTCCTTGCATCACTTCTTTTCTCTTTAATATTTATCTAGTTAATATTTACTTTTCATTTTTTTCATCTTCTTGGTGATAGTTATAAGTTATCATATCTATACACCTTTGATAATTTTTTTCTATGTCACCCATTTATATTATAGGGATTTTTTTGAAAATTTATTCTAATTCCAAATTTTATAATTATTCCTTTGATCATTATAATGATACTAATATAACCTAATTGTACTTACAAATTTCTTATTTCACTAGAATCATGTCCATTCCAATATTTCCCTTATTGACTACACACAAATATTATCTCTAAGGATACTAAATCGATAAGTACTTGTTATTATTTTCCTCACTCCTAACACCCTACTAATAAACTTTAGAATATTGTATTCCTCTATGAAATATCTAATTATAGAAGGTGTAACTTCCTTTCCTCTTTCTAACTTAGTATCACTTTCTACAATTCCAAACATTTCATGTAAATCATTATCCAAATTTATTATCATTAGTGGTGATGGTAAGAAAGGTTGAGGAGGCAGGGCCAACTCAACATCCAACTATTTATGGAATGACTCTCTTCTTCTAGAAAGATGGTGAGAAATATCATGATTTCTTATGTGGCATTATCTCACACTATGATGTTTTTTTTGTTATGGTTCAAATGTTTCATAGAATGAGGTTGGGTATCACTCAACGTTGATTTATTTTTATTGTCTTCTTCAGGAACACAAGGAGGAACCATAGGAATCTCTTATGATTAAGAGATAGAAGTAGGTCCATATGTTTCATAGAATGAGGTTGGGTATCACTCAACGTTGACTTATTTTTATTGTCTTCTTTATGAACATAAGAAGGAACCATAGGAATCTCTCTAATTATTAAGAGATATAAGTAGGGCCATATGAGGAATCATAGGAGTTAGAATCGCCACATACATACTAGACCCTCTAGGGAGAGGAAGGATTCCTAGCCCAAGATGTGGTTCACTAATTACTTCAATATCCATAGACACTGGAGGATCTTTAGGAGTACCAGTTAGAGTGGGTTAGGAGGAACTAACTAAGGATAACTCATCTATTATCTTGGTTTTAAAATTTTGGTAATAAAGGATTAGGGATCCTTCATGATGTCACATGGGTTGAGTTTTCTAAGGCCAAAAATAGTCAAGTGTAAATTTTCCACATCTAGCCAATGGCTGGAACCCACCATGAAATATAGTTTTCACTTGTGTTTCAAATAGGAATATCACATAAAATTGGTTTGAGGTAGGGATAATGGTGAAAGGGAAATATAAGCTTGTAGGTCTAACCTTAACTTTAAGAGTGATAAAACAAATGGTGGTACAAGTGAAATCATCATGCACCTTGATAAAGAGTCTTTTTTAAAATATTTTTCTTGATATAATTCATATGTATAAAGGAAATTTTGTAACCACATTAATCATACATATAGAATAAATAAGCACTCCATGTGCGGATTTGTAACTAATTATAGTAGTAATGTATAGTGATCCCTAAGGTGCATACATTGAGTTATCACTTTGGATAAAAATGATGCTAGGTTCAAGCTTAATTTGAGATTTATTGTATTTAAGGCAAGGTTTATTCACATTCACTAGGCATTCACCTTGATTAGTTTGATAATCCATGTTTGTGCAACTAGGCTCAACAAAACTTATAGAATGGGAACAAAAAGGATTGGTAAATATTTACAAGTTTTGATGAGGAAGTGCTATAGATTTATTCCATTAATCATTCACACAATCCACTTGTATGATATTAGAGTTAGTGAGGTCTTAGAATTCATGTTTTAGATGCATATAGTGCTTAGTATCATGTCTTAGAGTATGGTGATATTGACGAAAGGCCTTTAGGTTAAATTATGGAGGTAAAGATTTAAAATATTCTACGTGATGGATTAGGGGAAGTTTTATTAGGTTTTGATTTAAGAATTAAATCATAATGGAATGTAAGGACCCAAAAACGTATGTAAAATGTCAATTATTCAGTCTAGGATAAAAGTGAGATACAATAGGAGGTGTTGTAGCTGCAACTTGAGATTCAATGTTATTAGAAGTGAGTATTTACCTTAATAAAAAACTTGTCTTTTTCTTAAGGGCTTGGTAAATTTCATTATCCTATTTAGATTTGTAAATTTGATTGACAAATGAAGAGCCTTCATATTTACTAGCTAGAAGTTAATAATCATGAAGTGTTTTGCATAAGTGTGTGAATGATACAAATTTCATGATTTTTTAATCTCTAATGTGTGGCTATAAATTATTGATAAAAAATATTTGAACATCAACATCGAGAAGAGAATAAGAAGTTCGTGTATAGAAAGTTTGATATCTACCAATCAAATTAGTCACTTTTTCTTTCAAACCTTGTTTATTATAGACACTCAAAATTGTTTATGCATTTTCATCATGTCATCCCTAGTAGTATTAACCTATCCATATTAATTAAATAATTTTAATTTAAACTATCTTTTTTAACCTATTATTAATGAAATGTTTTTTATTTAATTAATTTTTCCATTTGTCATTTTTATCATTCCCCCAATTCATACTATCTTTCCATATTTTATCATTTTTTCTATTTCATCCATTTATATTATGGGATTATTTTTCAAAAAAATTATTCTAATTCTACATTTCATAATTATTTCTTTGATCATCATAAGATACCAAATCATAAATACTTACATATGGCCTTATTTAACATTGTACTTACAAATTTCTTTCTACATTAGAATCATGTCAATTTCAACATTTTCACTATTATCTATACATAAATTGTCTCTTCAACAATGCAAAATGTTAAACTACATGATATTATTTTCATCACTTTCAAATAACCTACAAATAAACTTTAAAATATCATATATCTTTCATGTAAATATAGCTATAGAAGGTGTAACCTCCTTTCCTCTTTAGATACCATCTATCCAATGGCTTGATTTTGGAAGATATATTTACCTTTTCTTTGCATACTACTTTGTTCATGTCTAATACAACGTATTCCAATTCAAACTTTGTAGAGACTATTGTTAGACACCAACTAACTTGTAGGTCTTGAAAATATTCTTCTCACTTATATCTCAACTCATCAGGCTCATAAATAAAATTATCATATAAAGTTTTCCTTTCTTCAAGACTTTGTAAATATGTTCTCATTTTTTTTTTTTTCTTCTATTTTATTTTGAAAGATTCAAAATCTACTTAATTATGGCCCCCCTAATATTATCCTCATGTAAGGAATTAAATAAAATTTAATACGATTTGGTATAGTCATAAATAGAGGGCTTAATAAACACTATATATCTATGTAACTTCATAGTTGATATTGAAATTAACATTAAATCATAAAAACAATTATACAAATATATTCTAGAAAATAAA
The DNA here is from genome assembly GCF_030272615.1 of Cryptomeria japonica. Taxonomy (NCBI): domain Eukaryota; kingdom Viridiplantae; phylum Streptophyta; class Pinopsida; order Cupressales; family Cupressaceae; genus Cryptomeria; species Cryptomeria japonica. The sequence continues at coordinate 785,911,066 of NC_081411.1, read as the reverse complement.
TTATTTATTCATTCACAAATGATTACATCAATTTTGAGGACATAGAATATGCACTCAAACCTTACAATCCTAGAATGATAGACTAAGATCCTACTACTTTATCATTTAAAGTGGCAGAATGTTTTCATATTTATTTATTAAGATAATCTTACTTAGCTTATATGGAAATAGGTTGAATCCTATAACTTTTGATAATGAGAGACTTTACTAGAATCATTTTTGAGGTGTAAGTGTACATGTTTCATAATTTCATCCACTTTTACTCTCCATAAAAAAAACTATTTTTAATTATTTCTTATGCATGAGGATGACATTAAGTGTTTAAGCTATAAACATATCATGGTGTCATCCTTATATGTATTGGGTTTATGTTTTGATGATGTTTCCTCCCAAAAAACATGTAATAGGTTTTCAGAATTGCCTATACAAACTAAGGGTTTGAAACAAATCACGAGATAAATAAAGGTTGTTCTTTGTGTTTGATTTAAATTTTTTTCTGCATCATCTCTCTATCTAATAAGGCATGAAGAGTTTGAACTGCATAAATTTTTCCCCAAATCTTGAAATTTTTGGTCATTCTACTTCTCCATCCAATTTAACATTGAAAGTGCCTTTGTGAATTTTCAGCATTCTCTTCTCCACATTGGATCCTTGCATAGAGAGATAGACATGAGTGTCAAAAAAAAATTTCAAACATATTTTAACCATTTCAAATTTCCCAACAAACTTCTAGCGTGAGAATACAGAACACAGATGAGCAATGCCCACAATATAGTCTGTCAGTTAAATATATATATAGAGAAATTTTTTATAGTTGTAATACTGTTGGCATTAATAGACTAACTACCCTTTACTTGGTTTATAATTGTAATAATGTTTACTTGGTTGATTAGGAGAAGTGGCTCAGATCTTATTCAAGTCAAACTAGAGAGAGTCCTCATATCTCCAGAGTGGTTATTGGACTCTTCTTGTTGTCTCTCCTCTTTGTCTAGGATTGGTTTTGACCGCTTCCTGATTGCTCTGAGTTTTTCTTCCTTGAGTACAAGAAAGGATTTCCCCTTCAAGTTTGAGAAGATTTTGACCCTCAATATTGATCTATTTGACAAAATTGAAGAATGGTGGAACATTAACATCCAAGGTATGACTATGTTTACAGTAGCTAAAAAATTGACCAACATTAAAGCTAATGTCCAGAAATGGAATAAATCCTCTTTTGGGAATATTTTTCAAATGAAAGATTCTTTGAAAAGAGAGTTTGATGATGTTTAACTATAGATCCAAAAATTTGGCTATGATCCCCATACCATGGACAAAGAAATAGAGATCTTCATGAAACTCCATGGCATTATTTCGAAAGAAGAGGAATAATGGAAACAAAGATCTAGAGCTATATGGCTAAAATTCAGAGATTGAAATACCAAATTCTTTCATATGACTACTCTAAAACAACTTCTAATAGAATTAAGAGGATTCCTTCCAACAACTCTTGGGTTGACAAGCTCGAGGAGATGAGTATGGAAGTTGTTCGGTTATTTTCCTCTCTTTTGGTTAATGAAGGGCCTTTGGATATGGAAGTGCAAGATGAGATTCTTAAATAGATCCCTCTAAGTATTTAACAAGCAATGATTAAAGATCTTACAAAAATCCCTTCTCTTGAGGTGGTTAGGGAGGCATTTTTTTTCTTTTGAGGGGAATAAAGTTCTAGGACCTGATGGGTTTCCTGTGTTCTTTTTTCACCTTTTCTAGAACATTGTTGGAGTTTACATTGCTAATGCTACTAAGGAATTTTTTGGCTCTCGGTCACTCCTTAAATAGCTTAATACCACTTTCATTGTTTTGATCCCTAAGAAGCCTAATGCTAGCTACTTCCAAGAGTTGAAACCTATCAGTCTTTGTAACTCTATATATAGGACTTTTTTCCAAAATTTTAGTCCTCTATCTAAGAAAAGGTCCTTCCTCTCTTGATTTCGGAGCATCAAAATGGCTTTGTCCTGGGATGCCAAATTTTGGATTCTATTATTGATGTCCATGAGAACATCCATTCTCTTTTGATTAATAAGAAGCCTAGTTTTTTGTTGAAGGTATATTTTCTCAAGGCGTATGACAAGGTTAACTGGCAGTTTCTGCTCAAAATGCTTCATGCTTTTTCTTTCACTGATCACTTCGTCCAATTGGTGAATCAATCTATTTCTACTCCCATGTTTTTTGTGTTGATTAATGACTCTCTATCTAGTTTTTTCTTGGCCTCTAGAGGCATTAGGTATGGGAGGGCCATTTCCCTATTCCTATTCATTTTAATGGGAGAAGCCTTTAGCAGAATCATTCAAAGAGATGTCAAGTTTTGTAGACTTAAAGGGCTTCATCCCTCTTCTGCTATCCAGGTTTGTTCACATCAATAATTTTTTGATGATAATATGTTGTGCGGTGAAGGATCAGTGTTGGAAGCTAAGAATCTAAAGTAATTATTGTCTCCTTATAAAAAATAATCTTGCCAAATGATCAGCCTTACCAAAGCTCTAGTTTCTTTCTCAAAACTTCTCACCATAGACAAATCAAAATTGCTAAAGTTTTGGGGTGTAAGTTGGCTCCCTTTCCAGCTACTTATTTGGGTCTTCCTCTCTATTCTAGGCCTGTCCCCAACTTTTTCTAGTCCAATTTGATTGACTGGTTCCAAACCAAGTTGGTTGGATGGAAAAGTATTGTTTTGAGCCAAGCAAGCTCAAATTGATTAAAAATTCTTTACAAAATTTACCTGTGTATGCAATGAGCTTATTCAAGATCCCTCTGAAATTTATGGACATAATGGAGAAAATCTCGAGAAGAATTTTTTATGGACTGGTACGGAGACAAAGAATCGTCTTCATTTAGTCGACTAGGATCAAGTTTGTCTCACTAAGAGGCTTGAGGGTCTTGCCATTAGAAAAGTTTGGGATTTTAACAAAGCTCTCCTTGCTAAAAAAATGTGGAGATGTCTTATAGAATCTAATGAGTGGATCTCTATTATCCAGAACAAATATCTAAGTCCGCTCCACTCTCATCAACAAGCGCTGGAAGACCCTTCTCTCTCTTAGGCTATGTCGGCTCTTTGGATGAATATTCTAAAAATGAAATCCATCATTTTGAAAGGATTGAGATGGTACCTTGGAAATGGCTAGAAGATTCAACTCTAGGAAGATTGGCAGGTTGGCAATGGTCCCCTGATTGATAATCCCTGACCCATTCAATATAGAGATTTATGTGTGGAACAAGTTGGCTTTTGGGGTGTCGATTATATTCAGGAAGGCCAGTGGGTTGATCTTCTTCAATTGGATCCTTCCTTAAAACCTCTTTAGGTTTGGCTTTATTTTATTCATGTTCCTTCTTCCCCTATCAAGGAATCTATGATTTGGGGTGGCTCCTCTTCCGGGGAATTTTTGGTTTCTCAAGTTTTTGCCTTGTAGTCTAGAACTTGTGCTCCTACACCTTTTTGGTCCCACCTATGGAGTCATCTTCTCATGCCCAAGATTAATATATTTTTCTAGCTCATTATGCTATTTAAAGTGCTTTCTATTGATAATTTGTGCAGGCATGGGATGTCGATCCCCAATAGGTGTTTCTTGTGTAAAGAGGATGATGAGGATGTCTCTCATTTGCTAATTTATTGTGAGTTTGTCTATTATATATGGTCCTAGTTTTTTTATCTCTCAAGGGTTATGTGGATCTTCCCCTTTAACCTCTTAGATTGTTGGCTTCAATGGAGATGCCCTTCTTATAACCCTTCCCTTATTGTGTTGTGGAGCTTAATGCTTCCCCACATTGCTCGAGGTATTTGGAAAAAAAATGAACAATCATATTTTTAGGGACAGAGAGTCTACAACCTTCTCTGTGGCTAGTCATATTCAAAATTCAATTAAGGAAAATTTTGTTTCATGTTGCCTGTCTCATCTATTTGATCTTTTGATTTAGGATATCTCTAAACCAACTACCAAGCTTAAGAAGACCAGAACAAATGTTGCTTGGGTTAGCCCCCCTAGGGGGTGGATTAAAATAAATGCTGATGGGGTGGATAAGGGAAATCCTGGGCCGATGGGTTGTGGGGGAGTGGCACATGATCATAATGATAGGCTTGTCTCAGCAGTGACACTCCCATTGGGTACATAGACAAACCACTCTGGTGAGGCAAATGCAACTTGGGCTTCAACTTGCTTTCCAGAGAGGTCATAAAAAGGTATGGCTTGAAAGTTACTCCCTGAATATTATTAATTGTCTGGCTGGTTAAACACCTAACTCTGAGCTGGATAATTAAACACTTAATTCAAGACTACCTCGATATGATTACCAAGTTGTATGAAGTTTGAATAATGCATGTTTTTTTGGGAAGCTAATCAACTTTTAATCTACGTGGCAAACTTGGGTGTGTCTTATGAGAAAATAAAATGGTGGAGGGAAGGGGAAACTTTCCTGGTGCAATTCTTAGAATTGGCATGAACGGATGTTGATGATTTGGTGTATTATGAACGAACGATTATTAATGATGCCATCTTATCACATGCGTAAAGCCACTCTTTGCAATAATTGTATTCACCAAAGCATTGAGGCTTTCATATTTTTCTTCGATTTCTATTTTAGTGTCTTCTGGTTTTGGTCTAGTTAGAAGATGGTGAAGCTCATAATTGGAAAGGGCAACTCAAACATTGGGGGAGATAAAAATAGAATGGATTCATCCTCATGTCAGAAGTGGGAGTAAAATAAGGATATGTGGACTGAGATTATGGATGATGTTCTTGTCCCATACATTAAAAAATTGTATGGTCATGACCCCAAGGTGACATAAGGGTTTGTGAATGGCTGGAATAATGGCGTTCTCAGTGTCTATGATGCAGATTTTAGAATTGATGTGAAGGTTATTGCAGATATCACTGAGTTGCAGATGGAGGTGAAGAAGTTCTACAGAGATTGCAAGGTGACAGAGGAAGCCCTCTTTGTTTTCTTTGACATGCAAAGTGCAAGAGATAAAGTTAGGAAAATGACTGATGGGGGCTACAACAAAAAGGTCCTGATGAGACTTTGGGATGATGTTGTGGAGGTGATTATGAGCTACATTACCTTGGATGGTGATTTTGTTAATGTACACATCTAAAAAATGTCTCATTAATCACACACTAATTATTCATCCTAATTAATTAAGTAATTATTTAATTATTTAATTAAGTTAATTATTTTTCTAAATTGACTCAATCATCACATTCAACATTTATTATTAACAAATTTCTCTTCTTTAATTAATTAATCAGTTAACCCCATCTCAAATATTAATTAAATATTATTTATTTAATTAATCACAATTTATTTCTTAGTTGGGTGGCTGCAAGAAGTTGAGTCCCACTTCTGGGAAAAAAGTGGAAGTGTTTTCTCTATTTTTCAAATTTTTTGTCGATTGATGTCAAAATTTGATGCACTTAGAGATTGAATCTCAAAAAAAATCAGTAATAGAAAATGTAGTGCTCAAAGTCTAATTTTCAAATATGTAATTTATTTTAATACCCACATGCTATAAATCCCTTTTTAGTAGGCATGTTTAAAAACTAGTATTTCAAAATGCCTGATTTAGGACCATACAACACATGTGTACGACTACCCTTTTTTGATGCAAATAAATGAATTTTTGCAAATCCTTTTGGGAAATGATACCTAAGACACCAAATATTGATGAGAATATTTTTTCTTATTTTTTTATTGAATATATTTTTTTCATTAATTTTTAACTGACAATAAATTATATTTTCAAAACATCGGGTGTACGACCACCATAATTTGATGAAAATTTCATATTTTTCAATTTTTTTTTTTAATATTCAAAAGAATTGTATTCAAAAAAAAAGTTATTAAAGTTTTAGTGAACCTTGGTATTTTAGGTTTAGGTTCCACTTTTGATTAATAAATAATACAAAAATAATAAATGTAATCTTATCACTATGAAATTTACATTTTTGAAATCAGGTCACTGAAAACTCTAATGGGTTTTCGTTTCGTCAAAAAATTCAATCAGAAAGACTCTCAAAAAATTAGGCCAAGGTAGAATTCTAATGTCGTTTTACCTTAGTCATTTTTTTTGGAGGTCCAAGCATAGGCTTTGTCCCACCAAGCCTATCCTGAAGCAAAAAAAAAAAGCTGAGGGTTGTTTCCCGCCCCTAATTTTAATAAACAGGTGCCCGTTTTCAAAAACAGGCACCCGTTTCATTCAATAATGGGCGCCCATTTCTGAAAAGATCCGCTGGGCTAGAATCTAGCCCACAAACACAAATCCCAATGATTGAATGATTTTTCAATCATTCCCTGACAAGTACGATCTGCAAAGAGAATGTTTTGATTAATCATTCTCTTTGTTTGTCTTATTTTCAATTTGGTAAGGAAATCGATTCGAAATCAAATTTTGGTGTAGCCATATCCAGTCAATGCAAGAAGAGGCAAAGGAAGGTTCTGACAACTGAGGAGATTGCAGAAAATAGGGAGAAGGAGACAATGCGTCAACGAGAGAGAAGATCAAGAATGAGAGAAGGAGCTTCAAGTTCCACAATCATTTTAGAAGAGGAGAACATCAATGAGACCATAAATGCTGATGAAGGAAACATAATAGAACCATTTAATTCAGGTGCATTTTCTAATCCATTATTAGATACATGTATGTCTTCACAGCCCTATGTTTTTTCTCATGAAGAAATTGGTGATTTAGTAGAAGCAGGTTACCTATTAAATGAAATTCTAATTGAAAATCAAACCCCAAATGAAATAAGAACTCAAGTTGAAACTGAAATTAAAAACCAAATTGAAACCCCAAATGAAACTAGATCTCAACTTGAAACTGAAATTGAAACCGAATTTGAAACTCCAAATGAAATTGAAAATCCACCTGCAACTAAAACCAATAATGTGTATGTAGACATGGAGACACCAATTGAAAATGAAACATGTTTGAATGGTAATCATCTTCTTGAAAATTTTGAAATTAAAAGTGATGTATTAGACAACCTTCATGGCTTGGTTTCATGGAGACAGATTAGGACACATGCAAATAGATTTTTTAGACCATTTTTTTATAATAAGAAATTTGGGTTTCAATGTCAATTTATGGTACAAATAATTAAAATGACTAAAATGCAAAAAGTGATGAAGAAGTTAGGCTTTTATGTCAAACCCAAGAAGAAGAACGAGTCTTTAAAACAAGTTATATCGACTGTTGCTAGTGCCTTTGATACAATTGGAAAGAAAAGTCATTCTAAAGATAAAAATGCGGCACGACAGGCAATAACAACAGCTTTAGTAAGCCAAACAAATTCTAATAAAAGAATGATGAGTAACATAAGTGGATATCTTAATATTCATCTCAAAACTCTGTCAAGAGCTGTAAAAAGAAGATGTAATTTTAAAATTGATCCGGCAAACAAATTGTGGACTTTTAGTGGTAGACTACCAAGTTCTGATATGAAACTTACTGGTGGAGTCAAAAATTTGATCGAAAAATTCTGGCACGATAATACGAGAATATCACCTAATGTTAGAGATGTTCTTAAATTAAGAGTTGGGTCAAAAATTTGTGATCCACATTCAAAAAACCTATTGGACATGACTCAAACTAAATTGTATAAAAAAAATTTGGATGATAAGGTGTTGACTATTAGCATTTGTCAAAGGTATTTTGAAAAGTGTAAAACTTGGTATGTTCGAATTAACAAGGAAAGAGTCACATAATGTTGCAAAACTCATGTTCAATTTCACTACCATTATGATGTATTTCGATATATAGGTGTTACCATGCATAGTAATAGAATGTTCCAAGAATGTGGTATAAATATACCACTTAAAAATATAAAGGAGTTTATTTCAAGTTTGTTTTGCAACCCACTAAATGAACAAAATTTTATTTTCAATGCATGTGTTTTTGGTGTATGTGATATATGTGGCAATCTTGCATTGTTGGATGAATGTTTGCATGAAAATCTTTCAAATGATTTTGGACAATAATTAGTTGATGTTAAAAGATTTAAAACTATTGAGTATCCACTAAAGGATGGAAAGGTCGGAAAACAATGCGATCTAATCACTGAAAAAGTTAGTGTTCATGCATTTATGAATGAAATCAAGAGTAACATCGTACCTAAATATGTTAAACACACTCAAAATGCTAGATGGCTCGATGATCAGTTTCAAATATGTAAGGATACATTTCATGTTGGTAGTATACTTTCGGTTGTTGACTTTGCAGAGAACTACATGCTTGCACCATAAGATGAGGTCCAAACACAATACTACAATTCAGTGCAAGTATCGATTTTTGTCCATATTGTCTATAGACATGCACCAAATAGTACAGAAGAGGATTGCAAAATTTTGAGAGAGTACAATTTCTATATGAGTGATAATAAATTACACTCATCTGAGTTTGTCCAATTTTGTTTCAAGACCTTTTTTGAGAATTTGAGTGAGAGAGAAATTCAGATGACACAACATCTAATATGGTCTGATAATTGCACAGGGCAATTCAAGAATACTAGAATGTTTTATTGGTTGATTAGGATTCATAAGAAAACTAATATCGAACACATGGAGTTTTTTTGAGGCTGGACATGGGAAAGGAGAACATGACGATGCTGGTGCATGTGTTAAGAGAGCCCTTTGTAGAGAGAAACTCAAATTCGAGGAAAAGGCTAAATTTAAAAATGCAACTGCAACTGTGGATTGGTGTAGTGCAAATTTATCCATAGGATCAAGTCAGAACTCTACAATTAGACGTTACTTTTGGCTATTTAAAGAGGAGAATATCCTTCCAAGATATGATTTTGATACAATCAATGGGTCAGCTAGATGGCATTCATTTAAGAGTTCTAATTCTAACACTTGGACTATATGGCCTAGAGAGCTTGCATGTTTTTGTCAATTTTGTGTTGCAGGTGAATGGGAAGAATGCGAGAATACAGAATGGGTCGAAGAATGGCAACACAAATCCTTAACACCTACGGAGACACAATATGAAGATGTTAGAAGAAATGAAGATCCCGATCATGCATTTGCATCAGAAGATTATGATCGTGTTTCAGACCTCATACAACCTGGTAATTTAATTCAATTTATTGTTTATAACTTTAAATTATATATTTTTATGTATTGTCATATAATTTATGATTTCATATTTGAATTATAAATACTAACAAGTTTTATTTGTACATGTACTTAAATTTGTTTTCGAGGACATGTGTATGCTATTGTTGCACCTAAAGATAATGATGAGCAGGTTGAGTATTGGCTAGCTAGATGTGTAGAACCTAAGAAAAAGTTGATATGTGATCAAGTAGATGAAGATGGTTTTTCAACATCCAGTTGGATCTGTTGTGATAGTTGGTACATGGCTACGCAAATACTTAACAAGAAGGAATGGCTTACCAGCTTATGAAGACTACCAATCAGAAAAGAAGATTATACACTATTCTCATTTGGTGATGGCAACAAACATCAAATTAGAAAGATACAAAGGTAGACCTACCAATAAGGTATTGTGGACACTTTCAGTAGAAGAGCATGTGGCAATCATAGATGCATTGCAAAAGAGAGAGGATGCAGATGGTACATTAGGTTGAATCAATTTTATATGCATGTAAGTTTGTGTTACTTGTGTGAACTCTTTTATATTTAATCATGATAATTGTTTTTCATTGTCCCTTTAGCATTGTATTTGTCTACATTTGATACAATTTTGGTTCATAAACAACATTGTATTAGTTATCTTCTTCTTAATGTTATTTTGTGCACATTGTAATTGTGTTACAATTGAATTCTAATTTTTTATGATATATTTATTTTATCATAATCTCTTCATAGATTAATTGTAAGTTAACTTAAGAGGAAAGTCAATACTATGTTTGTAGCTTCCTTTATGAGATTCATTCATAATTATTAATCCTTTTATAATTTTCATATCAAATTTATATGCATGTAAGTTTTTGTTACTTGTGTGAACTCTTTTAAATTTATATGCATGTAAGTTTGTGTTACTTGTGTTAATGTTCTTCAAACCTTCCTAATAATTTGGTTAGCCTTAGTTCCATCAATCTATTTGATTCCTCTATGAGATTCATTTATAATTAATAATACTTTTATAATTTTCATATCAAATTTATATGCATGTAAGATTGTGTTACTTGTGTGAACTCTTTTAAATTTAAATGCATGAAAGTTTGTGTTACTTGTGTTAATGTTCTTCAAACCTTCCTAATAATTTGGTTAGCCTTAGTTCCATTAATCTATTGGATTCCTCTATGAGATTCATTTATAATTAATAACCCTTTTATAATTTTCATATCAAATTTATATGCATGTAAGTTTTTCTTACTTATGTGAACTCTTTTAAATTTATATGCATGTAAGTTTGTGTTACTTGTGTTAATGTTCTTCAAACCTTCCTAATAATTTGGTTAGCCTTAGTTCCATCAATCTATTTGATTCCTCTATGAGATTCATTTATAATTAATAATTCTTTTTTAATTTTCATATCAAATTTATATGCATGTAAGTTTGTGTTACTTGTGTGAACTCTTTTAAATTTATATGCATGATACAATTCTGGTTTCATAAACAACATAATAACAAAACAATGTATCACATATATAATCACTATAGTGCGCCAAATCACATTACACAACCTAATATCATAATAGCAAGGAAATGACATAATAAAAAGTCCTATATATAATCACATAAAAACAAGTCCTATATATAATCACATAATAACAAGTCACAGGATAACATAACAAGTGTCATCATAAAAAGTCCACAATACAATAACATGACATGATATAAAATATACAATCTAAGAACTCACATGCATCTCATCTATAGTCCTCTTCAGTCCACATGAAGGTGGCTGAGATGAATCATCCTGCTATACGTGGTCCTGAGATGCACCATCATGTATCTGTGTAGTATCAGTGTCTCCACCCTCCTGTGCAGTATTAGCGACTCCACTCTCCTGTGCAGTAATAGTGTCTGCACCCTCCTGTACATTATTAAAAGATTTTACATGAGAAGAAGATTTAACATGAGAAGAAGTTACTTGCATAATTCACTTACAAAGTAATTAAATACTAAAAAAATAAAAATAAATTACCATACGACCGTGCTCTACAATGCCCTCACTGGTACGTGGAGGTCCACTATCATGAACAACAAAAGTGGTCGTAGTACACAGTATAAAAAAATTATAAAACATTTTTCTAATCATCACCTCAAATGATAATGTCGATGGTTGCATCTGGCTCAATCCCATAGCCATACCAATACTAGTAGTGGTATCGACCTGAACAACATATATAAAACATGAATCAAACTTGTATATATACATAAACTATAAAGTATATATATAGACTACAAGATTATCACAGAAAAGCATACATGTGATGCAGGAAAAGTAACTAATGGTCGAAGGCGTACATGTGATGCACCATCAAACAATCCTAAAGCCTACAATTGCAAAAACTAATCAACATGAGTCAAAGTTGTACATAAATTAGTAAGCATGTAAACACTTCAAATTAATGGATGAAAAACATACTAGTTGTATATGAGGCTAAGCCTCAGTGGTCCATGGGTCACATGAAGAACTACCCACCTTAATGCTACACGAAGCACCCTACAAAATTGAAAAAACATATCATATACATCATTACATTAAAAAAATTATTGTTTATTTTAAATGTACATATCAATACAATGTATCTAGATGAAAGTGCATACCATAAATGTGGTACCAACATCTCTAGGTATTGAGGTAACATGTTAGTTCCTTAATGATGTGGTTTGTCCATCCTCTGTTAAAAAAAAAATGACTCATGTTATGGTTCATATGTGTATATATAAGGAATTTAATATTGCACTGTAAATTATACAAAAAAATTTGTATCTCTATAGGCTGATCATTGTCTACCCACAGGAGATCAACATATGAAGAGATGGCATCATCATGTGTAGCCTACTCAGCATCATCATAACCACCATGGGCAGCATCAACATCATCAAAATCACCATCTCCTCTAGGGGCAGTCTCACTCTGTGGACCTCTACATACATCCCCATAGCTCATGCAAACATGTGCTAAGCTGGGGGCAGCCCTCACCTCCTGCAACTGCTGTACCAAATTGCCTGACAGGGCACTTAATGAACCTAGAGCAGAATCCACTGCTCGATGATGGGCAGGTCCTGGAACAACTGGTGATGGAAGAGGAACCAATGGATCATCGCGCACATGGTTTCTAACCTTGTCGCTCAATTTTGCTCCTAGCCTATCTTGGGGCATGCCTCTCCCAATCCCTTGAAATGATCGAATATCAAAGTAATTGGTATTTTTTCCCAATTCAAATTCGGCCCATAATTTCTTCAAAAAATACATCGGGACCATCCACCACCGCTCCCAAAAGTGGCTAGCAATGCCTGGGTACCTACACCATCGAATAGAGTTTGTGCTTCTTCGAATCTATCTCATCACCCATCTTAGGGTTCACAAAATATTTTTTCAAACCCATTTGTATTATTTTTAATTCGTTAACTTGTTTTTATGTGAGGTAATCAGCATAAAATGCACGCAATCCATCACGCCAACTACAATAGCTATCTAGCTCGCTATCTAATGCTTGCACAGATTGTACAATGCCTTGCATGCTATCTGTAAGGTGTAACAACTGAGGAGGTGGATGAGGCTTACGCCTAATAGTATGTATATCTCTAATCAAAGCATCAATATTCGTCCTAATTGTCTATATCAACTAATCAGGTGGAGGTGGAGGTGGAGGTGGAGGTGGTACTAGACCTAATAGCTCATCTATCTCAAAATCATCCATCATGTGAAAATAATCTGCATATATATACAAACATGAAAATTTACAATTACAAACTATTAAATTTACATTTCACCTTCCAAAAAAACATAATTAAATATAATTTAGCAACTTAAATATAAAAAAAGGAAACTCACATAGATCTATAATATTATTAATAGGTGGGTAATAATAAGCATCATTTAAGAAATATTATCCACTTAAATCAAAGTATAAGAAAAATTCTACAAAATAAACCATCATAATGCCCACGCAACTCAAACAATACTTTTTAACATCTAAAGATGAATTAAGAAAATTTTCATCAAAATCATAAAAATAATCATAAGTTTTAAAGTCATTTAAGTTATATCTATGAACTTGTCAATACATTTAAGTTACTTTGTTGTGTTCTTTTCTAGAATCATTGGATGATTTAGTGATTGTAACTAGTAGTACTACACTAAGTTGAAGCTTGAATAAATAGTAGGTTCTCTACTCTTGGAGGAGTTAAAACAAAAAAAAACTATATTGATCTATATTTGATTGTTATTTTTATTAAATCTGCCACTAGTGTGATTTATTGTCCTCTTAACTTAAATCAAGCTATGTAAATTTAAAGCCTCGTAACTTTTGATAGAGAGCATATTTTTTCATGCTTCATGTGGCATTGAAAAGGTGGTTCATAAATCTTCATTGATCACACAATTATTTTCTAGAATATCCCCTCGTATTTTATATTTTATTTTTTGTGATTTCACATTCTAGTCATTTACTTGGACATCTTGGCACTTGAAAATGACCGTCTTACATGAGATGAATTTGTTTGATATGTTTTATATATGTATTGATTTTATTGATCTTTTAAGTTTTTTTTTGAGGAGGTATCATAGGTTTTTCTATTCATCCTTTTGTGGTAAAATTAGAAAGGGATAACTATGATTCTTTTGTAAAATGGTATCTTGATAAGTTTTAGGTGGTGCAATCGTTTTCCTTTTATGTATGGAGTCATACCTAAACTAGAAATACTAGAAATTATATAATCTTGGTGTAACATCATTGACCATGTAGGAGTGATTTGATCTAGTATCAAGATCATGATTCTATGTGTATTGCATTGGATATTGATTTCCCCCACACACATTGGAATAAACTTTAGGAGATCCATGGAGACCCACATATCTCTCCATTCCTAGAGGATCCTATTGTAGATTGTTTCATTCCCTTTGTAGATGAAGATCACATACCCTTCGATGGTGATACTTAAGAGGAAATTTATTATATCATATTAAATAGTTTATTTACTTAAGATCAACTTTTATTTACATATTAAATAATTTTCAAAATATATTTTAATTATGTACATCAATTATATCAATTAGAATAAACATTTGGTAATTTGAAATACAAGTAATTATCATAAAAAATTTAGAATCAATTCATTCTAAATGTAAAATGATACATACACATATAAATATGTAATGAGTTTTTTAATTTAATATATACTTGGCAAAATAAATTTATATAGAAGTGTAAATTTTTAAGTAATTTAGTGGGGTTTATAATGAAACCTATCCAAGAAAATTTGTCATATATTAGAATAAGATATTTTATCTTACCATATAAATTAAGGATCATGACTCACAAGATTGCTATATATCTATGTGTTGTAAACAAAATATGTAAAATACGCGTACTAATAAAAATCATGTTTCTTTATAAAAGAAAAGATATGGATAATTTCCTATAAGATACAAATGGAAAATAAATACACAACTCATCTACCCTGTATAGACACCACCCACAACTATCCCTTCTTGTTGGTTCTTATTTTACTATTTCAATTAATGCTTTCACATAATATAATACATTCACTTCCAACACACACTCTACTATTTTCATGTGCATTTTACAAACCAACCAACACTTTACTAATATTGCTACAATAAGATTGTAATACCTCAAACTCTTGATTTACACCTTCTATTTATACTTTCTTGATTTCAATTTGAGGCAAGTAGGTCACTAAGTCCAATCCTTTCGAGAAATCAACAAACATTTCTTAGACAACCCTACCTTGATTCTCCCTTAACAATTTTCATGTCCATAATTAAAATGAGTCTTAAGATCCATTTTCATAAGGCTACATTAATAATGAACATAATTAGGTTGAAGAAAAACCCCTCTTAGATAAATTTTTTTGTGATGTTACCTACCTCCATACTTGTCTCTTCTAGTGCAACTTTCATGAATCCTAGAGTTTATTTTGATTTGTAAA
This sequence comes from Cryptomeria japonica, assembly GCF_030272615.1. Classification (NCBI taxonomy): domain Eukaryota; kingdom Viridiplantae; phylum Streptophyta; class Pinopsida; order Cupressales; family Cupressaceae; genus Cryptomeria; species Cryptomeria japonica. The sequence continues at coordinate 785,895,949 of NC_081411.1, read as the reverse complement.
AAAAGATTTGATTAAACCTTTTGTAAAATAAATTATTACAAGGTTTTTGATCCTTTCCTTTCTCTATGTTTATTATACTTATCATCCAATCCAATGGAAAAATACACTCTCCTATAACCAAAAAAAGCTAAATTTAACTCTAAAAGCTCCAATTAAAAACTAAATATATGTTCCATTTGATACAACACTGCTAGGAAAAACACTGATCACTAAGCACAATTTAATACCATAAGTACCAATAACACTCCTTCAAATGTTATAGCACCACCTTTATTAAGTTAATCCATTAAATTAGCATTCTACAAAATGAACACTAATCTAATGAAATTAAAACCATTTATATTTAAAACTTATAATTCTCCTTAATAGAATCCTTATCAAACCTCAATAATAGTTAAGGAACATTAATCCATAATGTCCAACTCAATTTCTTAGGACATGAAAACGTTAAAATTTCTGACACTAAATATAGCCACCATTACGAATGCTTAAGGTGGTTGATAACATACGTGTTACTCTAAATGTTTTCTCGAGCTAGAATCATGGTATATTGCCACTATTGAATCTTAATCCATTGTTGTATTGACCAAGTAATCAACCAAGATAGTCAAATTTCTCCTGGGACTTGTTCGTTTTTTTCTACCTAGGGTTTAGTGTTTGTTTTTTTTCTATTTAGGGTTTAGTGTTTGTTTTTCTATTCAGGGTTTATTGTCTGGTTTTTGTGTCTAGTGTTTATTGTTCGTTTACGTTTTTGTTTTTTTCCTATGGTTTTTACTATTCATGATTTTTGCAATATTTGAGAACTAAAAACTATTTTAAACATGAAATAAAATAAAATAAAAGATGATTTTCAAACTTTAAAACATAAAAATTAAAAAATAACAATACATTAACATTTTTTTTTATGAAAAACAATAAAAATAAATAAAATAGAATATAAAAAATAAAACTAAATACCTGGAAGGAGGTATAAATGGTCTAGGGGGTCAGCTAGGGTGAAAAAAATGGGTACCCGTGCTCCTCAGAAATGCTTACCCATTTTTGAAATAGTGAAAATGATGGAAAATAGGTTAAAAAAAAAAAAAAAAAATTTAAAATGGGTGCTCATTTTTTTCAAATTAGGCACCCGATTGAAAGAAACGGGTGCCCGTTTAGCTTCGACCACCCGTTGCTAAACGGGCGCCTGTTTCTTTATGGCTCGGGCACCCAAAGCTTAACGGGTGCCCAATTTTTAAAAATCGGCCACCCGTTTCTAGTGGGCTCATTTTCCAATGCACGGACTTCTATGGGATTGGAACCCAATGTTGTGCATTTACCTAGTTAAATAATCTTTATTATTTAATTAACTCATTTCTAATGTTTAAGTAAATAATTTATTCCTCCGATTTTCCCAAAGTCCAATTTCAAATAATTCCATCTAATTTCATTTCTCTCAAATTCACAATTCCCCAAATGCGGATTTCAATTAATTTCATCTAATTCCAAATCATCAAATTAACATTTCACAAAATATGAATTTCAATAAATTTTAGTTAATCTCATGTTCATTTCAACATTCAAAAATCTAAATCCAAATTCAAATTAAAAATGCAAATCAAATTCAACTTCAAAATCCTACAACACATGTTGAAATAATAACTGATTGATCAAATCAGTTAACTAATTAGTCATCTCAATTAGCTCCTCAATCACCTTTTCTGACTGATCAATCAATCCACTTATCTCTCCAATCCATTCAGTCATATAATCCATCAATTCAGTCAACCAATCAATCTATTTAGTCCACTATCTAATCTATCTAGTTGACTGCTCAATCAAATCAGTTAACAAGTCAATCAATCTGAGTTAAAAAATCAATCAACTATGTTAACTGATCAATCTAAATTAGTTCACTCCCAATTAGGACTTGAGTTCAAAATCCCTCCCCATCTCTCTTGAAAATATATATAAACAACATCAATTTCTCAAATCAATCTAGATCACACTCTTCAAAACAATTGTCATCTTATGCACGAAAAATCTCAGTGCAATACCTGAGAGCCACCTACACGCAATTTGGAGAAGAACAAGGGAAGCACAAATGTGGAATAGGGATTTTAATTAGCTTAGATCTTCTATTACTTGAATTTATTTCATTGACTTATGTTTTAAATTAGTTTGATTAGTTAAGGATCTGTGATCGTCCTTATTTCCTAATTAGCTTAATTTTATGATTTCAAGTATGAAAATAATGGTGAACCTGATGTGAACTAACTTTCTAGTAGATTTTTCTCATGATTTGCAGGTCCTGTATGGAATAGGAAAATATGATGCGTGATTGTGTTGACAAAAATTCACAATTGTTCATTTTAATGTGCAATTATCATTACATTAGTTTTCAATTGTAGTTATATTAATTCGCAATTGTTCTTTTTGATTCACAATTGTAGTGATAGGTCAATTTTTATTTTTTTTCATTTTTGCATTTCTGACATTTGCGTTGCTAACCTAGAAAAATATTTCAATTCTAGAAAATCTGATTATTATGCATAAAATTCTTCTAACCCCATTGCAAGAAGAGTAACTTGAAAAATTCCAGGTTCCAAAAAGAGGAAAGAACACATGAGACAAAGAAGAGAACACCAATAGTGGATAGAAGTAGAAAAAAAGATTTCAAGATCTCGAACAAACAACTGCCTTGTCCTGATATTATCACATTGTGCATAAGTACCTCAAAAAATTCTACATATTTGATGACAATGAGATCAGGAGAAACCTGATAATGGATTCAGTCCATGTCAAAATTGACTGACTTCTTTCTTTTGTCTTTTTCCTCTATTTTAAATAATTTCCAAAATTGTCAAATTTAATTAATGCGCAGTTGTTTAGTTAGTAATTCACAATTGCTTAGTCAGAAATTTGCATTTCTTAGTAGATTAATTCACATTTATCATCATATCAGTTTGCAATTGCTCAGTAGTTAGTTCACATTTGCTGGAAAAAATCAGCTCTGTTTCTGGAAACAAAGAGATGAAATTTTTAACTAAGAGAAAGAATTAGGCTGGAAAGCCCACCATGTGCTAACCATTCTCATGTTTTCTTGTAGGAAGTTGAACTTAGATTAGCCAAATATTTCCTTTTGGTGTTTTTAAAAAGAAAAACCAAACAATCTACTTTTTTTTGTTCCTCGCCATTGCTATGACGGATAAAATAAACCCCATGTCTTTTGGAGAAACATCTCCAATAATTCAAAAAATATTGCAATGAAGGTTTAAAAAGAATCCTTATCTTTTGTGTTTGTGAGGTGATAGGCATATGCTCTGTCCTTAACAAGGTGACCAAAAATCCAAACCCATCTCTTTCATGCTTTCAGTCAATTTCATGCAAATAGGATAACACCTTTAGCAGAGTGGGCAATGGATAAAGCCAAGTAATCTAGGGTCAGTGCAAGAAGATGAGTCCACTTTTTGGCCAAAAAGTGGAAGTGTTTTCCTTGATTTTTAGATTTTGTCTCATTTGAGCTTAAATTTTGAAACACTTAGAGATTGAATCTTGGAAAAAGTCAAGAATATAAAAGATATCCCTCTGAGTGTACTTTCCAAATATGTAACTTATTTCAATACCCACATAATAAAAAATAACTTTTTGAATGGAGTTCTAAAAACTATGTTTTAAAAATGCCTGTTTTAGGACCATACCATGCATGTGTACGACCCACACTTTTTGACACAATTAAAATTATTTTCTCAAACTATTTTGGGAAATGGTTTGTAACACACTGAAGATTGATGAGCATATTTTTCTGTATTTTTTTTCTAATAGTTTTTTTAATTAATTTTTTAATGGCCTTAATTATCTTTTTTAAAATTTGACGTGTACGACCCACATAATTTGACGTAAACTTAACTTTTTTTATTTTATTTTTTAAAATACAAAAGAATTTTGTTTAGATTGATGACATAATTTTTTATCCAAAATTCATTAAAATAAAACAGTTATTAAATTAACAAAATTAGTTAATATTTGAAATTTATGGACCCGATTTAGTATAAATTAAATGAAAAATAGTATAATATAAAATGGGTTTTAATATTGTATAAAAATTCCCTGATTAGAGGCACGTAAACTATTTCAGAAGTTCATATTTGTGCTTTCATTCATGGAGATTTGAATTTGCAGGTCCATGTCTTAGGTGTGGCCATCCCAGGCCTATCCCCGGCCTAATCTCGACCCAAGTGGTGGGTTGTGGAATCAACTTCCATAGAATGGGCCCCCGTTTTCAAACAAGGGCGGCTTGTGGAAAAAAAGGAAAAATACGATTTAAAAACGGGCCCCCGTTTTTAAAAACGAGCCCCTGTTTCTAAAAATCGGGCCCCCGTTTTGTTTAAAAGTGGGCCCTCATTTTAGAACAAAATGGGGGCCCATTTATTTTTGCTTTGGGCCCCCGTTACCTTTTGGCTCGGGAGCCCGAAGCATAAACGGGGCCCTTTTTTTGAAAACATGCCCCCGTTTATAAGAGCGTGTTTTCCAACATGTAGACTTCTGTGAGTTTGTGACTCATTACCTTGCACTTTCCCTCCAACCCACTATAATCAAATGTGGATGTGATGAAAATCATGTCCAATAGTAGTTTTGCATTGATAGCCTTCTTCTAGTATCTTTAAGATGCAAAAATACATCATTCTAAAGGTTGGGAAGCCTCCTCGGGGAGTTTATCTTTGATGCATCGAATGAATCCCTTTCTTAAAGCCAAGCTGAGTTAGTAGCCAAATACTTATATTATCATAGTGCAAGGGTGGGGAAGAATCTACCCCCAAGACACTCACCATATATCTCCTAGGATAACGACCCAATTGAGGAGCGATCCTCTTTGGTTTAATTTCCGGACAAAGGCAAAAAATGGGTGCACCTTAGAGTGTGATAGGATTGTTTAAGCTCACGGAGTATCAAGATGTGGGATGTGGTAATATTCGTGAGATTTTTACCTTAGGAGAGTCTTCTTGATGTGTTATCTAATAACAAAAAGTTTCTCAAAAACAAAATAAGGTTTTGAAAAAGATCCCAACATCCACAAGGATTTGAAAAAATATTTAAACAGTGCTCTTTTTTGCTTATGTCAAGTTGATTTCCATTACTTTGCTTTTGTGTCTTTTGTACATGATCAAACATTACAAAGTGGAATATCAACCAAGTTTTGTCAAAAAAATCAACAAGAATCTCAAAGGAAACTTCAAGTATCAATATCAACATCAACATCAATATCAAACATTGCAAGATTCAAGAAATGGAGAAAATTATACTTTTAGTGTTCTTAGGTCTTAGGCATTTACTCCATACATGGTCTCTTTAGTGTCCACATATTACACAAGTTCCTTGCACAAGTTCTCACTTCACATAGAAATAGCTTCAATCTTTGTCAAAGATTGCATCTATTTAATCATTGCATTATCATCATCTAAGTTCATCTTAGGATCCACCTTGGTCTTGCATATCACAATATAGTGCATTAGATTCCATATCTACTATCTTATTTTCAAATTCAACACTTGCATTAGTCTGCATTTTGGTCATCACTCAATAGAAGTCTGAAGAGAATATCCTTTGCATGGGTCTAAAGGGAAACGGTGATTTTCCATTTGAACAACCCAATCTTGGACCAGACAATGATCAATTAGAGATAATTGATGGTTTGGATAATCTTGATCTGGGAAGTAAGAATTGATCTTCCCCAATATGAAGAAGGCAAAGCCTTCATAGATAATGAAATCCGGAAATTTGTCTGCCTTGATACAAAACTAGCAAAACAAATCAAGGAACAAAGAGAACAAGAAGAATTTCGACAATTTGTCAAAAAACTTATGGCAGATATTCCTCGTCAGAAACCCTAGTAAAGTGTTATCATTCATAAATTGCATGCATACATAGTCAGTCATTTTCATAAGTCTTGCATCCATCTACCATTTGCATTTTAGAGATTCATAGTGAGTCATAGAGAGTCAAGATCACTTTAGAGATACATTGATGCCATTAACAAGATCAAAAAAGGCTAAGATGGATCCAAACAATGACCCTTTGGTCAATCCCACTTGGAATATGAATTTATCGTAGAAGACCCACAATGTTACAAAAAATTAGCAACAAGAAGCCTTCCATAGATGAAATCCAATATAAACTAACACAAGAGGAATTGGAGGCAGCCCAACAAGATGCAGTGCTTCTCATGATTTTGAATCCACTCATCCATAATAATTGAGATTGATATCTTGCACTTTTATTTCAAACTAGGGCCAAGTTGACTCTAGGTGTTGACATGGCCATAATCTTGCTACTAGAGGTAACATTGACCCAAAATGGGACTCAAGAACCTAATGCGGCCCAAACTCAAGCTACAAATACTTCATCTCAATAAATAATGGCATCTTCAAGCACTAGTCTCACATCGCAAACCACACCAAGCGTTACAATGGCAAGCATGTTCAATACTTCAACTCAAGCTACAACACCAATGGCTGAAAACTTTATTTCTACAAGTACATCTCAACCTATAGCATCCATTTACATTGGGTCCACATATAGTAGTCAGAATGTGAACCGAGGGTCAGCATGAATGAGTACCTTGAGTCAACCAAGTGTCAACACACAATTTGCATATTCAACACCACCTAGTGGGATCCAAGGCACACAATTACATGGTTAGATGAAATTTCAACAAGCTCCAAGGTACTCAAACATTATTCCTTTTGTGGAAAATTCTTATAGGGTCAGCACACCCTTGACCCAAACAAAGACCTTGGCTCAAAAAGTAGAGAACCTCCAAAACACATAATTATTCATAACATGTATAGAAGTGGCCCATGAAGACACATAATTGATGCGCCTATTCCCAAAAAGTCTTGGATGGACCACATTGGAATGGTTTTTGCATCTACCACCTAAGATTACTTCATAGGGAGAATTGGCTGAGCTATTCATCACAAATTTTTCATTCAACAACCCTAATGGATCTATGTGCAACTATATAAAAGGAAGGTAAAGTATTTGCTACATTCTTACAAAGATGGAGAGCTCTATACCACAGTTGTCTCAGTCACATTCCTGAAGTTGAACAAGTAGATATTTTTGCTGAGAAAATTTTCCCTCAAGTCAAATATTCATTGCAAATGCAATGTATAAGCACTTTCAAAGGAATCATAGAAAAAGGCATAAAGTGCAAGAAGGGCTTGTTAGAACAAGGAATACTAAAACATCACAAGGATAATAGGCCAACCATAAATACAAGAAATGAAAAGCCAAAGTTTTGGTCTAAGAATAAGAATGTTACAAATGATGGGGTTGTGGATGACCATGTTCATAGAGCTCAACCCACAATATCATTACAAGGACCAAACATTGTTCCTATAGCAAATGTGAATCATTCACAAGCAAATAATGCAACTTCAACCAACACCAATACAATGCAATCTAATTTAGTTAGACCTCAAATAAATGTAGTACTAAGAAGAAATTTCACAGCTTTGGGGGAACCTATTGATGTTGCTTTAAAGAAGTTGATACAGACAAATATGATCACCTTCCCAGAAGCAAGACCATATGAACCAGGCCCATTCAAACTGGCTTGGTGGAATGACAATAATTTTTGTGACTATCATTGTTTCAAATGCCTCATATGTCAAGGTGATGTAATAGTAGATGCAGATAAAGGTTCAAAAAACTAGGCACATACTATATACAAATATCCTTTTGTGAAGCATTATCAAGGACAAGCCTCTACATCAAAAGGACAGGACAATACAACCAATTATACTAAGGTTGCATACAATTATACAATCAATACAATTACTGAAGGGGATGCAATGGTAGCAACCATCTCCATCAACCCTAGAAATAAAGATTGTGCAGTGGTCACCCACAAATCCAAATTCACATATCAAGGAGTACCTCCTCAGGCACCTCATCAAACAAGAAACTTTAATGTTGTAGGTCAGCTAAAAAAGACTCCCACTCAAATCTCACTCTTTGAGTTACTCAGAATTTCACCAACTCATAGAGTGATTCTGGACAAAGTGTTACAAGATTCAATAGTATCTAGAGACATGGATGAAAGTGTATTATAATTAATGGTGGGTAATATAGGTGCTTCATCCAGGGTGGCCTTCACAAAAAGAGACATACCCATAGATAAGATCAGGTACAATGATCGTTTACATCTAGAAGCCTATGTTCATAGCAAGAAAATAAGAAGAGTGCTCATAAATGGAGGGGTAGGACTAAATATTTGTACCCTTAAGTTGATCAATGAATTGGGTTACTCCCATTTTCACATAGACCAAACTAAGAAAATCAACATTAAGGCGTATGATGATGAGGAACATCTTTTAGAAGGATTGGTCACATTACCAATATGAATTGGACCAGTTACTATAGATATCAGATTCCAAGTAATGGACAAAGAATTAGGATACAACATTCTATTAGGATGCCCATGGATACATGCCATACAAGTGGTGCCTTCTACTTTTCATCAATGCATCAAATTCCCAGTCAATGGAGTAGAAATAACTGTGCATGGGGATCCTAACCCCTTTCAACATTGCAATACCTTGAGAGAAAGAACAAATAATCAAGTTCCAATTAATCAAGCAACACCGCTTCCTACACAAAAGGACTCATTAACAATAATAGATACACCTACGAAACCTTCTTTATAAGTTAAAGATGTTGGGTGGGGAATATTCCATCTCCAGTACATCAAATGTTAGACAATTATCTCTTTCTCCTAGATCTTTTGGGAAGCCTCAGACTACTTTGATACAAAAAATAAAGGAAAGGAGATAGTCAGATACTTAGATCCATGCTCATTCATCAAATGGGGAGACTTAGAGGAAGAATCCTTAGAGGAAGATGTCAATCACTGGTTACATAAAGATGAAGATGACATGACATTATACTGATCACCCTTAGATTAGTATGGAAATGGATTCAAAATGCTACAAAAACATGGATATGATGGTACCACAAGCTTAGGACTACAAAACCAAGGAAGAATAGAAGCTATTTTTCCTCAAGAAAACCCGAAGAATAAAGGGTGAGGGTGTAAACATGTCACAAAGATAAGAGAGGCAAGACAAAAAAAAAATTGACATATTGAATAAATCAAGACTAGCATCAGAGTATATACCTCAGAATAAGTCATCAATGCGGGTATTTCGTCCTTCATCTCATAGAAGTGAGGAAGAAACAACATACCCTAGTATGGAATCAGATGGTGAAGATCACAGACGTCTTTTATATGAAACTAATGTGCCATCACCTAAAAAAATGGAACTTAAAGCATTTTCCCAAGCAAATGTGGTAATAGAGACTCGATTACCACCTGCAAATGAGCCTAATACTTGGATTCTGTTAATACTTTTACCAAGGGAAATAGACCTAGCTCTACCAAATGAGTCAGCTGAAGAAAGGCCGGAATGCCTTATACCAAGCTTGAGGAGAGTCTCCACCACAAAAAGGAGATCCACAAGTCAGGAACAAATTATATTACAAGAACAAGATGAGATAAGTGACACAACATCAGACAGTGGAACATATATAGAAAGTATGACAGATTCTCACAATTATGAATTTCTATCTATTCAAGATAATGGCCCACGAAGAATAGACATGACATTTGACAACCAAATTGATGATATCACTGTTGTTTAGAACAACCAAGTTTGAATGATGTCAAACACTTCTCCAACAAACAAAAGCAAAGACTTACCCCTTATACATCCAAATCTAATTGACTAGGGGCAACGAGAGTCACCAAATCTGGACTGGTTCAAGAAAGATGAAGCTACTGCATAATTCCTTAGTGTCAAAGAAGGGTTTCCTTATGGTGATCATAAAGTAGGATTTGCAATGGACTTGGATATAACATCATACTTTGGAGAGGCTAGCTCATCCTCAGATCCAGATGAATAAGAAGAGATAAAAAAATGAATAGAGGAAGATTGGATGACTTTCCTATTGATAGAGAACAATCAACACTTATTATGGAGAAAATATAAGAAGTCAAAATTGGAGATGTTGAATATATACATAAAATTCATCTAGGAAAATCTCTAAATCCTATAGAGAAAGAGACCTTCATCCAGTTCTTTAAGCAAAGACCCATCGACTTTGCATGGTCTTATGCAGATATGCCAGGGTTGGACCCTGAGTTGTTATTACATCACTTACCTCTATTACCAAGAATAAATTCATACAAGAAGAAGTTGAGAAAAATGCATCCTCATATAGCCTTACTAGTCAAGATCGAATTGCAGAAACTATTAGATGTGGGTTTCATCAAACCTATCGATTATGCAGAGTGGATTTCAAATTTAGTCCTACTGACTAAACATTTTTGGGGCATCTGGATCTGTACATATTTCAAGCATCTTAACAAGGCTTGTCTCAAAGATGATTTCCTGCTCTCAAATATAGACATGATTGTAGATCTTACAACAGGGAATGAAATGTTGTCACTTATGGAAAAATTTTCTGGTTATAATTAGATCATAATAGTACTAGAAGACCAAGCTAAGATAACGTTCACCTATCCTTGGGGTACCTGCTGCTGGAATGTGATTCCTTTTGGTCTCAAAAATGGGGGAGCAACATATCAAAGGGATATGACCACATTGTTTCATGACATGAGACATGATATCATGCAATATTATGCTGATGATATCCTAGCAAAATCTCAAACTAGAGCAAATCATTTAGAGGTCTTGGCAAAACTATTCGATAGATTGGAGCAATACAAGGTAAGATTAAATCCAAAAAAGTGTGCGTTTAGTGTAACAACTAGAAAGTTGTTGGGCTTCATAGTATCAAAAAAAGGAATAGAGGTTGATCCTCCAAAGATGAAATCCATCTTAGAAATGCCAACACCAATAACACTCAAACAACTCAAAAGTCTACAAGGTAACTTTAATCCATCAGGAGTTTCATAACATAGTTGATAGATAAGTGCCACCCATTTCAACACCTTTTAAAGAAAGGCATTGCATTCAAATAGTCAGAACAATGCCACAATGCATTTCAAGCTTTGAAAGACTATCTATTGAGTGCACCAATTTTGGTATCACTAGTTCATGGAAGAGCCTTACTATTGTATATATCAGCAAGAAACACAGCTTTGGGTGCCCTTTTAGCACAACACGATGATCAAGGGAAGGAATGAGAAGTCTACTACATTAGTAGAACCCTTGTAGACTATGAATTGAATTACACTACTATTGAGTGTGCATGCCTTGCAGTGGTCTTTGCTTCCCAAAATTTAAGACACTACATGATCAGTCACAAGATCTAGCTCATTGCAAAATTCAATCCATTGAAGTACCCTTTAAGCAGATCTGCACTAACCAAAAGGTTAGCTAAATGGGTAATGATCCTTACTGAACTAGACATTGAATATGTTAATAGAAAGGCCATCAAAGGGAAAATTATAGCACATCAATTGGCAAAAGCACCAATGCTAGACCACCAGCCCATGTTGATAGACTTTCCAAATAAGTTTGTCTTTACTTTCATTGCATCCAACAAGTGAAAATTATTCTTTGATGGATCACATATGAATCACGGAGCAAGATCGGGAATTATTTTTATCGCACCTGAAGGTGATTCTATTCCCATGTCATTCATAATAAGCTTCGCATGCACAAATAACATAGCCGAGTATGAAGCCTTGGTCATAAGACTTCGGGAAATAGTACAATGAAGATTAAAATACCTACAAGTATATGGTGACTCTCAGCTCATTATAAATTAGGTAAATGGTGATTATGAAACCAAAGATGACAAACTGAAACCTTACAAATAGTTGGTGGAAGAAAAGCCATATTTTACCAACATCACATTCGAGAAAATCCCTAGAATACATAATAGAGATGTTTATGCAATGGAAACTATGGGATCTCTCCTTGACATGACAAACAATGAAACTCAGTTTGACTTAGTAGTGGAATAGATGATGTTACCTTCATATGAAATACCAACTTCAGAATATGTTTGCGTAATAGCGGGACCTGAATCTCCTTGGTATCAAGAGATATATGCATATTTACATGATCAATATATGTCACCTGACCTTTCATCTAATCGAAGAAATAATTTCATAAGGTAGGCATCTAGATACACACTCATTGCAGACACACTGTACAAAAAAAGCTTGGATACAACTTTACTTAGGTGTCTCAATACCAATGAAACACATCTATCTCTACAAGAAGTTCATGATGGAATTTGTGGCGCTCATGTCAATGGCCCAACTCTAGCTAAAAAATAGTCAAGAATAGGATATTGCTAGATGACAATGGAGAAAGATGCATACAAATTTGTGCAAAGGTGCAGACAATCTCATATCCATGGAGACCTAATCCATGCACCAGCACAAGATCTTCAAACAATAACATCACCATGGGAATTCTCACAATGGGGACTTGATTTGGTAGGGAAAATAAACCCTACTTCATCCAATGGACACAAGTTCGTTCTCACCACCACAAAATATTTCACTAAATGGGTCGATGTAATCCCTATGACCTATACTGTAGGAAAACAAATAGCCAAGTTTATTCTAAACTACATTATCTGTCGATATGGAATACCAATGGGCATTGTAATGGATAATGGTAGACCTTTCAAAAACCATGAAGTAAAAAAACTTTGCAAGAAGTTCCATATTCAACAATGCTTTGTAACTCCATACTATCCCCAAAGAAACTATCAGGCAAAGGCAATGAATAAAACAATTCTTAAAATATTGAAAAATGTTGTCAATGAAGTAGGCCGAGATTGGCATATACAACTCAATTCTTCTCTATAGGCTTACATAGCAGGTGTACGCACAACAACAGGTTCCACACCGTACTCTTTCGTATATGGTACAAAATCCATTTTGCCTATTGAAGTAGAATTGCCATCACTGAGGATCTATTTGAAGAATATCATATCTAATGAAAATCACACAATTGCAAGGTTGCAAGAGTTGGAATTCTTGGATGAAAAGAGATAGACTACCCTAGATCACTTACAATGTTATCAAAATAGAATGCATAGAAGCTACAATAAAAGGGTGAGACCACATTGCTTTGAATTGGGAGACCTTGTCCTAAAAGCAAACCGGAGGAACTTAGAAGAGTGAGAAAAGATAGGAAAATTTAAACCTAACTAGCAAGGACCTTTTATTATCACAAAAGTTGTTGGAAATGGCACTTATCATTTTACAACAATGGAAGGAGATCCACTCCCAGATCCCATGAACAATATGCACCTAAAAATATATTACATCTAAGGGCTGGGTTAATTTAGCATTTACTTTCTATATTTGCATATCATTTTCCTTAAACACATAGCATCTCATTTAGTTTCTTTTCTAAATACATTGCATTCACAATCCTCATAGAATATAATATTTTCTTGTGTATATAGTTTAAACATCAATAAAACAAGGCGACTATCTAATTCATTAACTTGTCTGCACTAAAGGGAGAGAAGATGGTCTCATTTGCTAGATACTTGTTCATGAAGTCTCTAGGAGGTCTTTAGTCAGTTATCTTCAATGTCACCTTGTGATTAATCTCTATCCATGGTTATGTAGAGGTTTCACTATTATGCCTTGTTACCAAAAAGTCTATCGATTACTATATCTCACACTTTAAACAATAGCTCTAAGTCATTACAGATACCTAGTTGGTCATGTGGCTAATGAAAAATCCAATATCCTGCTTCAACGTTATTGTAATTGTCATACCCAAGTAGGTTTCATTACTTACAAGTCAAGGAAAGAAAATAAAAGAAAAAAGTGCTATGCCAATATCCATTTCAAGGAAAAAAGACAAAAGATATATAACTAAAATATCATGCAAAAATGTGCAATAAAAGCTTGACTATGGGAACATGCGAGTAACTCCATCAAGGCTATGGACGCCTATTGGCAATGGAGAAATATTTGAGAGATTATGGTGTATAACCTCATCAGAGCCTTAAAAGCTTGCTAGCATCGAGGCTTTATCCGGGTTGCTTTTGAAGCTAGAATAACTCACATAGCTAGCCATATAGGATTCCAAGGGTCTTTGATTTCTCTAAGAGTCAAAATAAATTCAAGTGCACACACATGGGAAAAAGAAGATTAAAGTTTCAAGAAAAGATGGAGAAGTTTTATGTGCCTCCATTCATTAATCTTAGTTACATAGTGTGTTAGGTTGAATGGTCTAAGGTTTTTTGAGGATGGATTGAATACCTATCCCTAAAGTGTTTCCCACCTTTAATTCACTTAGTGCATTTCAAAATGCAAGACACACACAATCATCCTTTTTCAAATAGGAATTGCATCTTCATCATGGTTTTTTCATTAGCATAACTCATTTAAAAAATTTATTATCTCCATATGCATTGCCTAGATCATCATGCCATAATAGGTCTGTGTACTGGGGGCAAAGCTAAAAAAATCCTAAAAATCAGATAAAGTCCTGAAAAATCATAAAAATCATTTAACGGTCCTGAAAAAATCCTAAAAGTCATAAAAATATCCTAAACAAATACCAAAACAATCAAAACACATCAAAACTTAAAAATTGATAAAATCCACAAAATCAAACAAAAACATTCAAATACGATCCTAAAAAAACCTAAACATTGGAAAACTCAAAAATGAACTAAAACTTGGAAACAATCAAAACTTGCAATAATATGTCACATGAGAAACAAATACCCTAGCAGATATCTAGCAAATACTTCGCACGAAGTTAAACAAAGGATATAACTATCTTATCAAATGTCTACAACTAAACTGACCAAGTCTTAGCAATCATCAATATCCATATCAATGTGATCATTATCTTGTCTTAAAGAAAAGAGGATACACTTGAAATCAGATAGATCAATTTTAAACGAAGTTCGCAACTTTTTGAAACCAGACAGTATCAACCATCACATCAAACAAATCAAAGCAAAGGCACAATCAGTTTAGCTGTTGAGTTTTATCTAATCTGGTTTCTATCTTTTATCAATTGGCAAAGATCATGTTTCTATGTTACTAAAGGATGTCTAAAAGTGACTAGAGGAGCTATAATGAGCATGATCCTTTTCTTTGTTTGTTATTTGTGGTGTGAACCAATGAAGTTCTGGGGCAGTTGCTCTAGTGGGTGTCTGTGATAGGAACATTCAGATTGTAAATGCCACACATACCTTGACCCCTAGCATAAGTCCTAGATTGGAGGGTTCATTCCTTGTCTGCTACATGTTTGTTTCTTCCAATGAGATATCTATACATCTTGATTTCTCGTACCATGGTGTACAAATTTTCAGTGATATATAATAAGGCTCAATGATGATAATGTATTGCACTATGAATAAAGCCAAAGAAGAGTACTCATCACTGTCATTCCTATCATATCATATCAATCCTTGATATCAAGTTCACATAGTTGATTCTTCATTTTCAATGTATCTTTTCATCATCTTTTCCAAATCTTTCTTACTAACACTTCTTCTAATTCAAAAGGCATAATCCATAATATATTCTAGCATAACAAAAAAATTCATATACGTTACATATTATTTTAAGTGTATTTGCTATTAGTTAGATTGAATTATCAATAAAATATGTGTTACTTAGATTCACTTGCATTATCACCTAGCTTAATTGCATATTCACTTAGATCCATCTATCGCTCTCTCAAAGTGGAAACTACATCCTCCAAGATTCTAATTTGAGCTCTCAAAACCTTCTCATCCTCACCCTCCTCATCTCCATCTCCACCTCCTTCCATGGCTGGCTCGACTCTAATGTGGGGCATCTCAATATCCTGCCCACTACCATCCCCACCATCACTCCCTCCACTGCTAGATGATCATGTCTTAGAATCATCACTCTCGCTACCATCCCGATTAGAGTTTCTCATAGACTCAGCATCTCCATCAATTTCTACATCCTCCTCCCACTCTGCCTCCCCTTCCGCTACTACTGCAATCAATCCAATCTGTCCTACCCCCTATCTCATCCTCTCCCTTTCCCTCTCTGCATCATCCTATGTTGGATCTGCTAAGGAGAAATAGGAATTGTTTAATCAATCAATGGTACTAGCATATGATGCACCCACCAAGTATCATACTGAGGTGTAGCACCAAGATATGCAACCCCCGTGGACCAAACCCACTATAATGGCCAAAGAGAATCAAACTCTATAATAGCAACCCAAGGCTGCACACAAGCCCCCAATCTCTAATCTCTTGACAGATATGAGAAAAATAAACAGCAACATTGGGAACCCCCTGTACGTCCCCGAATTGACAGAGTACAGGACTAGGAAGATGAATGTCAATAACTCTATGTGTACCCACATCCTGACCAATCAAATATCTCTGCTAATGACAATATGGAAAATGTTGCGCATCATAAGCCCAACCAAGGAAATCAAGATATCATCTCCATGAAAAATACAGTAAAATATCAATTTGATGTCTCCAGTAAAGGGTGTTCCCTGACACCCTATGTCTAATGCCAGTCGTGTATCTATATGCATATGGCTGCTCAACACCAATATCAACATGGATAATCTGCCGAAAGATAGCTATGTGCTCCCAAGCCCATATGTAGAGCAATGTGATCCCGCATCTAATGGACTTTTCTCCAAGACAAACAATCCCATACATCTGACGATATAAAGTGGCCAATAAGAAAGGACCCCAAGCATAAACGCATGTATGCATGATCATATCATGGATCACTCTAAGCCAACCAACTAGAAATCAATGTGTCCTCCTATTAGGAATCAAAAGACCGGCTAAAATGTTGCATAATACGACAGTCAGATCATTGTAATCCAAAGCATCCCACGGGATATCATATCGACCCGATATCTGCAAATCCTGCTCAGTGAACTCAAATAGTTTGCATAAACCTTGGATACCATCTTTGCGACCAAATGTAACTGTAGCACCATAGATAGGAATGTGAAGAATATTCCACATATCCTCCAAAGTAACTGATGCCTCTCCTGTGGGCAAATGAAAGGAACAAGTCTCCGAGTGCCACCGCTTAACCAAAGCAGTGATCATGGCCTTGTTGCCTGTAAGCTCTAGAAGATGGAGAATATGGTATGGTCCCAAATGCCTTATCAGAGCAATGTCCTCTTGTAACAACACATCTCACTGATCATGATCATCAGGCCTTGTCTATTTGCCTATCAACACATGAAAGTTCTCCTGCAAGCAAAACATGAGAAAATATCAAATAATTTATTTGAATTACAAAATTCAAATCAAATAGTTTGGAAAAAATTCATAATCAACAAATGCGAATAGATATTTACAACTGTGCATTACAAATAGTCAAATGCAATCAAATTAAGATAATTGTGCATTAAAATTAACAATTGTGAACCATTTAAATTAAATGAACATCAAAATTTATAAATGTGAATTATTAAGGGCAATTGTGCATTC